>NC_067143.1:4808603-5131618 GCF_903995435.1 Acomys russatus | reverse complement strand
TATTAGCCCAGGATGACCTTGAACATATGCCACTATCAAGCCCAAGGCTCTGTACATGCTAGGCAAGCTCTCTGCCTAGCATAGGGGTACTGCCATCCCCACCCCTAGTTTGTTTGTTTGTTTGTTTGTTTGTTTTGTGGAAGCATGGTCTTCCTGTGTAACTCAGGTTGGCCAAGACCCTGTGACTCTCCTGCCCCAACCTCATGAATGCGGCACATGACACGCCCCCCCGCCACATGCACTGTCTCTGAATTTTTAAAAGAACTTTAATGACATCGAATATAACCATTGTCTCCTTCTAGAACTTGTCTTCCGAGTCTGAACTCAGTACCCATGAAAATAGCCCCCGGCTGGGAGGTGGTGGTGCACCTTTAATCCCAGCACTCGGGAGACAGGCAGGTGGATCTCTGTGAGTTCGAGGCCAGCCTGGCTTACAAAGCGAGTCCAAGACAGTCAAGGCTACACAGAGAAACCCTGTCTCAAAGAACCAAAAAGAAAAATGAAAAATAGCCCCCCACCACCACCACCACCCGTCCCTGGTGCTCCCAGCCACCACTCGGCTATGCTACGTCTTTGAGTGTGATGATAGTGACCCTGTCTGTCTAATGGCAATTTGTTTGGGTGAACCCTTGACCTCAATGACCCCACTAACATCTGATCTCCCAGCCTGAACTCTGGCCTCACCGTGTCCGTGTCCGCTTTCTCTCTCTTCCCAGGGCTCCAACTCAGTGGCCTCTGCTCTTGGTGCCTGTCTCCTACTTCGAGTGATGGCTCGCCAAGAGTGGGAGGCCGAGGAGGCCTCCCGGCGGAAGGACCTGGCTGCTAAGTTTGAGAGCATGAGTGTGGGTGCGTGGGGTAGGCTGTTGGGGGTGCGCGGGGCAGGCTGTTGTGGGTGAGTGGGGCAGGCTGTTGTGTGTATGCGCGGGGCAGGCTGTGGTGGGTGTGAGTGGGGCAGGCTGTTGTGGGTGTGTGGGGTATGTTGTTATGGGTGTGCGGGTAGGCTGTTGTGGGTGTGCGTGGGGCAGGCTGTTATGGGTGCGTGGGGCAGGCTGCTGTGGGTGCGCGGGGCAGGCTGTTGTGGGTGTGAGTGGGGCAGGCTGTTGTGGGTGCGCGGGGCAGGCTGCTGTGGGTGCGCGGGGCAGGCAGTTGTGGGTGTGAGTGGGGCAGGCTGTTGTGGGTGCGCGGGGCAGGCTGCTGTGGGTGCACGGGGCAGGCAGTTGTGGGTATGAGTGGGGCAGGCTGTTGTGGGTGCGCGGGGCAGGCTGCTGTGGGTGCGCGGGGCAGGCAGTTGTGGGTGTGAGTGGGGCAGGCTGTTGTGGGTGCGCGGGGCAGGCTGTTGTGGGTGCGCGGGGCAGGCAGTTGTGGGTGTGAGTGGGGCAGGCTGTTGTGGGTGAGTGGGGCAGGCTGTTGTGGGTGTGCGGGGCAGGCTGTTGTGGGTGCGCGGGGCAGGCTGTTGTGGATGTGAGTGGGGCAGGCTGTTGTGGATATGAGTGGGGCAGGCTGTTGTGGGTGCGCGGGGCAGGCAGTTGTGGGTGCGCGGGGCAGGCAGTTGTGGGTGTGAGTGGGGCAGGCTGTTGTGGGTGCGCGGGGCAGGCTGTTGTGGGTGTGCGTAGGCACCGCCCTACTCCCTTGGTCCTCACCCATACCCTTGTCCCCAGACCTTTTTGGAGAGTGTTACCACAACAGTGAGGAAAGAGCAGCCCGCCTGCTTCTGCACCGCTGTCCCCTCTGGGGAGAGGCTACCTGCCTCCAACTTGCCATGCAGGCCGATGCCCGCGCATTCTTTGCACAGGATGGGGTGCAGGTGAGCGCAGGACTCAGACAACCATTAACCACACCCCTGGAGTCCACTTGTCCCTAAAACAATGGTTCCCAATCTTTGGGGACTTGAACAATCCTTTCACAGGGGTCGGATATCATGTATTTGCATTAAGATTCATAACAGTAAACTGGGCGCGCCTTTAATCCCAGTATTTGGGAGGCAGAGGCAGGGGAACCTCTGAGTTTGAGGCCAGTCTAAATACAGAGTGAGTTCCAGGACAGCCAGGGCTGCATAGAGAAACCTTGTTTAAAAAAAAAAATCAGCCGGGCATGGTTGCACACGCCTTTAATCCCAGCACTCGGGAGGCAGAGGCAGGCGGATTGCTGTGAGTTCGAGGCCAGCCTGGTCTACAAAGTGAGTCCAGGATGGCCAAGGCTACACAGAGAAACCGTGTCTCGAAAAATAAAAACAAAAACAAACAAACAAACAAAAAACAAAAACAAAAAGAAAAGAAAAAAATCAACCAATCAATCAATCTTAACAATAGCAAATTTACAGTTGTAAAGTAGCAATGAAAATAATTTTATGGCTAGGGTCACCACAACATGGGGATCTGCATTAAAGGGTCCCAGCATCAGGAAGGTTGAGAATCACTGCCTCAGAAAATGTCCCTTTGCTCTGTTTTTCCACAAGAAGACCCTACCTGCCGCCACAGCAAGAACACACCATCTATAATTTTTCACCCCCAGGCAGTGTTGTTGCTAACAGGAAGTACCGTTTCTCACACAGGAAGTCCCTCTTATTCCCACAGGCCATCCCACTCCTCCTAAAGGAAGTACCACTTCCTCAACAGGAAGCTCTTCCCACTTCTTTAAGCTGTTTGTAGAGCTCTGCTTCTCCACAGTGAGATGATGTCTGGGGAGGCTCTCTAGTGTTTTATAGAGAGACAAATCCTCCCCTGAGGGGTGCCCTGTTCACTCCCCACAGCCTCTCTGATCCTGACACATTTTGAGAACGGCCAGGTATCACCAACTGGAATCTGACCAGAGCTCAGAAATTCCCACCCTCAGTGAAGTTCAGTCCACACAACAGGAAGTCCTGTTTACCCTAACAGGAAGTCTGGTTTGTTCCAACTGCAGCAGATCCTGCTGCCTTGCCCATTGAGATGATTTTAGCTGGCATTTCAAACCACTTACCCAGAGTCCCCTGCTTTCAGCAGTGGTGAGGCTCATAGATTCCAGCTCTGCTGGTCTCTGTTTGTTTTTAGCCAATCTTGTGTGTGAAAAGGAGAAAATACTAGAACTCAACCCTCCGGGGTTATGTGATCTGGTCCACGCAAAGTTCTTGGCAGAGCGTCTGCCCTATAGCGTCAGTAAAGCTTGGGTTCTGGGCCTGCAGACATGGGTCACCGGTTAAGGACCCCGGTTTGATTCCTGCCACCTATATGGGAACTCACAACCATTTGTAACTCCAAATCCATGGGGTGTGGTGCCACCTTCTTGCCTATATGGACACCGGGTATGCCATGGTGTTAATCCCCCTGGGCAAGAACAAGGCCACTACCACAGAGTCTGACCTGAATTTGCAGCTTTTCTGCTTTGCAGATCTCTTATGCACAGTAACTTGAAGTTACAAAATCATTTTACGCCCCACAGACATGCACGCGGGCAAAGCACCCACACACATTAAGGGGAAAGTAGGCTGTCGCGCTCTGCTGGCTGGAGCTGAGGAGGTTGCTTCCGATTCCTGAACCCCACGCTCTAACAGCTGAGCCCCCACGTGCGAGCTTGCTCTCTGTGCCCTGGTGGTGTGGCCCAGCCCGCATCAGGGTCTCTTTGGGTGCCCTGGGGAGAGTCAAGCTCTGACGTTCCCACATCCCACAGTCTCTGCTGACCCAGAAGTGGTGGGGCGAGATGGACAGTACAACGCCCATCTGGGCCCTGGTCCTCGCTTTCTTCTGCCCGCCGCTCCTCTACACCAACCTAATCACCTTCAGGTCAGTCCCCTGGGGTCCCGGCTCGGCCCCTCCTTCCCTGTCCTCTCTCTGCTCTCTTACTGTGTCTCTTCCCTGGAAAGGGGGCTCTTTCCCTTCTCTCGAGGGAATGTTCTGAAAGGCGAGGGTTGTTACAGTGCCCTGGCGGTGTCTCTCTAGCCATCTTCTCCATTTTTAAGGCCGTGGCTGTGGAATTGGGCAACTCATTTGTCTCTGTGGTAAAATAAGTTCGGGTCTTTCTCAGGAACCCTTGTGTTTCTGACCCTGTGTCCCGCACCACCCCCACCCCCCATGGCAGGAAATCAGAGGAGGAGCCGATACAGAAGGAGGCTGACTTTGACCTGGACAGCAGCAGCAATGGTGCAGGTCCTGCTGGGTGAGTGACACACCAGCACTGGGGGAGGTGTCACCATGGGCTGGACCAGGATTGTGTCAACTCCCACTTCCCATGAGGCACTGGTGCATGGCTGGATGGAGACTTGGGCTTTTTGCAGCTGACGCTTTACTGAACCATTGAGGACACTGAGGTAGTTTCTAGAAGGCCACACTCAAAGGGCTGACTTGAAATTTGACCCTCAGGGTCAGTGAGATGACTCTGTCAGTAAAAAGTTGTCTCTGCCTACAAGAATGTGGTTATCATAAGAAACCAGTCTGCGAGCATCTGTTAGGTCACTAAGGGAGCATTCATTATTCTTTCTTTCTTTCTTTTTTTTTTTTTTCTTGTTTGTTTTTTTGAGACAGAGTTTCTCTGTGTAGCCCTGGCTGTTCTGGAAATCAACTCTGTAGACCAAGCTGGCCTCGAACTCAGAGATCCATCCACCTGCCTCTGCCTCCCAAGTGCTAGTTGGGATGAATAGGTGTGGGCCACCGGTGGTGCCCAGCCTGGAATGTCTCCTCCTCCTCCTCTTCCTCCTCTTCTTCTTTTTTTCCTTTGACCCACCCCCCTCCTGAAGACCTGGATTTGTTTCTGACATTCCTTGCTGTCACCATATTGCAGTCCCCGTGAAGAAGCAGGCTCAGTATGTGCAATCTTGTGCCTGAGGACTTGTCTAGCCTGTTCTGCTCAAGGCTCTAGGTCTTATCCCAGGCCAAACAAACAATGCAAAACAAAACAAAACAGCCAGGCAGGCGGTGGTGGCGCATGCCTTTAATCTCAGCAGGTGGGAGGTAGAGGCAGGCGGATCAATGTGAGTTCGAGGCCAGCCTGGTCTACAAAGCGAGTCCAGGACAGTGAAGGCTACACAGAGAAACCCTGTCTCAAAAAACCAAACCAAACCAAAACAAAACAAAACAACGAGGAGACAGCCAGTAAAGAACGGCCACATAAGCGTGAGGAACTGAGCTCAGATTCCTAGCACCTGAAATGAAACCTGGGCGTGGCAGCATAAGCCTGTGCTGGCACTGAGAGGCAGAGACAAAGGATGCCCGAGGCCCTGCCAGCCAGTCTGTGTAGCTGAAATCAGTAAGACCTGTGTTCAAATAAGATGGGGAGCAATTGAGGAAGATACCAAACAGTGACCCTTGACCTCCTGTCTCCACCTGGCCATGGTTTTTAGTTTAGTTAATACAATTTAGAATGGACTCAGAAGCTTGGAACCATTTTATTAGAGGTTGAGAGACAACCGAGCAGGCGACGGCGAGCTGCCTGTGAAGAGGAAGAGAGGAAGCCGCCGCCCTTCTGCCATGGAGGTTGGCAAGCAGTGGCATTGTGGGAAGAGGCGAGGGATGGCATGTCACAAAATGAGCGAAAAGGCCCAGAGCACCAAGGAAAGCATGTCCAGGCTTTGTGCCACGAACCATTTCAGTTGAGTATAGGTTCTCGAAGCCTTGGTGGGTAAAGATAGGTGGAGTGACAAACAGACTAACCCAAGGGAGAGTTTAAGTTTGAGTGTATTTTGTAGGCAAGCAAGCTAGGTTTTTATACACATTTTTTTTTTTTTTTTGAAATGGGGAGTGTTTTTTGTGGTTACATTTTTTTTTATATACAATTCAAAATACAGGATGCAAAGTAATAATGTTGTCATCAATCTTGAGTCACTAGCTTGGTGTCAGTACGCATGTGCCCTCTTTATCAAAGGTCAGTGTTCTCTCATTATGCCAAACATCTGTGAGTCAAGACAGTTTTTTTCTTAGCTCTCCTCATCACTATCTGGAGCTTTCTTAAACACTTTATTTGTAAGTCATAATATAAACTATTAACTGGTGATTAATTCTTAGCCATGTTTGTTTTAATAAGTGGAGCGGAACCTGGATGGCCCTGGGCTGCAGTCCCAAGTTAGGGCGTCTCCTAGCAACACAGTTTCGTTTGAAAAGTTCTGATAAGAAAGTAAAAACAGGGGGCTGGAGAGATGGCTCAGAGGTTAAGAACACTGTCTGTTCTTCCAAAGGTCCTGAGTTCAATTCCCAGAAACCACATGGTGGCTCACAACCATCTTTAATGTGATCTGATGCCCTCTTCTGGCCTGCAGATGTACATATAGGCAGACCATGTATACATAATAAATAAATAAATAAATCTTTAAAAAAAAAAAAAGAAAGTAAAAACAGAGGCAGAATATTCCGAAACAAATGAGAAAAAAAGAAAGACTGCAATCAGTTACTCCTGGCAGGAACATCAGACCCATCCCAGGAGGCTCTCCGTGGGCCGGGGTTGTCACCTCGGGTAGTGCGGCATCATTTGTCACACAGACTCCACTGGAGGGGTCGTGACAGCTTTGGGCAGTATCCAAACCAACCAAACAAACAAAAGACATAGAAACGGAAAAAATGTGTTCTTCTGAGTCAGAAAATCTGGCAGGTAGCATGTGCAGGATTAAGGGTGCTGCCTCCAGGAAGGGCTTTTGGGAAGCCAAAGTGAGTTGTATCATATTGTACCATGTAGGAGATAATTATTCATTCCATCAAGTGGCCCAGACTCCCTGGGGCAGGGGAAGACGCCAAGACAAGTGACCAACAGGCTGTGCTGAATTAACACTTGCTTTAAACATGTTAACATATTTTATTTTTAATTACGTATATATGTGTGGGTTTGTATGTGCAGGCAGTTGCCCTCTGAGGCCAGAGCTGGAGTTATACACCGCGCAATAGGTTTTCTCTGCTGACAAAATGAGCCAATTCAAGCCAAATTACAGGAGAAAGGCAGGTGTATTGGGAGCAACTCTCAGGCAGGTTCACCAGTCCCAAAGCTATCTGGATTATATAGTGAAGAGCCCCTGGGGGAGGGGAAGCCCAGCCCCTGGGCTGGAAAGTTCACGAGGGGACTGAGGAATGCTGGGAGAACCAGGAGGCCATCTCTGTTCTGCTATGTTAAATGGGCACCTCAGCTGTTTGTCCTGGGTCTGAGTCCCAGCTCAAGGTTCTGAGCCGCCATGTAGGTATTCAGAATTGTCAACACACACACACACACACACACACACACACACTACAAACAAACCGACTCCCACAGCTGTCCCCTCAAATGAAGTAAAAAGAGGCAGCTTTTTCTAGAGACACATGTGATTGACCTAAGCCCCCAAGCCGGGGAACAGGGAACTAAGTCAGTTCTGTGCTCCAACATGGAAACAGTTTCAAGGAGTTTTTACGGAAACAGAACAAAGACAGTCAGGCATCAAGGCGTTTAGAAACACACCAGTAGGGACATTAAGTGAGCAGACAGGGAGGGCAGGAGAGTTGCAGCTTCCAGTCCGGGCACTGTCTAATGGCATTCTTAGCTGTCTATTGTCAGAGGGTAGGGTTTTATGAAATTAATACATTGCAGGATGGGCTTTTGTTTATCAGGATGTTAGATCTGGTGGCGAGGCAGGCGAGGGCTTAAAGACAGCCCAAAAGAAGCTGTGTGGGCGTGGTGCCGCACGCCTTTAATCCCAGCGCTCTGGAGGCAGAGGCAGGTGGATTGCTGTGAGTTTGAGGCCAGACTGGTCTACAAAGTGAGTCCAGGACAGCCAAGGCTACACAGAGAAATCCTGTCTTGGAAAAAAAATAAAAATGAAAACAACTCGAAAGAAATTAGACTACCCGATGACATCCAGGCTTCCGCATACTCTGTGAAGTCCTTATCAGCCCACTGGCCTCAGCATATGGCTCCGTTCCAGGAAACCTAGTTTCAAATGCAGTCCTTCCGAAGAGCAGGGCACCACTCTGCTGAACCAGTTCTTCAGCCCCTTAATTTTTTTTTTCTAAATCACATCTCATTTTGTTATTTGTGCATTTTAAAGGGGGTTGCATGCCACAGCAAGGATGTGGGGTCCAGAGGACCACTTGCAGACACAGGCTCTCCGCTTTCCACCTTGGGGACCAATGGAAGCATTGTATTTGCTGAGTCTGTTCCTTGGCCCTGGATAACTCCCAGGAGAGCTCGTATGTGATGTATTGAGTAGTTGGGGTACAAGGGTCCTTGTGCCCACAGATCACTAGAGAAACTGGGGATGTTAAACACACAGAGGCCTCCTCTCACTGAAGGAGATGGCTGGGAGTGGATTTTGTTGACAACCTGGGCTTTTTGCTATCTGTGGCAGCACATCTCAGTCTGCTTACGTCAGACTCTCCCTCTCCAGTCCAGAGCCTACCTCTCCTTAGGGAAGATGTCACATGTACTTTCTGGCCTGCTGACCTCCATGCTGTTGGTCAGAGACCACACCAAAATCCAGACCTTTCAGCTACAGAGCCCTCCCTCATGGCCACATGTACTTAAGCTTTATTTTGCGCCTGGAAACTCTTTCGCAAATTGTACTGTGTTCTTTTAAGTGTGCTGACAAATGGCTGGGCATCAGACTCCCCGAGGTCAGGTCCAGCTCTCGGACTGCACTGCGTTTTCATCCGCATCCTCTTCAAGGACCACTGCGTTAACACCTGCAGTGTAGAGAGATGATTTGTTGTTGTTTTGTTTTTCAAGACAGGGTTTCTCTGTGTAGCCTTGGCTGTCCTGGACTCGCTTTGTAAACTAGGCTGGCCTCGAACTCACAGGGATCCGCCTGCCTCTGCCTCCCGAGTGCGGGATTAAAGGCGTGCGCCACCACACCCAGCACTATACAGTATTTTCTCGCTGGCTTTGTCATCTTTGCCTCTTCCTTTCTGCTCAGTTTTTTTACATTGTTGTTATTGTTTTGGTTTTTTGATACAGGGTTTCTCTATGTAGCCTTGGCTGTCCTGGACTTGCTTGGTAGACCTCAAACTCACAACCACCAGCCTCTGCCTCCTGAGTGTTGGGATTAAAGGTGTGCCACGCCTAACTCAGTTTTTTTTTTTTAATTTATTTATTTTTATTTTATGTACATTGATATTTTGCCTGTATGTATGTCTGTGTGAGGATGTCAAATCTTGGAGTTACAGACAGTTGTGAGCTGCCATGTGGTTGCTGGGAATTGAACCCAGGTCCTTTGGAAGAGCAGTCAGTGCTCTTAACCACTGAGCCATCCCTCTAGTCCCCATTCTGCTCAGTTTGTAAAGACAGATGTGGCGCTCGCCTTTAATCCCAGCACTCCAGAGGCAGAGGCATGTGGATCTCTGAGTTTGAGGTCAGCCTGATCTACAGAGTGAGTTCCAGGATAGCCAGGGCTATACAGAGAAACATTGTCTCAAAAAACAAAAACAAAAACAACCCTCCCCCCCCAAAAAAAAGCAAAACAAAAAGGAAAGGAAAAGAAAAAATAAAGATTTTGTGTTCAGGGTTTTTTTGTTTTTTGTTTTGTTTTTGTTGTTGTTGTTTGCTTGGTTTGGTTTTGATCCAGGGTTTCTCTTTATGCCCATGGATGGCTTGGGACTGACCTAGGTAGACAACACTAGCCTCAAACTCACAGAGTCACCTACCTCTGCTGGGATCAAAATTGGTCAATGCCATGCCCGGCTTATGCTGTTTTTGTTTTTTGATGTTTGCTTTTCTCCTTCACAAAGCTCAGGTTAGCATCACTTGGGCAATCCTCCTGTCTCAGTCTCGCACGTGCTGGGGTTGACTGCTCGTGTCCCCAGAGTCGGAATGGTACAATGTGGAGGTTAGAATGCAAGTTCAGGCTCAGTGGGCCCTGAGGTTCCCTCTCTTGCAGGCCTGCGGAGCCCTCTGCAAAGGTGGCCCTCGAGAGGCGAAGGCGGCCAGGACGTACCCGTTGCTGTGGCAGCTACTCCGAGAGATGGTCGCACTTCTGGGGCGCCCCAGTGACCGCCTTCCTGGGCAACGTGGTCAGTTACCTGCTGTTCCTGCTGCTGTTTGCACACGTGTTGCTGGTGGATTTCCATCCGGCAGCACCGGGCGCCTTCGAGCTGCTGCTGTACTTCTGGGCCTTTACGCTGCTGTGTGAGGAGCTGCGCCAGGGCCTGAGCGGCGGCTGGGGTAGCTTGGCCAGCGGGGGACCTGGGCCTGGCAAAGCTCCCCTGCGCCACCGCCTTCACCTCTACCTCTCAGACACCTGGAACCAATGTGATCTGCTGGCCCTCACCTGCTTCCTGCTAGGCGTTGGCTGCAGGTGAGTGAGCAGCCCCTGCCGGTGAGGAGGGGACTGGCAGGCGTGGTAGAGCCCCAGCCTAGAATCCCTCAGTGAGGGGATGGGGGTGTGGCTCAGTGGTAGAGCCCCAGCCTAGAATCCCTCAGTGAGGGGCTGGGGTGTGCCTCAGTAGTGGAGTGCCTACCTAACAATTGCAAGGTCCGTGGTTTATCACCCTGGGCGATGCACAGCCACCACCTCCCCCTTTACTGAAGCGTCCGTCGCCTGGCATAAGAAGAGGTAGGTTTTCTCCAGGCCACGTGAGAATGAAACAGTAACCTGGCATGAATAATGCATTCAAACAGAAAAGGAGATAAGTGAGTTTAGCAAACTAATATTTCTGTTTGTTCCAGGCTTTATTCTGTGTAATGTAATCATCTGAGAACACAGGGCCAAGTCCCAGCTGAGTGCAGGAAGGCCAAAGTCAGGGTATAACTGATACATTTTATTAAGCACCCATTTCTTTTTTCTTTTCTTTCTTTCTTTCTTTTTTTTTTTTTTTTCTTTTTTCTTTTTTGTTGTTGTTGTTTTTCAAAACAGGGTTTCTCTGTGTAGTTATGGCTGTCCTGGACTCACTTTGTAGACCAGGCTGGCCTCGAACTCACAGCGATCCGCCTGCCTCTGCCTCCCGAGTGCTGGGATTAAAGGCCTGCGCCACCACTGGTCAAGCATCCATTTCCAAAGGCTGAAAAGTCATTGTATCTTAGGAGGGAGGCTGTCACCTTCAGTCTAATTGGTGAATCATCCTTTAAGCCAGTGCCCTCTAAGATAGACACCGAGGTTATTTCTATTTGTAATTTTTATTGTTGAAAAAAAAAAAAGTTATATCCCTGGTATAAAGTGAGTGGGTCAAAAGACACAGAGATCCGTTACATGCATAGATTTCTGTCTAGATAGGTTGACCCATTTCCTGCCGGCCTGCCACCAGGAGCCTTGAGGGCCCCACCCCCACCGCCACCCCCCTGAGTCTATGCTAGGCAAGATACTTTGCAACCTGAAGCTATCAATCAAATCAGGTTTACAACCTTTGTCAGTCTGATGCCTGCAAATGTTTTCATTTATGCCCCTCTGACCGCTCTGTGTTTTAGTTCCCTCTCTCCCCGCCCCCCCACCCCCTCTTTTTTTTTTTTTTTAATGAGTCAGAGTCTCACTCTGTAGCCCAGGCTGATATGGAACTCCCTAAACTAACCAGGCAGGTCTGTCTGGAATTCCCGAGATCCTTCTGGCCTCAGCCTCCCCAGTGCTGGGATGATGGGCAAGTGGCACTGCCAACTCCTACCTCACAGGATTCTTCGGACGCCATTCATCGTTCTGCTGAGGCCAGAGAAAGCTGGGGGGGGGCGGGGGCCAGTCAGAGGGTCCCTGCTTCTGCCCTGTGAGGTCTCAGCTTCCAAGTCTGAGGAGACACCCCTGACCCCAGCTATGCTGCACTTTCCTAGGCTGACTCATGGGCTGTATGATTTGGGACGCACGGTCCTCTGCCTCGACTTCATGATTTTCACACTGCGACTGTTGCACATCTTCACGGTGAACAAGCAGCTGGGGCCCAAGATTGTCATCGTGAGCAAGATGGTGAGGCTGAGGAGGAGGGGCAGGGCGAGGCGTGAGAGAACCCGGCCTGGAGTGAAGGGGTGGAGCTGGAACTAAAGGGCGCGGAACCTAGAGTGCGGGCTGGGGGAGGATGGACACTGAAAGGGAGGGCTTTGTCTTTAAATGGCTGGACAGGGATCCGAGGATAGAGTAAGGCTTCTGAGGTGGGCAGGGCAGGGCAGGAAGGGACAGGGCTTTAAGGATGTTGCGTGCCTGAGGCAAGGAAGGTAGCCAGGGATGGCGTAGGGGGTCGTCCTGGGGAGGGGTGGAGCTAGGGGGGAAAGGATGGGGTCCCACTCAACTCCATCCTCCTCTGCTTCCAGATGAAGGATGTGTTCTTCTTCCTTTTCTTCCTCGGTGTGTGGCTAGTGGCTTATGGGGTGGCCACCGAGGGGATCCTAAGGCCCAAGGACAGCAATCTGCCAAGTATCCTGCGTCGGGTCTTCTACCGGCCGTATTTGCAGATCTTTGGACAAATCCCCCAGGGGGAAATGGACGGTAGGAGAGGGCTCTCCAGCTGAGTCTCCGTCTCTCTCCCCATCCCTGCCTCCCTTGCCTCACACTCCTGTGCCCTCTGCAGTGGCCCTCATGGATCCACAGAACTGCTCTGTAGCGCCGGGCTCCTGGGCAGTCCCCGAGGGGACCGTCTCAGGCTCCTGTGTGTCCCAGTATGCCAACTGGCTGGTGGTGGTGCTCCTCGTCGTCTTCCTGCTGGTGGCCAACATCCTGCTGGTCAATCTGCTCATCGCCATGTTCAGGTGCACCAGCCTCACCCTGTTCAATATGTGCCACGTTTTTGTTTTCACCCAGTGCTGGCCAGACCCCATGCCTTTCGTGGACTTTGAGACCCTTGCTGCTGCTGTTTTGGGCATGGCCGAGGCAGGGTCTCACTCTATAGCCCAGGCTGAGCTCGGAATTCAGGGTAACCTCGCCTCTGCCTCCGGGAGTGTTGAGATGACATACATATGGGCCACCATGGCGCTAAATGCTTTTTATTTTGGATGAAATCCACTTTATTGACTTCTTTCATTTATGTGTATGTGCCTGCATGCATGTGTGTGCACCATGTGTGTGCACCATGTGTATGCGCCACGTGTATGTAGTGCCAGCAGAGGTCAGACAAAGGCTGACCTCTGGAACTGGTGTTCCTGGCAATTGTGAGTCACCATGTAGATGTGGGAACCGAATTTGGCTCCTTTGCATGAACAGCCAGTGTTCTTACCCTTAGCTGAGCCGTCTCTCCTCTATACTCTTGAAAAGTCTGGAGTCTGTACATTACTTCCACGGTTTCTATTAAGAGTCTGTTTGGGGTTTTAGCTCTTATTTGCAGATCATTGGCCTGTTTGGAATTCATTTTGTTCTCAGTGTGAGGACAGGCCCTACTTCACAGTCTTTCTGTCCAGTCAGGAGAGTTCATTAAATCACTGGGCTTAAGATCCTTGTTAAACTGGGTGGGTGTGGTGGCGCACGCCTTTAATCCCAGCACTCGGGAGGCAGAGGCAGGCAGATCGCTGTGAGTTCGAGGTCAGCCTGGTCTACAAAGCGAGTCCAGGACAGCCAAGGCTACACAGAGAAACCCTGTCTCAAAAAAATAAACAAAACAAAACAAAACCAGATCCTTGTTAAAAACCAGCGGAGCCCAGTTGGGTGTGGGGAAGCGAGCTTGTTGTCCCAGCACTTAGAACGGCGAGAAAGGAGGATTGGGAACCTGGGTTACATGAAATCCTATACCAAAAATCAAACAAGGGCCAGAGAGATGACTCAGTTGTTAAGTAAGATCGCTGGATGCTCTTGTTTGATTACCCGCACTCGCATGGAAGCTCACAACTGCCTGTAATTCCAGTCCCGGGGAATCTAGCATCCTCTTCTGGCCTCTGTGGGCACCATGCACAGACATACATGCTGGCAAACCACCTATATACATAAAAGTAAATAAACCTTAACAACAACAACAAAAAGCGAGGCAGTGGTGGCACACGCCTTTATCTCAGCACTCAGGAGGCAGAGGCAGTCAGATCTCTGAGTTTGAGGCCAGAGCATGGTCTACAGAACAAGTTCCAGGACAGTCAGGCCTACACAGAGAAACCCCACCTCAAACAAAAACAAAATATATCAAGTAGCCATTGTATAGTTTTGAAAACAGTAGATCCAAGATGTCCCGGTGGAGGTGGGTTGGGCATAGGCAGAGCTCCGTCAGTAAAGCACTTGGCTTTCAAGCACAAGGACCCGAGTTCAATCCCCGGAATCTATGCAAAATTTCCAACCATTGCCGGATTATTGTAATCCCAGTACCAGGAAGACAGGGACAGGAGGCTCTCTGAGGATTACTGGCCAGACAATCCAATCGCTGCACTTCAGCCAGTGAAGGACCCTGCTTCACAGGGGGACAACTTCCTGACGAGGACACCAAGGCTATCCTTCTGGCTCCACATGCGCGCACACACATGTGCACCTGTGCATACACAAACATGTTCACACACGTGCATTATATAAACGAAGACTTGTGCTGGAGAGATGGCTCAGCAGTGAAGAGCACTTACAGCTCCGTTATGAGGACAAGCAACCCCAGCACCCACGTAACACGACTCACAAGTGACTGGAGCTCCAGTTCCAAGGGCTCTTACATCCTCTTCCGGTCTCCACGGGCACTTGCATACAAAATCTTTTATTGTTTGCCAGCATGTATGTATGTACACCACATAAGTGCAGTGCTGACGGAGACCAGGAGAGGGCGCGCGATCTTTTAGAATGGGAGTTAGAGCCAACTGTGTGCAGGAACCAAGTGCTCTGATCTGCAACCCCTGGCTAATTCATCTTGACTTCTAATCCAACTCTGTGATCTGAGGTCCTTTATTGGCCTCCAATGATCCTTCATCTCTGGCTTCCACAGCTACACCTTCAGCAAAGTGCAAGGCAACAGCGACCTCTACTGGAAGGCCCAGCGCTACAGCCTCATCCGGGAATTCCACTCGCGGCCTGCGCTGGCCCCGCCCCTTATCGTCATCTCCCACGCGCGCCTCCTCATCAGGCGGCTGCGCAGGTGCAGGTGTCGCCGGGCTGACTTGCCAGCCTCCCCAGCCTTCGAGCACTTCGAGCACTTCCGTGAGGATGGAGCTTGGTCTGCAAGGGGGCAGCACTGGGGGTGCCGGGAAAGGGAAGAGAGACAGGTGGGCGGGGTCTGAAGAATTTGGTGGCTTTGGGGGAGGGGGCGAGACCCCAGGTGGCCCCGCCCTTTACTCTCTCGAACTTGCCTCTCCCCCCCCCCTCCATCCCCCGCAGGTGTCTATCTCTCCAAGGAAGCAGAGCGGAAGCTGCTGACCTGGGAGTCTGTGCACAAAGAAAACTTGCTATTGAAACAAGCTCGTGACAAGCGAGACAGTGACTCGGAGCGTCTGAAACGCACGTCTCAGAAGTGAGGGGCGGGGCGGGGACCTGGACCGGGCAGGATCCGCGGGTGGGATGATGTGGCTTCAGCTGGGAGGATGCTCTCTCTTTCTAGGGTGGACACTGCCCTAAAGCAGCTGGGACAGATCAGAGAGTATGAGCGGCGACTGAGGGGGCTGGAGGGAGAGGTGAGGACTGGGGGCGTGGCAGTGAGGTGCTGGCAGGGATGGGACCACCTGTTTCCCTCCCCCCACGCCCCTGTTTGACCCCCTGACCCCTGTTTTCCCAGGTCCAGCACTGTACTCGCGTTCTGAGTTGGGTAGCGGAGTCCCTTAGCCGCTCCGCCTTGCTGCCTCCGGGGGGGCCACCCCCTCCAAGCCCCCCTGGAGCCAAAGGTCAGTGTGATCCTGGGCTTCTGCAAGACTTCCCTGTGTGTCCTCCTCTTGTCCCTGACTTCCTCGCTTGGCCTTCTGAAGGCTCTGTTGACTGTGCTTGTGTGTGGATGTGTGTAGCCGGTGTGAGTGCGCATGCCTGCCGAGGCCTGGACTGATGGCTTCTACCATACTCTTTGAAACAGGATCTGTCCCTTGGCCCAGGGTTCTCCAGTTGGCTAGGCCAGTGAACCCTGAGAAATCCATCTATTATCTGCCCGACTCCTCTAGCTTTTGTCATGGGTGCCGTGTTCATAGGGTGCCCCCACACCTGCCTTGTTCCGGTTCTATCTCTCTTGCTGGGACAAAACACCGACCGGTAGCAGCTTCCGAGGAGGAAGGATTTACTAAGCTTGCACTTCAGGGTCACCGTCCATCAGTGACGGAGACAGGGCAAGACTGCGAAGGTTCTAACGGTTGCATCCTCACCTCTAGCCGGGGAGCTCACAGCCAAAGAAATGCTTCGGAAACCACAGAGCAACGCGCTGGCTGGATCACACAGGATTTCACTTAGCTAGAGCTCAGGACTCCCCACCCTAGGAAACTGTGTCGTCCACAGTGGGCGGGGTCTTCCCACGTCAATTGTCAAGGCCCCACCCCTTTTCCTCCCCTCCCCCCCCACAGACACACTACAGGGCAATTTGATCTAAGCAGCTGCAGCTCTTCCTCTCAAATGACTCTGGGCCGCCTCACGTGACTGCGCTGTCTCGTGCTTCCATGACGGGCACTTTGCCAACTGACCGTGACCCCGCACTGACTCTTCTTGCTGCTCTGCTGCTCTTCCACCCCCACTCCCCACCCCACCCCAACTCACTGCCTGCTGTCCTCCCTGTCTCTTCCAGACTGATTGTCCCTGGTGGCTTCCTCGGTGTTTGCAACCACAGAGGACTCCTTCCTTAGAATCAACCTGGCCTGCCTCAACCTACACAACCGGCGGTGGCCTTATTCTCGCCATGGGCCCCATGGAACTTAAGAGTGTCGTCACCATAGGAACCCCAACAGGCCTGGGTACTCCCAGAAGCAGCCTTACCTTGGGTGACTCAAGCTCTAAGCTGGCAACGTTGGCCCTTTCTGGGCCCAGCCACAAGCAGAGGAGGCCAGAGGGTCCTGGGGACTGCAGGGACCACAGACCCTATTCACAGATGTCCCCGCAATGGGGAAATAAAGCCATGTGACAGGAATCGTAGCACATGCTTGACTTGTATGGAACAGGTGGGTCGAGACTTTGGGGTCAGTGGCTGAAGTAGGCTGGGGACTTGGGGTCCTTGATGCTTTTTTCCTCTCTATTTTAATTATTTGGGGGTGGAGTATCTGTCCCTCTTCCAAACCTACACCTGCTAACTTAGATCCAGCACTTCTTGTACAGACCTGTTTAGGTGGCTCTAACGCAGGGGACAGGGACCGTCTGATCTTCCGCTCCTTTCCCGTGGGAACATAACAGGGTGTTAATAAGAGAGTGTGTCCTGGGAGGGTGGGCGCCACTCCATCTGCTCTGGCAACATGCAAACAGATGATGCAGATTTGAGTAGATAAATGCATATGTGTCTTTAAAAAGTCTAATTAGTGGAAAATTGCAGGCCACACATACACAGGGACTGAGGCAAATCCACATCATTAGACATTGCAATTTAACTAAATAACCCATAACAAACTAAGCCGGTAATGACAAGGCTGAACTGACAGCAATTATTAGCTAAATAGGGAGAAAGCCACCAACAGCCGACACATCCAAAAATCAAAACCAAAACATCCTCCAAATTGGAGGGGCTCCAGCTATCTGCCTCTGTCGGTGCAGAGTCATGTTGGAACGCGGCCAAGCGTGCGACATCCAGACTCTCCCGGGGAATGCTGGGTCCATTCCACCAACCAAACAGTAGATGGTAGCAGTAAGAAGGGGCTGGTGGGGCTGGAGAGATGGTTCAGTGGTTAAGAGTGCTGCCTGCCCTTCCAAAGGACCTGGGATCAATTCCCAGCACCCACATCGCAGCTCACAACTGTCTGTGACTCTAAGATCTGACACCCTCACACCAATACACATAAATTAAAATTAAATAAAATATTTGGAGGAGGAGAAGGAGGAGGAGGAAAAAGAAGAAGAAGAAGAAGAAGAAGAAGAAGAAGAAGAAGAAGAAGAAGAAGCTGGTGACAGCACTAACGACACACATCACTTTCTGTACACCTGGCCCTGTGGCTGCCTCATGGATACCAACACTTCCTGATCCCCAGTGAGGGCAGACCCACTTTTCTTTGGTGCTAGGGCTTAAGATTTTTTAAAATTCCACTTTTTAGTTTGTATGTGTGTATCCCCATGTATGTGGGACACATGCAAGCCACAATGTAGGGATGAAGACTGAGCGAGTAGTTTTTTCCCTCCCACCGTGTGCTCCCAGAGAGCAAACTCAGCTGCAGCAAGCATCTTCCAGCACTGAGGAATGCCCGCCCAGTCCCTCACTCCCTCACTTGGGGGTTCTACACAGGAGCTCTCTAACCACTGAGATGCTCCCCTAGTCTCTCGCTGGACTCTAGGAACTTGCTCTACCTATGTTCTCCAGAGCTCCCTGAGCCTTGGTTGGTTGGTTGGTTGGTTGGTTGGTTGGTTTCTGTTTTTGAGACAGGGTTTCTCTGGGTAGCCTTGGCTGCCCTGGACTTACTTTGTAGACCAGATTGGCCCTGAACTCACAGCCACCAGGCTGCCTTTGTCTCCCAGAGTGCTGGGACTACAGGCGTGCGCCATCATGCCCGGCTTCCTTGAGCCTTTTTTGATCTAGGAACCAGCATGCCTCACCAGCAGAAGTTTCACTCCAGATGGTGAAATTTGGCAGTTCCTTTTTTTTTTTTTTTTTTTTTTTTGTTTTTTCGAGACAAGGTTTCTCTGTGTAGCTTGGCTGTTCTGGCCTCACATTGTAGACCAGGCTGGCCTCGAACTCACAGCGGTCCGCCTGCCTCTGCCTCCCGAGTGCTGGGATTAAAGGCGTGCGCCACCACCGCCCGGTCAGGGAGTTCCTTTTGCAAGAATCCTTTAAACCAAGCTCAGCCCCGGAGTTTCATTGTTTCTGTACTCCATGGAACCTCGGTTTCATCTATACCTCTTGGAACTTTAGCATGCAGGGAAACCAGTGTTAATGGTGTTGTGTCACCTCCCGAACTGCGACTAAGAGAGGCCCCCCCTCTCTCTAACTCTGGACCATGTAAGTTTAGTAGAGAGTGGCTCTCTGGGATAGGAAGGATGGGCGGAGCCGGCCCAGGATCTAGCAGAAAGCTCTGTGAGGAGGTGACCAGGAGACAAAAGTACACAGAAGCCAAAGAGGAGGGGTTTACTTAGGCTCATGATTTCAGCGGGTATAGCCCGCCATGGTGGGAGTGACCCGGTTACAGCGCATCTGAGGTGTTAGCCTGTTGGCATCATGCCTTCCTGGGAAGAAGAGATAACACTGGAGACAGGGCTAGCCTCTAAGTCTCATCTCCAAGCAGCCTACTTCCTGTAGTCAGATCTTCACCAAAAAGCTCCTCAAATCTCCCCCAAACAGCGCCGCCCTCTGGACAACAAGCGTTCGAGCATGTGAACACATTTCACACCCAAAAGCGAGGCGCTCAGGACAGAATGGCTGGCTTAGAGTGCTCGCGGCACCTCCCCCGCCAAGCTGGGTACCGGGGCGGAGCCCTGGTGGGCGGGGCCTATGGTGGGTGGGGCCTTGGTAAGCCGCGGGACCCGAGGGCAGGGATCCTCTTTCCTAGTGCTGGCGGGTCCTGGGGCGCTCCCTTGGCATCCTGACTGACGCCCAAAGAAAGAAGTTCAGCACGCTCTTCGCTGTCCTGGCATGCCAGTACCCACCCATGCTTCAGGTTGGTGGCTATAGTTACTGACTATAGGTCTGCATTTCCCAAGCAGGGAAAACACCCCAATCCAACAGCTGAGGCTCACAGTGGCAAAGGAACGCCGGGCCGACAGAACCTCTGGCCTTTTCATTGCCGTGGAAGCGTGGCGGGAGCAACTGTCGCAGAGGCGTCTATTTCCTGGGTGCCAGGGAATGCTTTTGATCAGGAGCTGCTCGTAGGCCCTAGGCTACGGGAGGAAAAAAATCTGGAACCCCACAAGGAGGAAGAAAGGGACGGTTTCGGTGGCATTGCCTTCAGAGAGCCTCAGATGCCACGGTCCATTACCACAGCGCCACCTGCCGGACGCAGTCGCAAGCACATGCGATTGGAGAAGGGCCCCTCCCCAATCTTCTCAAGGGATCCCTGCAAGGACAGGCTGCGGCCCAGAGACTCTGATTCCCGGTCTCACCACCCCCCCACCCCCCATTTCAGGGTTGGTCAGCGGAAAACTGACTATTAAAAGGCAAGGAACAGCTAAATGTAAATTCTGTGTTCAAGAACTCACCCTGTCTGGTCTTCGGACAATTTCAGGGCGTTTGTTTGTTTTCATTTATTTATGAGACAAAGTCTTGCTATAGCCCAGGCTGTAACTCAAGGTCCTTCTGCCTCCCAAGAGCTGAGATTATGGCCGTACACCATCACCACTTCCACTGTTAGGCCATCCTAGTTTTGCAGGAAAAAGTAGCAACTGTCCCGTTGCCGCTTTGAATAAAACCTTAGCGCCTCCCCCCTCCCCCGATTGCTAGAAGTAAATGTGGCTGGTCCCTCAACCCACACCCGCTACCCCCTTGAATGACAGGCTGGGTGGGACTGTGTAAGGGCTGATGTGTCCACCAGGTGGCAGCAGCCACCACAGTCGCTATTAAAGGTTTCTCTGGACTGAACACCCCCAGCAACAGACTGGTGAAAACTGACAAGGCCCACCAGCCCCACCTGCCGGGCGACTCTGGGGCGCTCTAAGCCTAGGCCTTTTGGTCAGTGTGTACGGCTGCCCCCAGGAAACTTCATTTCTCCTTAGTTGTGTCCTGCACAGGAACTGAGTGAGACCAAAGTAGACGAGGAATACACACACGGCTGTTTGGAAAACTTAAGGTCCCGCTGCCTAGCTGCTCCCCCCAAGCCTCCCCACCACCACCCTGCCGAACGGCCTACTGTGGTGTCTCAGGCCTCAGGGGCTGAGGCTACCCAAGGCTGGCCTGGGCAACTGTCTCAAAATAACAACAATAAAACAAATGGGGCTGGCTCAGGGGTGATCTTGCCTAGATCCCCCCCCAGTGAAGGGCTAAGGGTGGCTCAACAACACACACACACACACACACACACTCGATTTAACTCTGGTCTAGTCAGAGTCTTCCTTAGACTCCCAAGGCTCTAGATCAGCAAATGACTGACAGGGATAAATTTGGCCGCTGCCCTGGTTTTCTCTGGCCCACAAGCTAAAATGTATTTATATTTTTAAAAGAGCCCTATACATGCCTAATGTGAGCATGCAGGAGAGGCCATATGTCCTGCAAAACTCAAAATATTATCTGACCCTTTTTAGGAGGGAGCAACTCCTGTCCTCGCCAACGCTGCTTGCCGAGCGTGCTCACCGCCTGATAAACACGGGGTCCCGGCCTCCAACAGCGAGAGTGGTTATGGTTATGTATGCAGAGAAGCAGGTGTGTGTGTGTGTGTGTGTGTGTGTGTGTGTAGTGGGCAGGGAGTGGTGATGACATCAAAGGTGTGCACAAAGGTCACAGATGACGGAGCCACTTGGACCAGAGCTACCACTTCCAGAGTCACTGCCTTGGTCTGAATCGTGGCCCTTTGGGGACACAGTTGAGCTCAATGCTTGGGTCAGCCTCACCTGGCTGCCGAGATCCCTGTCCAGAGCAGCACTCATGAATTGCTGCTCTGGGGGATGAAGAGATGACTCAGAAGTTAAAAGCACTGGATGCTCTTTCAGAGGACCCTGGTTCGATTCCCAGCCCCCACAAAGCACTTCACAACTGTCTGTGACTCCATTTCCCTGGCATCCACTGGCTTCTTTGGCCTCTTCAGGCACATGGCACACAGACATGTGGTTTTTGTTTTGTTTGTTTGTTTGTTTTTCAAGACAGAGTTTCTCTGTGTTATCTTGGCTGTTCTGGACTTGTTTTGTAGACCAGGCTGACCTCAAACTTACAGCAATCCACCTGCCTTTGTCTCCCGAGTGCTGGGATTAAAGGTGTGTGCCACCACGCCCGGCAAGGATGTTCACAGTTTTATGGGTACACAGTCCAATTTGCTTGGGAAATCATGGTGTCAGGAGCAGGCAGCTGGTCACCTCTGTGTCCACAGGGAGCAGAGAGTAGGGAATGCTAGAAAGTAGCTTGCTTTCTCTTTTTCACTCAGTCCTGGACACCAGCCTGTAAGATGATGTCACCAACACTCAGGCTATGAAAGCCCTTGGTTAAGATGTTCCCCTGCGCCGAGGCCGGCCAGGGTTGGGGTGGGAGTCGGGGTGGGAGTGGGGGGTCTTTGCAGGTGTCAGGCAGAGAGATGGATTTCAAAATGGCGAGAATGAAAACTCAGTTAAAGATTGACTTCATTAAGCTGGATCAAGACTTCAGGAAGGGGGCTATAAAGGTGGCTCAGTGGTTAAGAGCACTGTTTGTTCTTCAAGAGGTCCTGAGTTCAATTCCCAGCAACAACATGGTGGCTCACAACCATCTATAATGAGATCTGGTGCCCTCTTCTGGCGGGCAGGTGTACATGCAGGCATGTAGGCCCTTGTCAATTTTATTTTTATATTTGTCTTTGTACCTCTGTCTTTTTTGTTTTGGGTGCTTGAGTGGCGGGAATAGAGGGAGGGAAGCCAGAGAGAGAACCAGACACCTCCAGGCTCGGGAGTTTTCCCAGTGTTGGGCTGTGGCCAGGGTAGACAGTCTAGCCCTCAAGCCCCAGGTGGTTCTTCTGCGTTAACCTCCTTGTTAGGTCGACAGGAAACTCCAGCTCCCTCAAACCCCAAAGGCAGATGGCTCAGGCTTGGACCCTAGGAAGATTTCTAGAGGTTAGATAAAAGTAGCATTCCTCAGGAACTTGTGATTAGGGGTCCTCGTCTCCTGCAGAAGGGACATGGTACCTATTAGCACACCGACTGTGTGCTGGCCTCCAGGTCCCCTCAGCGTCACACGTGCCTGTTACACACTTGAGAGTGCAAGCTGGCCTCCAGGTCCCCTCATGGTCACACGTGCCTGTTACACACTTCATCTCACCTCCTTCCCCACCCTAAACTCTCCGAGTTTACGTGCCAAGTTAGTCATTGTCCTTGTAACTATTATTTTTGGCTGTACCCTCTGTCTTAGTTAAAGTTGCTATTTCTTTCCTTCCTTCCTTCTTTTTCTTCTAGAAGGGTCTCTCTGTGTAGCCTTGGCTGTGCTGTAACTCACATTGTAGACCAGGCTGGCCTCGAACTCACAGAGTTCCATCTGCCCCTGCCTCCCAGCTGCTGGGATTAAAGGCGTGCGCCACCACGCCCGGCTCGGGTTGCTGTTTCTATGAAGAGATGGCATGACAAGAGCAACTCCTATAAGGAGACCATTTCAGGGAGGGGGGGGGATGTGGGGAGGAGGGGTGCTGGCTTAGACTCTCAGAAGCTTAGGGCCTCACTGTCATGGCGAGAAGCACGCGGCATGCCACGTGCAGGCTACATCTTGGCAGACATGAGGTGAACTGGCTTAAGCTTCTGAGACTTCGAGGGATACACCCCCAACAAAGCCACAGCTCTAAGTAGGCCAGAGGCACTGGAGTCTGACATGCTCTCACTCTCTGAGCCATCTCTCTAGCTCAGTGGTCCTTGTGTGTTGAGACAGGGTCTCCCTGCTGCCCTCACTAGGCTGGCTAGTCAGTAGCCTCAGGGAACTAGTTGCTCCTGCGTCCCCAGCCCTGGGATTACAAGGTCACTCTACTATGCCGGGTCTTCATTGCTTCCAAGCACACCACCAACTGAGCCACCTCCATCGAGGGGGAGGCTGCTTCTGTCATCCCAGTTAGATACAGGTGGTTGTCAGATGTGTTGGTTGCTCTCAGCGTCTCGGGCGTTTCTCGTTCTTTTCTGTGAGGTGGGGGTGGGAGCTCCTGACACACCCCTGTCAGTCTGTCAAGGAGCTGGCATCCCTCAGTGGCGAGTTCAGCACAGCTCTAACGTCTTTGATACTCAGTTCCAACATTCATGTCACTTCTGCCTCTGACCTGGAAGGCACTCAAATCACTCTCAAGGAAACTGTGCCAGGTTTGGGCTTCCTCATACCCTCTGTGGTGGTTCGAAAAAAAATGGCCTCCATCTGCCCACAGGGAGTTGCATTATTAGGAGATGTGGCCTTGTTGGAGGAAGTGTGTCTGGGATTGGGTTGTGTGAAAGGATGGGAGGCTTTGCCCCTTGGAAACACCATGGATACCCCACTGAGACTGACATTGTGGTAGACTGAGGAGCAGCCATCCTGGGTCCAGAATTCAGGAAAACAGACTGGGGACTCCAGCCAGGCTATTGCGTTTCTAATTGAACATTGATGGGAGGAAGGAACCAGAGGAGAGACCAGGGATTGCAGCCCAAGAGAGAGAAGCAGGCAGAGAGGCGAGAGAGAAGGCTGCAGGTTCGGACCACGAGGGTGCGGACTGCTTCTATCTGAGAAAGGATCAGCGTGCAGGCCTGGAGACACCTAGGGATCCACCCTGTGGAACTGATTCCAGGAAGGTTTATTCTTGTTTCCCTTAACCTCTTTTCCCTCCTGTATAGCATAGCTGGGTTGTATAATAAAGTCTAATTGTTAAGAAACAGGCAACAGGGTAGGTAGGCTTTGAGGTCTCAGATGTTCAAGCCAGGCCAGACTCCATTCCTGCTGCCTGTGGATCTGTGAGATTCCAGGTGGTTTGGCTAGCCATCATAACAATAGCGCTGTTCCTCTAGGCTCCATCTCCACCCTGCCCTCGGAGTTTACTGCCCCCATCCCACCCTACTTGGAATTTACTACCTGAGACCCCCATTCACCTAAAAGGTCACCTATTGTTAGCCTAGCCACGGTTGCTGAGTTCTGCTTCTGTAAAGAGTATTTAAACCCTCTGCATACAAAATGAGAATGTTAATAAGAAAGTATTTCAAGTTGAAATACAAGCATTTGAGAGTCTGAGAAAGTGTTTAATATTTGAGGGTCTAAAAAAGTGTTTAAATGCTGGTAAGCGCAAGTTATAAAAGTTAGAGAATCTTAAGAAAAGTTCTGAGGTACAGAAGTACAAGTTATAGATTTAAAATGAGATCAATGGTTATAATAAGCTGGCGGAGTAGTGGTTGCTTATTAATCAGTCTCAAGTCAAGATTTTAATTTCCCTTTGGTTGTACTCTGAATATAGACCTAAGGGTGCGTCTCATCGTGCTAAAAATGAGTCTGCCCTGAGAAATTGTAAAATTATAAAATGTAAGACGCTTGTTTGCCCTGCCTACCCAGAGGCTTCCCCCAATTCTCGTTACTACTAGCCTCAGGAGTTACACCCTAGTTCCTAGAATAGCTATATGCGAGCTCCCAAATATCAGAGGTCCCATATGGTTTCCAGTAACCGCCCTAGGGACCCACACCCAAGTCCCCACACGAGGTCTCCCAGCGCCAGATGTCCTACTGGCCATATGCTCTAACTTGCTAAGCAACCCCACCTGCTTTGTGGTTTTAGCCTTTAAAACTAGCCTGTAACAGTCACTGGGGGCCCTTAGCCTCTCAAGTGCTGAGGGACCCTGGCGCGTCAGCAATAAACCTTTGCTTTTGCATCAGTGCGTTGTGCCTCGTGTGGTCTCTCACGGCGACCCCCTTCCCAAGTTGGGCGTGAGGGTCCAACAGCCCAATCTATACGTCAAGTCTTCTGGACTGAAAAAGAATGTGCATGCTTTTACTGGGTTTCAAAGGCGTAAGCCTACTCTAGCTGTCTTATAGACACAATTTTAACTTCTGTCCCTAGTCTGCATTTGTCTCAACAGATTATTACCTGGGTAACAGACTCCATTCAGAGCTGCTGAGATCTGGACCTGCTGGAAGCTGATGTAAACCAGTCCTGCAGAGATGACTACTCCCGGTCTCATCAGCTGGATCAGCTAAACAGATGCTTTTGATAAGCACCTCAATAGCTATTGATTAGCTTTTCAGCTGGTCTCTCTAGCTAGGCTCTCATAACAATGTCCCAATGTCAGCCTGAAGAAGCTACAGAAGCGACCACAGCACCTGTTTTCCCACTTTATAGGCTGAAATGCTAAGTCACGCTCTGGCATGAGGGACAAATGGTTATAAGAAAACAGACTCTTTGTTTAAACCAGTCATGCGCTGTATTTTTCCTTGTATCAAGCAAAGATTGGATGCCATCCAGCTAATAGTCATGAGGGCACAGTAGCTTCTGTAAAACATGGGTATGTGACACTACTGGGGACACTTATTAAAAACCCACCTCCATTTGGGCCACTTCTCCTTCTCATGATTTTACTCACCTTTGGCCCCTGCATACTCAACAGGTTACCTAATGATAGAGCCAATTTGAAAGAACATGAGCTCTGACCTCACTATTTCAGGATTGAAATAGTTACGAGAGGGGGAAATGTGAGGTTCCAGGTGGCTTGGCTAGCCATCATAACAATAGCGTTGTCCCCCTAGCCTCCATCTCTACCCCGTCCTCATCCCACCCTACTTGGAATTTACTACCTTAGACCCCCATTCACCTAAAAGGTCACCTATTTTTAGCCTATCCCTTGATAACTAACCACAGTTGCTGAATTCTGCTTCTGTAAAGGGTATTTAAACCCTTCGCGTTTACAGAATGAGGTCTCCCATCCCCTCAGATCTTGGCCGACCCCGGCGCGTCAGTTTAATAAAATTCCTTTGCTTTTTAATCGACTCTGGACTCTGACTCTCAATGGGCTTCCAGGAATAGACTCTGACGATCTAGAACTCTCAGCTACAGCACCATGTCTGCCCGCACGCTGCCATGCTTCCCGCCATGATGATAATGGACTAAACCCCTGAAACTGTGAGCCAGTCCCAGTTAAATGCTTGTGTTTATCAGTGTTGCCATGGACATGGTGTCTCTTTGCAGTAGCAGGATACTCAGACACCATGTACAGTCACAACAGCCCTGAATCCACCTCGGAGATGACCCAATTCACACCGGAAGCCCGAGCGACCCAATTCACACCGGAAGCCTGTGCCACCGACCACTCACCAGGTTCCTACACTCGGAGATCTGGACCTTCTGCTGAGCTGGATGGAGCAGCCAGACTTGGCATAGGATCTCTCTACAGTGCTCCCCAGGACATGAGCTACCCACTAGATTTTGCACCGGGCCTCCCACAGGAAACTTCTAAGGAACAAGGGCCAGCCTGCTCTGCAGAGTGAGCTCAGAACAGCCAAAGCTACATAGTGAGAAGTTACAACAAAAGAAACAAGAAATGTGAACAAAATATAGTCCCCAGCCTGGGACCCAATCCAGGGTCAGATTTATGCCAATTCTCAGTCACACCCCCCCCCCCCCCCATGGCCTGGCATTGTGGAAATGAGCCAGCTTATTCCTTGGAGCTTCTGTTTGGGCTCCTTCTTTGGTTTTTTTTTTTTTTTTTTTTTTTTTTTTGTTGCCCTGGAACTCGTTCTGTAGACCAAGCTGGCCTCAAACTCAGAGATCCACCTGCCTCTGCCTCCTGAGTGCTGGGATTAAAGAAAAACTGCCTGGCTCTGTTTGGGCTTTTTGATGGCTCCTGGGGGCGGGGGTAAAATCAGGTGACCTCCAATGCCCAGCAGGCCTCAAGGGTGGAGAATGCAGCCTCAAGTGCTTCTAGAATGTAGCTTACTGTGGCTGTTGCAGTGTCTTAGCCACACTCACGCCAGTGAGTAAAAACACTCCAAAGTAGGTTAAAACCATGCTTACCTCTCAAGAACTCTGGAATCTGGAGAGATGGCTGGACACTTAAGAGCCCTGGCTGCTCTTTTAGAAGATTTGTCTCCCAGCATACAAACACCTGTAACTGCAGTTCCAGGGGCAACGCCAGGACCTGTCTCAACTCCACACTTTGTAAAAAAAGACGTGATTTTATGTATACAGTGTTCTACCTGCATGTACACCTGCAGGCCAGAAGAGGGCGCCAGATCTCATTATACATGGTTATGAGCCACCATGTGGTTGCTGGGAATTGAACTCAGGACCTTTGGAAGAGCAGCCAGTGCTCTTAACTGCTGAGCCATCTCTCTGGCCCCAATTCCACACTGCTTGAGGGAACCAAGTGCAGACATAAAATCAATCTTTTAAAAAGAAGAGAGGGCCAGGTGTGGTGGTGCACGCCTTTAATTCCAGAACTCAGGAGGCAGGCAGAGGCAGGCGGATTGCTGTGAGTTCGAGGCCAGCCTGGTCTACAAAGAGTCTAGGACAGCCAAGGATACACAGAGGAACCCCGTCTCAAAAGACCAAAAAAAAAAAAAAAAAAAAAAAAAAAAAAAGAGGGGGAAGGCGGCGGAATTCAGGTGCCTTGTTTTTCACTATTTTAGCTCAATTTTTCTTTTGTAGGAAAATATTTATAATAGAAACTGGCTGAAAATACTACATGCTAACAGACAATGTGATACACAAATAGGGTGGGAGTAGACAGGAAAGGGCAGAGGCCACAGGCCTACACCAAGAGCCTTTCAATAGACTGCTGAAAGGACTGGATCTGCTGCTTTAGCTGAGAGCCTTCTTTGATGGTAACAGAACAGGCGATGACAGGCCTGGAGACGCCACAGGCCCGTCCTGAAGCCTGCTTGGAGCGCACAAATACATAGGGGACATTCTTGTCTTCACACAGCAGTGGGAGGTGCAGGACGCTCTCCAAGGGCTCGGCGTCTGCTGCCATCACAATGAACTCAGAGATGCCTCTGTTGAGTGTTTTGGTGGCTTCATTGGCTCCTTTCCGAAGCTGCTTGTAGTTGCATGACTGCTGAACAAGGTCCAGCAGCTTCTTGGTGAGGTGGGCATCCGCCAGGGGATAGGCCTTCGGGTTCACATCCGCCTCCGTCATGGCTGCGCTGCGCCGGCCTCGCCGCGACCCTGAGCACAGCCCACCTCGGACAGACTCCAATTTTTTTTTTATAAGTGAAAGTATAGGTGTGTTGTGCAGTAGGTTTTCTAGTAAGCAGGGATGTGTTTCCTTGGAAAGTGTAAACTGGTGGACGGAGATGGGACCGCGGCCTTCGGTTGCTAGGGAAGGTCTGTGGCCCTGAAGCAGCTGAGGACCAGGCTCTACTCCTGCTAGGAGCTGGGTGCTCAGGGAGGGTTCTTTGGCAGATGTGGGTTTGCTTCTTGACTTCTTGGTGAAAGCAGTGACATGGACTGGGGGGCAGACTTATTCCTGGGGGGTCATAGCATGGGGGACAAGATCAGGTTAGACCTTAGTGTAATAATGGAAGCTTTGCCTTCTTTGTAAACTCAGTTATGTTATGTAAATATTTTTTTTTTTATTTTAACCCCAAGTGAGGGATTTGAGTTTGGGCCTTAGTTTGTCCACAGCTGATAAGTGCCTCCTGAGGGGTGCGGCCTTTGCCAGCTGGTAATGGCCTGCCTCTGCATCGTGAGGCAAGGAGAGGGTTGTGGTCTAGGACTCTGAGGGAGCTAAATAGGAAAGCCGAGAGATAAAGAGTAAGATGTGCCATGGTGGCGTATGGTGTGGAGTAGTTTGGAGAGTCCAGAGACAGACGGTGTGACGGCTTGGAGAGAGAAACGTTTCAATGCAGCGGCTTGGAAGACGCTGCTTGCTGCGTTTGCTGTTGATGGAGCCTGGTATTGCCCCAAAAGAACCCAACTGGCCCTCAATAGCTGGGGGGTAGGTGTCAAGGGGTCTGTGCCCCCTCTTTCCACTCACCCCTTTCTCTCTTACCCAGGGTAAGGGGTTGGCGGAAGGGAGGTAGGGGCTTCAACACCCCAAATGAAATAGAGTTTAAACACTAGCAACAATACCTTAGAAGGTGCTGCTGCTGCTGCTGCTGCTGTTGCTGCTGCAACTTCTTCAAAACACAGCGTCTGCTTGTGTCCTGAGAGCAGCAGGGGCCCCGGTTCATCCCCCTGCCAGCTACCCTGTGAAGTACGTGTGTGTGTGTGTGTGTGTGTGTGTGTGTGTGTGTGTGTGTGTGAAAGGGGGGGGGGGGAGAGAACACTGTGCCCACTACTAGAATGTGCTGTCCACCACCTCATTTATTGACAGACAACGTTGCTGTCTTGGCGCCATCTCAGGCCACCATCCCTGGGAGGTCAGTCAGTGCTGACAGGCGCGATGGCCGGGCAGGGCTTACAGGGAGCAATCGCATCTCTCAGCAACCAGGGCTGGGTCATATGCCCGCCTGAACACGCCAAAATTGTGTCCATATCACAGAGAATGAGGAGGGCCCTGGGCCCCCCATGTGTCCAGACTGCGAGCATGGGCCTCTGGGTGGTCCGTGTCCATTCAGAGCCCATAGGGGCTACTGGGGGAAGTTTGGGCTGTGTTTCTCAGTAACTCATCTTCTCCTTGCTGGGTCCACATCACCAGTTCCCGAAACCGGGTGACGCCACCACTGCTAAACAGGGCTCTCACTGGCCTCTCTTCCAGAACCCTAATGGCCGGCATCCCTTCTGTCCTGTGCTGCAGAAGGCCAGACCACCTGTTGGCGAGGGCAGCGGGTCTTGGGTGCATCAGGGAGAGACAAGAGAAGTGGAGCCATAGGGAAAGCTGAAGGTGGAGTAGTTTTCGCTGCCTGTTTTCGTCAGCACGTTCTGATGCTGAAGGAATGAGGTCTCTGCGGGGCTCTTGTTTTGGAACGAAGCCTTGTCTTTTTCCTGACTTCTCTTCAGGAGGTACATAGGCCTCTGGGTGGCCTTGTTGCTCCCTGGGACCACCTTTCTGGAGGATGCGGGCTCCTTTGAGACATCGCAGATAATGTCGTCATCCAGGTTCCACCAGCGCTGGAGCGGGTACATGGGGATGGGCAGGAGTGCCAGGACACTGAGGAAGGTGACCCAGCCCAGCACTATCTTCTGGTAAGGCTGCTTCATTTCCTGGGACTGGGGATGGGGACAGTGGGCCACAGGGGGAGGGGGCTCAGTCCAGATGCAATGTCCCCGGGTCCCCGGGGGGGGGGTGGTAGGATATACAGGGTGAGGGCTCAGTCCCGGTGCTATGGGTATGGGGTCACCCGAGTCCCGGTGGGTAGGAGATACAAGGGTGGGGTGCTGGGCCCCCAGGTCCCCATGGGCAGGAGCCGCACCATGCTGTCATTCCAAGAGATATAGTAGAGAGATTCACTGTGGTAGATATTCAGGAAGTAGATTGTGAACAGCGCCAGCAGCGTGGGCATTGTCACGTAGCTCCACAGGAAGGAGAAAGGTGCCCACACCAGATGCCCCAGCTGGCCAAATATCTCAGCCCTGAATCTGGGTGGAGGAAGGGACTGTTAGGACCGCTGGGCCCTAGACATGGAGAGACCCTCCATCTCTGGTTCTCTTGGAAGCTCTTGATGCTTAAGGTCGGGGATCAGGCCCTCCCTGGCTCTGGTCATGTTGTCACCCCTTGGGATGGCACCACTACCGCCCTTGGCCTTCAGAGCACCGGAGACTGCATCTTCCTGTAGGGTCTGACCTGGTGCTGTCTGAGGACCCACGGAGTGCCTGTGTTCCCCCCCCCCAAAGGCCTAGGATAGGCTTGATAGCCAGGCACAGCCCCACCCCCCATCCCACCCCCCAGGGGTTGGAAATCACCTCCTGATTCCATAGACCCAGGCCAGGGAAAGGTTCTGGAATACCACAATGATGACAAGGACCATAGGGACCAGGTGGTCATCAATCAGGAATACCACGTAGCTGCCGGAGCGGCTGGTGAAGATGAGGCTGCCCAGAAATCCTCCCAAGCAGATGACCACTAAGGGCGGAAGTGGATTGGGCTGTACTGGGGTTTCTGAGCTGGGGGGGTGTCCACGTGGGCGCTGGATACTTGGGATAAGGTGGGTATGGGGAAGGTTCCGGCGTAGGGGGTTTGTACCTGGCACCAGCTTGGGATGCTTTGACAAGACGAGGACCTTTTTCTGCAGAGGAAGCACGATGCCCTCCAGGAGCGTTACCATGGTGCTCAGACTCGTGGTGGCCAGGGCCAGGAAGAAGATGATGGCCCAGAAAGAGGAACCGGGAAACAGTGATATGACCTGAGAGAAGACCACATACGCCAGGCCAATGCCCTCCATGAACTGTGGGAGAGAAGGGATCTCAATGGAGCATCCGGAAGGGATGGGAATGGTGCGGTACTTGATTAGTAATGTCTGTCACGGATGGAACCATAAGATACCCAGCAAGGAAGTTGGAGGTGAAAGCGTTGAAAGCTGGCCTTCCTTGGCCGTGTGGCCTGGGTGACCTTCATTTCCAAGGTCCCCTGATGTGAGCCACAGACTAGCTGCGGCACACTGATGTACTCGCAGAGTCAGGGTGTGTGTGCTCTTGCCTGCTGAGAGGCTGCCAGGCCTGGCCTCCCTGATGAACACACCTTTTCCTTTTTCACTAGGATGCTGCACGGCAGGGAAAAATGGACCACCTCATGCTGGACGTGCTCGGGGAGCTGGTTTATCCAGTCCAGGAACTCCGGTGGGGGTCGATGGACAATGTCTGTGGGAGGCCTGGCCGCCTGAGACAGCACACCCTTGGCAATGAGGTTGAGCAGGTTGGAGACACTCCTGACGGGGTAAGGGGAAAAAAGACAGGGAGAGAACGGACTGCTTCACCAGCCATCACCAACCAAGGAATGAGAATAACTTTATGGTTGAGGTCAACACAACATGAGGAGCTGTATTTTTTTTATATATATATATATTTATTTATTATGTATACAGTGTTCTGCCTGCATGTACACCTACAGGCCAGAAGAGGGCATCAGATCCCATTAGAGATGGCTGTGAGCCACCATGTGGTTGCTGGGAATTGAACTCAGGACCTTTGGATAAACAGCCCAGTGCTCTTAACTTCTGAGCTATCTCTCCAGCCCGAGGAGCTGTATTAAAGGGTCTCGGCATCAGGAAGGTTGAGAACCACTGGTTAACTGAGCCATCACTTCCTCTTTGTTGTTTTGTTTTTAGAGACAGGGTTTCTCTGTGTGGCCCTTCCTGTCCTGGAACTTGTTCTGTAGAACAGGCTGGCCTCGAACTCACAGAGATCCGCCTACCTCGCCTTTGCTTTACAAGGCCTACAAAATCAGACTGAGAATAGGCCAGACACAGCCATGCCTTTCTTCCCCCCTTTAAGACAAGGTCTCGCTATGTAGCCCTGGTTGGTCTGAGACACACTATGTAGACCAGGCTGACCTCAAACTCGCAGAGATCCTCCTGCCTCAGATTCCCAGAGTGTGTGTCAGTGCCTGTGTGGAGGTCAGAGGACACCTTGCAGGGGTCGGTTCCCTCCTTTCTCCATGCGGGTCCCAGGGACTGAACGTACCCCGGCTTGGCAAACCAGGGCCTTTAACCGACTGAGCCACCTCACCCGCCCCACCACGATTATGGCAAGCAGCTCTGCAGTGAAATCTATGGATCTTCATGGTAGAAATGATTTGTACCTATTACAGTCTAGGGCGATCCTATTGCTCTTTGGATATTTTATATGGAGCTGCAGTGGGTCCACCTCAGATGATTCTAAGATTGTCTAATTCCATCTAACCGGTCCTCCTTGACCTCACTCTGAGACCTGAGCCCCCACCTCAGCACTTGACCTCTAAACCCTCCTAAATGTTTTCAGGGTCTCAACTCTTCGTGAGGGTAGATAGCACAGACAGGCTAAAGGGTCACTGAGGATACACTCCTCCCTCATAATCAGCTTGCATCTCTCTAAGATTTAAAGTACCGTGTGAAACGGTGGAGAGTGGACTATCAGAGCTCTCCTGAGGCTGATTAAAGGGAATCTGCTTCCTCCTGGTCAAAAGAATAGGATCTGGGTGCGTTCTATTTTGTTGTTGTTGTTGTTGTTGTTGTCTTGTTTTTTGTTTTTCAAGACAGGGTTTCTCTGTGTAGCCTTGGCTGTCCTGGACTCACTTTGTAGACCAGGCTGTCCTCGAACTCACAGCGATCTGCCTGCCTCTGCCTCCCCAGTGCTGGGATTAAAAGTGTGTGCCACCATGCCTGGCTCCATTCTTAATTTTTTTTTTTAGTCAGCTTAGTTAACAGTAACCCTGGCAGGCTGGGCAGTGTGACCTTATGCAAGGGGAGGAGGGTTGACATGCGTGCCTGTAATCTCAACACAGGGTGGGATCAGAAGTTCAAGGTCAGGGGCTGGAGAGATGGCTCAGTGGTTAAGAGCACTGTCTGCTCTTCCAGGGGTCCTGAGTTCAATTCCCAGCAACCACATGATGGCTCACAACCATCTATAATGTAATCTGATGCCCTCTTCTGGCCTGCAGGTGTATATGCAAATAGAGCACTCATATACATAAATAAATATGAAGAAAAAAAAAAAGCCGGGCGTAGTGGCACATGCCTTTAATCCCAGCACTCGGGAGGCAGAGGCAGTGAGTTCGAGGCCATCCTGGTCTACAAAGTGACTCCAGGACAGCCAAAGCTACACAGAGAGACCCTGTCTTGGAAAGTTAAAAAAAAAAAAGTTCAAGGTCACCCTCAGCTACCCAGAGAGGTCAAGGCCAGCACTGGCTACAGCAGAAAAAAAAAAGAAAGAAAGAAAGAAAAGAAAAGAAAGAGAATCTAGCCAGTGACAGTTCAGTGGACAGACCACTTGCCATGTAAACCTCAGTGTGGCCTCTGGAACCACACAGGAGACACAGACTGCACAGAGCTGTGTCCTGACCTGCACACGCATGCTCAGACACGCACACAGGTGCTCCAGCACCACCTGTCCACAGGCAGTGTTCTTAACCGCTGAGAAGTCTCTCTAGTCGTGGCACACGCCTTTAATTCCAGCATTTGGGAGTTCGAGGCCAGCCTGGTCTACAGAGCAAGTTCTAGGAGAAGCAAGCAAGCAAACCAAAGCCCAGTGCCTCGCTGCAGGAACGACCAATAAGGCAGAGGCCCTGGGACAAAGCTCAGACTCTAGTACTTTCCAAGTCTTCGCAGCTCAAACCGGCTATGCCAGCAGCTGCCTCCTGAGCCTCGGCAAGCTGTGACGGTAGCCTTGTGGGTTAAACAACCTCTTGGAAGTGTTCCTCGACTTCATTGGCAGTTTCTGAGACCTCCGCTTCCATTGGGTGGATTGCCCCTCTGGTTGCGTGCTCTGAGGATGAGGTGCAGCAGGGTACCAACGGACTGTGGGGCTGAAGGACGGCAGAGGTGAGAAGGCCTCTGCTGCTAAACTGCAGGGCTATGTCACTCACTTCTCAACACAGCTAGAGCCGCTGGTGGTGGCCCAGAAGCCCAGCATGAGGAAGCTGATGGAAGTGCTGAGCAAGGAGGTCACCAGGTTGATTATGGCCACACAGGATGCCAGCTTGATGTAGTTGTCGCCTCTAGTCTGGTAGGAGGAGAGAGTGATGATGGTGCCCATGCCAAGGCTGAGGGAATAAAGCACATGGCCTCCAGCCTGACGCCACATGTCCAGCGATGACAAGACCGGGAGCTGAGGAAGACCAGGGCAGTGAGGGATGGAGTGGGAGGCCCAGGGTGCTGAGGGAAGCGAAGGGCTAGAGAGTCTGGAGCCCTGCCCTCACCTCTGTGGTCACCAGGCGCCTGAGGCTGGCCATCGCGCCTTGCAGGAAGAGACTTCGGATGAAGAAGCAGATGAGGAGGACGTAGGGGAAGAATATGGAGAAGATCAGCATCTGGCCGGGTCCGTCAAGAGAGGCCGCGGGGAGAGGGAAACAGAGACGACTTTAGCGGGGCCTGAGAGGGACTGCAGGATGGCGGGAGGCAGGGGGCGGGGCGGGAGGCAGGGGGCGGGGCGAATGGGTGCGAGTGGTGCCTGAGGAATGGCTCCCAAGGTTCGCTGTTTCTGCACAGAAGACCACGACAGGAACCTCCCAACAGCCACCCCAATGCCGAGCTCCCAGATCACACAAGTAGTCATGCTCCTGTTTGCAAAATCTTTTCTGTTTCTCTTCTTTCCCTTTTAGACAAATCCTTCTACTCAGCCTCCGGCCCTGCTAGCTCCATGCCTCCTTGCTGTTCACCCTGCCCTTTGAGACAGGGTCTCACTACCCTGGAGTATGCTGACTAAACAGAGGCTGACCTGCCAGTGAGCTCCTGGGGTCCTCCTGTCGTCACTACCCCAGTTCTTGGGTTCCAATCAAGTCATCACACCTGCTTTCTTTTCTTGTTTTTCTTTTTGGAGACATGGTCTCTCTGTGTAGCCTTGGCTGTCCTGGACTCACTTTGTAGACCAGGCTGGCTTCAAACTCACTGTGATCCACCTGTCTCTGCCTCCCAAGTGCTGGGATTAAAGGCGTGGACCACCACGCCCAGCTCATTCGCCTGCTTTCTTAAATATGGGTCTTGGACATTAAACTCAGGTCCACATGCTTTTCGGTCTTTTTGTTTGTTTTTCGTGTTTGAGACAGGGTTTCCTTGTGTAGCCTTGGCTGTCCTGGAACTCAGACCGGGCTGGCCTCCAACTCAGAGATCCGCCCGCCTCTGCCTCCGGAGTGTGGGGATTAAAGGCGTGCGCTGCCACGGCCTGGCCATGCTTCTGTGTCAAGCCATATATCTCCCCAGCCCATGATGAGATGACTAACCCTCATTTGTCAACCTGACCATGCCAGAGTTTGAGGCGTGACTCTGAGCATGTCTGTGGGCTCTCGAGAGAGGATTAACCAATATGGGAACAGGGACTTTGAATGTCCCTGTCTACAGCCCTTGAGCCTGAGTGGAAGAAAGGAGGGACAGGGAAAAGGCCACCTGAGTGCCATCATGCAACTTGTCCTGCTTGCTGTGCTGCAGAGACCGGACATCCCAGCCATGTGTTCTGAGTGCCATGGGGCTGCATGCTGGCATCCTGTCCCCTCCCCAGGGGTCTGTACACCCTCAAGCCGTGAGCTGAAACAAACCCTTGCTCTGTGAAGCTGCTGCTTCTCAGGTCACAGTGATGGAAGAGTAAAACGGCCCCTTTCACACTGGGTCTAGTCAGAGCGGAGTCTATATTTGCAGGAGTAATGTCAAGAATTAAGTGCAGCTGGACTGTGGTGGCTCAAGCCTTTCGTCTCAGCACTCAGAGAGGCAGAGGCAGGCGGGTCTTTATGAGTTTGAGGCCAACCTGGTCTACAGAGTGAGTTTCAGGCCAGCCAGGGCTACACAGAGAAACCCTGTCTCGAAAAGCAAACAAACAAACACGCAACCAAAAAGAATTAGGTGTGTTAGCCTCCAGGGATGTGTAGGGGAGCCCAGATGTTCACATGGACACAGACACCAGAATGTGGCGACAGAGGCCGCCATGGGCACTAGAGAAGAAAATGGCTCTGCAGACGGCCTTGCTCGTGATGGAGGTGGAGGCTGGGGCCCAGGATGAGTCTAAGGAGTTGTGAGAGACTAAGTTTCTCTTTCGTGGAACCCTTGCTGGGGATGCGGGTGGCTACACACGCGAACCTATCCTGGGGACAGCTGGAGGCCCTGAGGGTTGGCAGGAAGGTGGCCGCTGGAGTACTTACTAGCACTGAACTCTTTATCCTGGTGATCATGGCAACATAAATGACTATCCAAGTGGCAAAGAGGCACAGGGTGAGGCTCAGGACCAGCTCCTCAATTCCTTCTTCTATTTGGTTGGAGGCTTCTAGCATGTTGTGGTACCAGAAATGCTGGTGGGGTATCGTCTGAAGGCAGGTGGTGTCTGTGGAAGGGGTGTGTAAAGAAATCCAGGTACCTAGGGGGCCACCTCACACGGTGTCTCCCCTACCTCTTGCCTGTCCTTCTCCTCACCGGTCACACTGACGTTATGCAGAAAGTGACAGTATTCCCAGGGTGGAGGGTAATCAAAGGAATGGCCAAGGTAGAAAAAGCTCCAAGACACCAGGGCACTGTTGTACAGACTCACCAGGACACAAGCCTGTGGGTGAAGACAAGGTGGGCCTGAGGGGTGTCCTGGAGGAGAGGGGATGCTGGGAACTTGTGCCTCTGCCACGTGCACACCCCCATTCCCTACCCCCACTCCCACCTCCCCACTCCCTACCACCCCCACACCTACCCCCCACCCCCCACCCCCACACTCCCCACCACCCCCCAGCCCCCCACTCCTACCCCCCCACCCACCCCCCACCCCCACCCCCCACCCCCACACCCCCCACACTCCCACTCCCCCCATCCCCCCACCCCACCCCCCACCCCACACCCCCCACACCCACACCCCCACACCCCCACCCCTCACCCCCCACCCCCACACCCCACCCTCCACCCCACCTCCACACCCCCACACCCCCACACCCCCACCCCCCACACCCCCACTCCCTACCTCCACACCCCCACACCCACACCCCAACCACCCACACCCCCACACCCCCACCCCGGCATACCAGCATGCTGGAGTAGCCCAAACCGCTGAGCCAGGGGACCAGCCGCTTCCAGGCCCGGATGTTGTCCATCTGTAGCCACTGTCCTATGATCATCTCCATGTACAGGAGGGGGATTCCCAGCAGCACCAGCAGGATGACGTAGGTCAGCACAAAGCTTCCTGCAGAGAGGTGGTGAGAGAGGGGCAGGGGAGAGGCTTGCTGGGGCAGCTGGGAGCCCCTGCCCCATCCCCCATTCCTCCCTTCCCTTAACCTCGGAGCAGAGGCCCTGGCCTCACCTCCTCCATTCTGGTGGCACAGGTATGGAAAGCGCCACATGCTGCCGAGCCCAATGGAGAAGGACACCAGGATCAGGAGGTTCTCTGTGGTCTTGGCCTGGAAGCGGTTCGGGATCTTGGTGATGCGAATCTCTCTGGTCCTGAAGCCCCAGGGCAGGGATATGGGTTTGATGCTCCACTTCCTGGATGCGGGCTTTTCCTTCTTGGCCTTGAGAGATGCTTCAGGTGGTTGATCCATGGCCTCCTCTTCGCTGGCTCAGCTCCTGAGGGGGTCTTGGGGTCACCCAAACCGGCAGGCTTTAGGGGACAGACTTTTGTGTAGAACCAGCATCCAGAGAAGCACAGGGAAGTGTGGGGGCGGGGAGTGCAGAGAGCATTTGATTTATAATGGATCCTGTAGCAGGTGAAATAGCTAATCCCATAAAGGTGTCTGTGGCCAAACCTGACGACCTGAGTTCAATCCTTAGCACCCACGTGGTGGGAGAAGAGAGCCAATCCCGAAAGCTGTCCTCTGACCTGATATATGCCCAGTACTGCGTGTACACACACACACACACACACACACCACAATAAACATGCCCGGGTGTGGTGGCGCATGCCTTTAATCCCAGCAGCACTCGGGAGGCAGAGGCAGGCAGATTGCTGGTGTACACAGCAGTTCTGGGACAGCCAGAGCTACATAGAGAGACCCTGTCACATGAAACAAAATAAATATGGCATAGGAAAATATTCATGATATAATAGAAGAAAAATGTATAGAATTTATAAGAAATTCATATAGCATATATAGAGACTAATACATAGATTTGTGTCCTGTGTATAGTAATAGCCACATGTAATATTCCACAAGAAAAGTTTCTCCATTCCCAGTGTTACAAAATTTTTAAAAAGTCATGTAATGAAAGTTTATAAGCCGTGTCCCCTTCCAAAATCTTCAGGAGCAAACATTTAAAATCATTGGTTTGGCAGTGGGGATTTTTGTTTTGATTTTTTTTTTTTTAGGTGCTCTTGAGACAAGCTCCCAATCTGGCCTCAAATTTTTGGTCCTCCTGGATCAGCCTTGGGAGTTCTGTGCTGACGGAAGTGCCATCACATCAGCTGAAATCATGGTGTCCTTTAAGATCGCACAAGCCTTGAACCTAGATAAACTAAAACTTCAAATGTCAACCGGGCAACTGGAGGGACGAAGTTTAGCAGCTAAGAGGCCCTCACAACAGCCTATAACTTCAGCCCCAGGACCCCCAGTGCCCCTTTCTGGCCTCCAAGGGGATTAAAGAAGTGAACCTACTTATGCAGGCAGCGCCTTGCTGTGTAGCCCTGGCGGTGCTGGAGTGCACAGCTCCACCCAGCCTGAAAACATGACTTTTAACAAACACTTGCTCACTATCAAGAGTCTTTACAGAAACCTGCTGGTACCGTTTGCCCGTCGTCGCGGACCGAGACAGTCCCGCCTACAGGGAAGCCCCGAAGGGAAAGGCGGCTCGCCCGGGATCGGATCCCCAGTGGGCGAGGCTGGCGGGGGTGGGGGTGGGGGCCGGGGGCAGGAGCAGCGGTCCCTACCCGCCTCCCGCGGCTCGCCCTCGCTCTCTGTCTGGGCGAGCTGGTCTGTGACGTCACCGGTCGCCAAGCGTATTCTGCCCTGTGTGGACTGTTAGGTCACCTATTGCCAGGTAGCTAGGGTTCTAGGGCTAGGTGAAGTCAGTGGTTGCTATGCAGATTTGACTTTGAGCAGGCTGAGTGAGGTCACTAGTTGACAGATTTCACGTTTACACACCGGGTGGGTTGGGGCAACGCCAGGAAAAATAACAAGTAAGTGTAGGGCACATACCTATCATCCCAGCAGTTGAGAGGTAGAGGTCTGGGTTGGAAACAAGACTGAGAGAGAGAGAAAATGGAAGAATAACAAGGAGACAAACCAAACAGATAATAAAGATTAAGGATGATAGCAAGCTAGAAACAACGAGGAAAATGTAGGTCTGAGGACTATTTTTTTAAACGACTTGAGGAAATGAAATTTTATTTTTAAAAAAATGAAGAAAGACAGCCTTTGAATTTAGAATTGTAAGAATATATCATGGGAAATTCTGGAGGAGCGATTCCTAACCTGCCCTTCACAATAGCAGCAGTGCTGACAATAAGCCAAGGATGGGGCCAGGTGGGCCGAGAGGAACGGTACTCCAGCTTGTAATGCCAGAGTGAGGCCCACGAACCTTCAGCATCACCTGTGCCAACGTGAGGCTCGGATCCAGAGCAGAAAGGCAGGAGCACTGCAGGGTGGGGCTGGTGTGTGTGTGTGTGTGTGTGTGTACAGCAAGAATGTCATTGAGGTCAGAAGACAATTTGGTGGCTCTCTCCACTTTCACCTCTTTGTTACTGGGTCAGGTTTGTGGCGGGTACGGCCTTTTTATTGTTTGTTTGTTTGTTTTGTTTTGTTTTTCGAGACAGGGTCTCTCTGTGTAGCCTTGGCTGTCCTGGACTTGCTTTGTAGACCAGGCTGGCCTCGAACTCACAGAGATCTGCCTGCCTCTGCTGGGATTAAAGGTGGGCGCCACCATGCCCGGGTTTCATCTCCCCTTTGTTCATCTTCTTTGCTGTGCCTTGTCTCTCCTGGAGCTGTACAAAAGGGCTTCTCTGAGTTCTCTCCAGCTTAAGCATGAAGGCTATTGGTACTGCATATGATCTGAGTGAGGGTGTCTATGAGGTAGGGGGACAGATGACAGGGTGAGGAGCAGGGCATTTGCCGCAGGAGACAGCTTAGAAAGTGTCACTTGAGCCGGGCGTGGTGGTGCACGCCTTTAATCCCAGCACTTGGGAGGCAGAAGCAGGCGGATCGCTGTGAGTTCGAGGCCAGCCTGGTCTACAAAGTGAGTCCAGGATGGCCAAGGCTACACAGAGAAACCCTGTCTCAAAAAACAAAAACAAACAAACAAACAAAAAGAAAGTGTCACTTGGCTGGGAGGGGAGGGCAGGGCAGGGTTACCATGCTTGCTGTGCTCACCTGCACACTCTGGGGCCTGTCAACACCTTGTTGTGGAGGAGGGAGGGACTTAGCAGGCTGAGTTGCTGGCAGATGAGTTTTAGGGGGTGGTACAGTGGCTCGGCCTATGCCTGATGGCATGAGTTTTATTACTGAGGACCACATATCGGAAGGAGAGAAGCAAGTCCTGCAAGCTGTCCTCTGCCCTCCACATGCATGCTCACACATAGACACGCCCCACTACACAAACACAAGACTAATTTTAAGACTCTGTGGCCTGCAGTGGGGTGACTGTTCTTAGCAGCGAGCATGGCACTGGCCTCCCCATTGGTTGAGGCCATCCCCAGGTCTCCTTAGCTGAGGAGCAGACTTGGCGGTGGATCCAGCATCAGAACTGGTAGGGCAGGGAAAGCTTGGGGGCTCAGGGCTAGACAAGTCACTCTAAAATAAAAATAAAAAGGACAGCATTGTGGAGAAGGCAGACTACTCGAGGGGAAAGAAAAAAAAAAAAAACCTCACACTCAGAGTCTGGAGCTGCATGCCTTGTTTACTGGCCAGCAGCAGCCCTGTGCTTCCGTTACCCCTGTGGGAGGCCCACAGGCTGCAGGCCAAGCATGGAGCTCACTGCACATCCACACGCACTGGCAAGGGGCTGGAGAGGCACTGGGGTAAAGCAGGGGCCCAGGCAGGAAAGTGCTTCAAGGCCAGCGGGCCCCACAGGTCCTCTGCCCTGGGCATCCAGGTTGGTGACAGCTTTAAACTGCTCTTCAGAGCTGCCCCTTCAGTCTGCTGTAAGAGATTCAAGATGTCTGGCCTGATGAGGGAAGTTGGACGTTCAGCTGACAGGCTTTTTTTTTTTTTTTTTCTTTTACTTTGTTTTGTAGCCTTGTAGAATACCGGTTGAGGCCCCTTTCTTAGTGGCTGGCCACTTCCCAGTGAGAGTTTAGGGGCTGCCATAGGTCTGAAGGGAATCCCCGTGGTGAGGCAGTATGCACGGGTGAGCAGGACCAAGGACAACAGCGGTACCGACTGTTGGCTCTGTTTCTTAATAACTAAACTTTATTAAACAACCCAACTAGCTTACGCAAGAAGGAAAAAAGGTTAAAGGGACAAAAGAGTGAACCTTCCGGTATCCGTTCCACGGGACGGGCCCTTAGGTGTCTCTCTGGCCCGGTCTGCTGCTCCACACGCGCTCCAGCCCAGGCTGAACCTGTTGTTCTCTCCTCCCCACCTGCCTCAGTCACGTGGGAAGGGCGGTCTCCTTCTCCAGTTGAGGGTCAATTAGAAAAACAATAGCCCAGTTGGGGTTCCCAGGTCTGCTTCCTGAATTCCAGGCCCAGGATGGCTCCACTCAGTCTGTCACAAGGTATTCATGGGGTGCCCCAAGGGTAAAGCCTGCCAAGACTGCTTCCACCTGTGACAAAGCTTAATCTTTCCCACAACCGATGGACCACCTCTTTGGACTGTGGAGACAGAGGGAAGTGGGATTAACACAGCGAAGTTTCCAGAAGAGGAAGAAGATGTGTGAAGGGGAAGGGGGAAAGGGGAGCTGGTGAGTGTCCTGTGACCAGAGCCAGTGGCCAGGTCCTGGGCTCACAAGGGCCTGAGGTGAGTGGCGCACTCAGTCTTGAGTCCCAGGCATTGTAGATGATGCCCCCTGCAGAGATGAGTGACAAAGGCCAGGAACAGGCCTAGCAGCACCACGGGAGACACACAGAGCGCCACTCCCAGCCATAGCCAGGGAAGTTGGGGCGGCTCAGCAAAGCCATCATGTCTGCAAGGAACCGCCAGCCCCGCCGGCCTCTGCCTCCGAATCCTCAGTTACTCTGTGGCAGCTCGGGCCGCTTTATCTCTGCTCTCCTTCTCTCATCCATTTCACTGCCATCCAATGCCTCCCATGGGTCCCACCCGCTCTCGTTCTTGCTGGTGTGACATCTGTGATGTGGTAAAGACCCTTCTAGGTTCTAGGTACCCAAAGCAAGCCACGCAAGCCAAGCAAATGGCCCTCAGGAGCTCAATCCTGGTTTCTTTCATGTTCGCAATTTCTTTTTCTTTTCTTTCTTTCTTTTTCCCAGACAGGGTTTCTCTGTGTAGCCTTAGCTGTCCTGGACTCACTTTGCAGACCAGGCTGGCCTTGAACTCACAGCGACCCGCCTACCTCTGCCTCCCAAGTGTTGGGATTTCTGCGCCACCCCAGCAAGGCCCTTTGATCCAGGGTGCTCGACTCCTGGGTCCTATTCAGACTCTGCTTGAGAACACCTTCCTCAGTAAGCCCATCCTCACCTCAGTGTTTACCCTTACCTGCTGTGGACGTGGGCCGCCCACGTGACCTGCACTGTGGACGTGGGCCGCCCACGTGACCTGCACTGTGGACGTGGGCCGCCCACGTGACCTGCACTGTGGACGTGGGCCGCCCACGTGATCTGCACTGTGGACGTGGGCTGCCCAGGCTGCTGCACATGGCCCTCTCCTACAGAGCCTGTGCTTTGAGAGGAGCTCAACAGAATGAATCCATCCCAGCACCGCAAGGGTCTCCTGACAGAGGTGTCCTGGCCCTAAGGAGATGGCTCCAATATACACAGAAAAGCCGGGCACAGCGGTGTGCCCCTGAGTCCCCAGCACCGGGGAGGCGGAGACAAGAGGATCTCAGAGACTTGCTGCTGGCCAGTCTAGCCAAATTGGTGAGCTCGAGGTTCAACCACAGACCCTGTCTCAAAAATTAAGTGGAGATCAACACCTGACATTTGCTGCCAAGTCTGATGACTTGAGTTGACCAACATGGTAGAAGGAAAAAAAAAACTAAAACAAAAACAAATCCCACAAGTTGTCTGCAAACCTTCACCAAGGCACTGTGTCACACACATGCCCATACACGTGCACTTGCCTAGACAAAATAAATGTTGTTTTTTTTTTTAAGTGGGCTGGAGAGATGGTTCAATTAAGAGCGCTTGTTGCTCTTGCTGAGGATCCAGGTTTGATTCCTAGCACCCACAGGCAGCTCACAACTGTGACTCCGGTTTTAGGGAATCTGTCGCCCTCTTCTGGCCTTCATGGGCACCAGGCACACATGCCACGCACAGACATACATGCTGCAAAACATTCAGACACATAAAACAATACCTTTTTAAATGTGCGGAGACTTAATAAAAAGGTTAGAGCGGGGCGTGGTGGCGCACGCCTTTAATCCTAGCACTCCGGAGGCCGAGGCAGGCGGATCGCTGTGAGTTCAAGGCCAGCCTGGTCTATAAAGGGAGTCCAGGACAGCCAAGGCTACACAGAGAGATGCTGTCTTGAAAAACCAACCAAACAACCAAACAAACAAACAAGGGGTTAATGAGTGTTGGGGGTTGGTCTGGTGCTCTGTGTATTTAGACACTAAATTCTGGGTCCCAAGGTCTGGCTGCAGTCCAGGCGAGCGCATTCCCACGTACACTTCGCAGTGTTGTGTAAACTCTGCTCCCCAGTTATCTCTGGTTGGTTAATAAAGAAAAGCTGGAAAGCCTGTATCTGGGCAGAAGAGAGGTTCTAGCTTAGAAAAATCAGTATAAATCACACCTGCCCAGTTATGGAGCTTGCTAAATAAATCAACAGGTCTCTGTGTCATTTACCTTGAAGAAAATCCTTCTAGAATTAATAAAAAAATGAGGGAGGGAATGGACTCCCAAGACCGTGTGCAAATGCTGCTGTGGGATCAAGGCTGGCCTTGCACTCACTGAGCTCTGCCTGTCTCTGCCTCCAGTGTGCTGCACTGTTCTGCTCACCCTAGTCGCTGTGATGAAATGCCTAACAGAAATTTAAGGGAGGAAAAGTTTATTACTTGGGCTCTTGATTTCAAAGGGAGTTTGGCCCACCATGATGGGAAGGAATGATTACAGAGGTACGGAAAGCAGCTGGCTACTGTGCAACAGTACCCAGCTCTCCTAACTCCCTGCCGATCTTCCTCCCGGTTTCCGGCCCGACCCCTTCAAGTTTCCACCAACTACCTTCTCCTTTTAGCTGCTAGGTCCACCCTCCACCTTGGCCCCCCACCTTTTTTTTAATGTTTTGTTTTTTTCCAGACAGGCTTTCTCTGTGTAGCCTTGGGTGTCCTGGGCTCGCTTTGTAGACCAGGCTGGCCTGTGCCTCCTGAGTGCTGGGATTAAAGGCGTGTGCCACCACCCAGAGTTCTAAGAACTCTTAAAGGGCCAGTTGACAAGCAAGTGCTGATCTTTTAAAGGGCCAGGAATAGAAGATAAACCACGCTACCCATCCCCTGGGGCTAGAGCAGAGGGCTGAGCATCACTCCCATTGGCCAGCCCTAATCACCAACAGGCTACGCAGGCTTCAAAACAGCCCCACAAGCTGCACACAGACTGAATATTCAAAACACAAGCTTGTAGCTGGCACTTCAGATTTGAAGCACAAAATAACAATAGTAGTAGTAGTAATAATAATAGTAACAATAATAATAATAAATTAATTAATTAAAAAACCGGACAAAAGCCTTGGGCTGGATGTTGGCCCGGCCCCCATTCCACTCCAGTCTGCTCGCTCCCCACCAGCCTCCCACATCCCTGGTGCCCTCATCAAGCCGCTGCTGCCTCTTACTCTGGACTCTTACACAGCCTCCGAGCTCCCTCCTTGCTTCTGTTTGTTTTTCCTCCACAGAGCCAGAGGTGCCTTCTTAAAAACTAAACTTGGGGGGGGGGGATGGAGTGGGGTGCAGGCCTTTAATCAGAGCATTTGGGAGGCAGAGGCAGAGGCAGAGGCAGAGGCAGGTGGATTCTTATGTGAGGCCAGCCCGGCCTATGTAGCAAGCTCTAGGGCATACAGATATGTATGTCTCTTAAAAAAAAATTTTTTTTTTTAATCTGATGATGATGCTTCTCGCTTAAAACCACCCAGTGTTTTGTTGCACACACTACACACGGAGCCAGGTCATATCATGGCTGACAAGGTCTCACTCATCTTCTGCCCTCAAATCTCCTAACTTATTCCAGCCTCCATGGGTTATTTGCTCCTTAAGAGCTTCCAGCAGGTAATTCCTCTGGTGTACACACATGCGGGAACACTCACTCACAAGGACATGCTCATGTACACACACACACACACACACACACACACACGCACACACACGCACACGCACACCACATACATACAAACCCTGGCCCCTCCCTCATGTTACCTAGCAGTCTTCTGACGTGTCACCCTACCATAAAGACCTTCCTTATCACCCTGTCCAAACTACACACAGCTCCTTGGAACCAAAGGAGCCTCCTGTTTCTTCTTGTCCTTTGTCCCGTGTGCACGCACAGGAACACGGACGCTAGAGCTTGCCGGCAGGTGGCGGCGTCTATTGCTTCGACCTTATCATTCTGAGACAAGGTCTCTCATCGAACTTGACGCTCTCCTGTCTGCCTGTCAAGGCCCTGGGAAGAACAGGTGCCACTGTGGCCACCTGTGTGGGGTCTGAGGACAGACCTCAGATCTACACGCTTGCACAGCAAGGACTTGAGCAGCTGAGCCTCCTCTTCCCACCCCCACTTGTCCTTTACGGTCTTTGTGTCTGTCAGCGCTGCCGCTGTCTGTCTACAGCACTAGACTGTGGCCCAGCTCTTCACCTCTGAGCCCCGCAGACCCAGGCTACAGCAAGGTTCTCACATGGGGCGATGCTGATGGTGGGCAGCCCGACCCAGGATTCAGTCAGTAGCCCAAAGTAGTAGATGCCCGATGGTTGGACGAAGAGGAGGCCACACAGGACTGTCACCATGGCAGCACCCGCTGGGAGGAAGCATTAGATCAGGGGCTGAGGGGTGGGGGAACAGGGCCACAGGTGAAGGTACCTATAAGCATCCTTGCCTGTCTCCCGCAGAGGGAGAAGGTGTCCTGGCGCATTAACATTAGGTTGGTGCACAGCCCCAGACACAGCAGCAGCAGCAGCAGCAGGAAGCAGAGGACAGTCAAGATGTCCAGTGGACATCAGGAAGACAGAGTGAGGGCTCTCCTCAGTCTGCAAGGACAGAAAGGGAGGTGCTCTCTTTCCCTTTTCTAGATGCTTCCTGGAACCCTGAGTGGAAGAAGGGAGCGGACCTGGCATGCTGGAAGGACCCCGGCCCTGCAGTCCCGAGAAGGCATCTGTGAGCCAGCTGCGTCCTGCATCGTCACCAGGACAGCGCCCCACATTTCCTCCTGGGACTGATGAAAGCTGACCTCTGTGTGGTGCAGAGCACCCAGTTGGCCCTGAGCTTCTCCACTGACCTTCAGAAGCGTCTCTGGATGTTGCATTCGGGCACCTCGCTGAGTACAGCAGTCTTCATGGCTGGTGGGAGGCTACTGAGCCAGGAATTGCAGGTGGAGGTCGGGTTGTCCTGCAAGTCAGGGGGACTGCACCTCAGGAGGGAGACTCCCCTGGGCTATCAGCATCATGAGTGTCTCTGTGTTCCTGAGGACGAGGGTGAGTCAGAACTGCCCGGCGTTTTGGCACTGGCCTTCCCTCTCTCACCTTACTGATGAAAGCCATCTTGAGCCCTGCATTACTGACCTGGGCAAAGGAAAGCCTGCGATGAGATCTCGAGGATGCCCATTTCAGGGCCATGAGGCATGTGTACCCCTGGGGGACCCGGGTCAGGGATGTTTTACAGACTTCCTGGGGACTCTGTGGTCTTGGTCTTCATGGTCTTTTCTGAGACTAGTAGGGAAAGGCCAGCCTTCTAAGTTCCACATTAGAGAGAGCCGGGGGGGGGGGGGGGAGGACAGCTTCCCTAGACTCTGAAGGGTATGACAGTCCCATGTTGTGCTACATGAAAGAACTGTTACCTTGACCCTGACCACAGCCCTTGCCAAGAGCAAAATGCAGCTTTGTGAAAGTATAGATTGATCATGTCCTAAAAAATGACACTAGGATGCTGTTCTGGTCACAAGCCAGTTACACGTTTGGACTAATATTCTCATTGTGAATAAGGTAAGCTGAAGGATGTTTCTAATCTTCTTATAAGAATTAAACTGGGGCTGGAGAGATGACTTAAGAGGTTAAGGGCATTGACTGCTCTTCCAAAGGTCCTGAGTTCAAGTCCCAGCAACCACATGATGGCTCACAACCATCTGTAATGTGATCTGGTGCCCTCTTCTGGCCTGCAGGTGTACATGCAGGCAAACCCAATGTACACATAATAAATAAATAAATAATTCTTTTTTTTTTTAAAGGGCCTGGTGTGGTGGCCCAGAAGTGTTGGCAGTTCCTTTCAAGGGATCCGACACCCTCACTTGGCTTCCACAGACACCAGGAATACATCTGTGTCATACATACATCTGTGCAGGCAAAACACGTGCATATAAGTGAATAAACAAAACTTTAAAAGGACAGGAGCTGGGAGTGATGACACACAGCTGCAGGCTAAGCACTGAGGAGTCAAAGGAAGGAAGGTCAAGTGCAAGGCCATCCTGGCTACATAATGAGGCTCTGTCTCAGCAAAGCAACCTGAGGGAACTTTGGTTTCACTGCAAGGAAACCAACATGCAATGTACACATATACCATAATATACCCCGTGTACACAGGGGACTAGAACTTGTCACTAAGACCAACATAAGATGAAGAGTTGGTGGACAGTCCCAGCTAGGAGAGACGCCTGGGGTGTGCCAGAGGAGCAGGACTGCAACACTGTGGAATGCGCAGCTAAGGGGCTGCTCAGAAGCAGACTTCTCTGGATGGCTCTGTGTGGTGTAGTCTCCTATGCTGCTCTCTGTGCGAGGGTGGCCTTCACATGCCTGCCATTCTTAGTATCTGAGATGCCGGCTGGCCACCTCTGGAGCTCCCTAAGGTCAGAAAGAGGCCCCAGGACTCCAAGAAAATGGCCTGTGTTCTCAGCCAAGAGGAAGCACAGCTTCCGGCCTCCCTGTAGTTGAGGTGTGTGATTAGGGTGTGAAGCTGCCCTGGGTGACCTCCCCAGGGAATTGGCCTTACTTCCTGCAGCAGCGATGTGTGGTTATGGTGGCCCAGAAGCCCAGGACGGAGAGGATGAGAGGCATGGTAGACAAGTTGAGGGTCTTGATCAGGGACACAAGGAAAGCATTGCCAAGGCAGACATTGAAGTGAGGCGTGTGTGAAGACAAGGAGACAATGAGGCCAAAGCCTGGGGACGTCAAACATGACCTGCAACCCTGTCCGGGACCACACCATTAGGGACCACAAGTGCGACAGGGACACCAGGATTTGGGGAGGGGAAACCACAACACAGATAGCACCCTCTCGAGGGAGGAGGCCCAGGAGACAACAGCCGGCTGCTGTGCCGTTCTCAGAGTTAAGAGAACTGAGAAAGGACCTTACCTTGGGGACTAGCAGATATTTAAGCCCATGCTCTATGCCTTCCATTAGCAGAGCAGGAAAAGGAAGCAGGTGGTGATGAAACAGGGAAGTGGCACGGAGACAGAAAGACCCTGTGCGGACAGTGCAGCATGTCAGCCCTCCTGTTAACAGAGGGGTGGATTAGGATGCAGAAGAGCTGTCAGCCAGGCAAGGAGCTTGCAGAGGTGACTGGCCAGGAGGGAGAAGCAAGGTCGCAGCACTTTAGAGTGCCAAGGGCCTCGCGCAGCTCACCTTCCCAATGGATCTGATCCCGCTGACCATGAAAACACAAATGAAGCACCAAGGCAGAAACAGGAGCTTGCTCAGGCTGATGGCTGGCAGCCCTCAGTCCTCAGTTCTGTCCGAGGCTCTCAAGGTCTGCGGACACAAAAAGCACGTGCAGGATGCTGCCTGTTCACATTCAGGATCTGGGCGGACACGGCTTTGGGCAAGGCAACCACCCCACCCCTGCATGGCTCTGCTCTTTCCCTTGTCTTCTCCTTCTTGCCCCTCCTTGCTCTTTTCTCCTCTTCCCAGCTCCCAAGTGAAGACTTGCCCACTCCTCCGTCCTCACTGAAGGTATTGGAATTCCTTTGCAGGGGACATTTCTGCCATGGAAAAATGAAGTAGAATGTGTGGCTCATGTAGAAGAGGATCCAGGAGTTGGACATGCTGAAGTAGGTATTAGTGATGAAGCTCGCGTGGGGACCAGGGCAGGAGGGGCAGGGCCCTGGCGAGGGCAGGAGGAGCAGGGCCCTGGGGGGGACAGGAGGGGCAGGGCCCTGGGGGGGACAGGAGGGGCAGGGCCCTGGGGGGGCAGGAGGGGCAGGCCCTGGGGGGACAGGAGGGGCAGGGCCCTGGGGAGGGCAGGAGGGGCAGGGCCATGGCGAGGGCAGGAAGGGCAGGCCGGGGGGGGGGCAGGAGGGGCAGGGCCCTGGGGGGGGGGCAGGAGGGGCAGGGCCCTGGGGGGGGCAGGAGGGGCAGGGCCCTGGGGAGGGCAGGAGGGGCAGGGCCCTGGGGAGGGCAGGAGGGGCAGGGCCCTGGGGAGGGCAGGAGGGGCAGGGCCCTGGGGGGGGCAGGAGGGACAGGGCCCTGGGGGGCAGGAGGAACAGGGCCATGAGGAGGGCAGAAGGGGCAGGGCCATGAGGAGGGCAGGAGGGGCAGGGCCCTGGGGAGGCGCAGAGGAAGGGAGGAAAAGGGGCCCTGGGGAGGGCAGGAGGAGGAAGGAAGGGACAGGGCCCTGGGGAGGGCAGGAGAGAAGAAGGGCCCTGGGGGGGGCAGGAGGGACAGGGTCCTGGGGAGGGCAGGAGAGGCAGGGCCCTGGGGAGGGCAGGAGGAGAAGGGCCCTGGGGGGAGGGCAGGAGGGGCAGGGCCCTGGGGGGGCAGGAGGGGCAGGGCCCTGGGGAGGCAGGAGGGGCAGGGCCCTGGGGAGGGCAGGAGGAGAAGGGCCCTGGGGGGGGCAGGAGGAGAGGAGAAGGGCAGGGGGGGCAGGAGGGGCAGGGCCCTGGGGAGGGCAGGAGGGCAAGGGCCCTGGGGAGGGCAGGAGGAGAAGGGCCGGGGGGCGCAGAAGGGGCAGGGCCCTGGGGAGGGCAGGAGGGGCAGGGCCCTGGGGAGGGCAGAGAGGGCAGGGCCTTGGGGAGGGCAGGAGGGGCAGTGCCCTGAGGAGGGCAGGAGGGGCAGGACTTGGGGAGGGCAGGAGGGCAGGCCCTGAGGGGCAGGAGCAGGAGGGGAAGGGCCCGGGGGGGGGAAGGAAGGCGCAGGGCCTGGGTGGGCACGGGCAAGAGGGGGAAAGGGCAGGCCCTGGGGGTGGGGGCAGGAAGGCAGGGCCCTGGGGGGGCAAGCCAAACCAAGGGGCAGGCCCTGGGGGGGGGGCACCCCCCCCCCCCCTGGGAGGCAGGGAGGGGCAGGCCCTGGGAAGCAGGAGGGGCAGGGCCCTGGGGGAGGGCAGGGGGCAGGGCCATGGGGCGGGCAGAAGGGGCAGGGCCCTGGGGAGGGCAGGAGGAAAAGGGCCCTGGGGGGGCAGGAGGGGCAGGGCCCTGGCGAGGGCAGGAAGGGTAGGGCCCTTAGGGGGCAGGAGGGGCAGGGCCTGGGAGGGCAGGAGGGTAGGGCCCTGGGGAGGGCAGGAGGGGCAGGCCCTTGGGAGGGCAGGAGGGCAGGGCCCTGGGGAGGGCAGAGGGGCAGGGCCCTGGGGAGGGCAGGAGGGGCAGGGCCCTGGGGAGGGCAGGAGGGGCATGGCCCTGGGGAGGGCAGGAGGGGCAGGGCCCTGGGGAGGGCAGGAGGAAAAGGGCCCTGGGGAGGACAGGAGAGGAGAAGGGCCTTGGGGAGGCAGGGAGGAAGGAGGAACAGGGACCTGGGGAGGGCTGGAGAGGCAGGGCCCTGAGGAGGGCAGGAGGAAAAGGGCCCTGGGGAGGGCAGGAAGGGTAGGGCCCTGGGGAGGGCTGGAGGGACAGGGCCCTGAGAAGGGCAGGAGGGGCAGGGCCTTGGGGAGGGAGGGAGGAACAGGGACCTAGGGAGGGCTGGAGGGGCAGGGCCCTGAGGAGGGCAGGAGGAGCAGGGCCCTGGGGAGGGCTGGAAGGGTAGGGCCCATGGAAGGACAGAGTTGGGATCTTCTCCACAGAAATGGTGGGCAGAGAGCAGCAGTGGAGGCAGGCTTGTGAGGCCTGGGGGACCAACACACTGTATCCGACTCCGCCAAACCAGGGGCCCAGGGTCTTCCCCAGGGCCATGCTCTCTGCTGTGCCCTCTGACCAACTGCCATCTCCATGGAGAGGAGAGGGATTCCCAAAGCAGAACAACATTAAGATGTACCCAATAAAGAAACTGCCTGTGCACAGAGAGGAAGGACGCTGAGAGCAGCGGGCTCACGGTACCTGTACTTCTTCATGCACCAAGGAAGACTGGGCACCACCAGCGGCCTTCCTCAGGCCACAGGCTTGAGGTTCGCCTGTTCCACATCTATCACTAGCCGAGTACTTCCAGGAGTGTCAGATGCCTAGTGGTTGCCCACCTCCCCTCCAACACCCTGCCTGACCAGCCCCTGGGTTATGCTCACACCCTGCACTATCACCTCCTGACCCCGGATGACCCTTTACATATCTGGTGCCTACCCTGTCTCAGGAGTCAGAACCTTTTGGGTCCACATGTCCTGGTTCCCAGACTTACAGCCTCCTTGGTGACGCCACTATAAGACAAAGCGCCAGGCCCTAGTTGGTGTCATCAAGTCGGCCATCAGGCCCAGGATGCACCCAGCCTTGCTGGACCAGAGCGGACGGGGAGTGAAGGTTCTTTGTCTTCCTCATTCACCTTTGTCTTATTCCTGAGGACGCCTGTCTCAGGGGTGTTACAGTTGCTTCTTCCATGGCACTGGCCTTCAGCTGCATGGTACCTCCTGCCTGAACCTCCAAAGCGTGTGTCTCCCAGGTCTGAGCATTTGCTACTTGGGTCTCTGAAGCCTGGGTCTGTGCAAGCCAGGCTGGCAGAGACCAGGTCCTTATGTCCCCCTCCTCCCACTCCATAAGGTCTGGCCCCAGCTCAGAAAGCCTTGTTGGTGAAGGCATGTTTTCTCCCAGAGAGGACTCTGAAAACTTTGACAAGGATCCTGAAGGCACAGCCTCTAGAGAGGCTCTCGGTTTGGCTGGGGAAGGTGTGCCTCTACTTTCCTTAGTGGACCTTAGAATCAAAAGCTACAGATTTTAGGTGAAATCTAATGAGGAAATTACTCTTAGGTTACTTAAGGATTCACTGAGTTTCAGACTATCTCTAGGAGACTATCATTTCTATACCCTACACTTACTGACATTCAAACACAAACACCACGTATGCCACGCATATAAGTACCACACTTAGCCGGGCAGTGGTGGCGCACGCCTTTAATCCCAGCACTCAGGAGGCTGAGGCAGGCGGATCTGTGTGAGTTCAAGGCCAGCCTGGTCTACAAAGTTAGTCCAGGACAGCCAAGGCTACACAGAGAAACCTTGTCTCGAAAAACAAAACAAACACCAAAACAAACAAACAAACAAAAACCAAGTACATAGTTACACCACACATGTTTGCATCACACATACCACATAAAGGTATCATAACACACACACACACACACACACACACACACACACACACACACACACTAAACCAAGGTAGCATATTCATGGTCATCTTCACACATACCACAAACACTCACCAAGATAAACACACATGTACCACACACCACACCCAGACCAGACTGACATATACCCTACACACAAGCACCATGCACACACACAGCGCCTGCATATAGCACACGTATGAATGAATTAGCACACCCATACATACACTCACCACATATGCTCCACACCTATCCACCACACACTCGCCCCACACACACAGCACTCGTACCATGCACACATTGCTTACATTAATTTTTTTTAATTCTTCAAACTGTTTTAACACAAGAGACCCGGGTCTGGATGGCAAACACCGACAGGCAGGATGGCGGGAACGGCACTGAGGAGTTCTACAAACAGAGATGTACGCCCTCCAAAGCTTCTACCAGCAAGCTCAGTCTTCAAGAGCCTAGGGCGGGGGAGTGCCATGGCTCTGAGGCCAGCCTTGGGCTACAGAGAGAGGGGCTGTGTGGATGGGGGAAGTGTGTGTGTGTGAGATAGAGTCAGTCTGATTCTTTCTTTTTTTTTTTTTTTTTTTTTTTTGTTTTTTTGGTTTTTTGGTTTTTTCGAGACAGGGTTTCTCTGTGTAGCCTTGGCCATCCTGGACTCACTTTGTAGACCAGGCTGGCCTCGAACTCACAGCGATCCGCCTGCCTCTGCCTCCCGAGTGCTGGGATTAAAGGCGTGCGCCACCACGCCCGGCTCTTCCAGTCTGATTCTTTCTAAAGTGGGCTACTGTTTACTGTTTTGAGAATGGAACTTACCGTACCACCTAGGCTGGCCAGGAGCTCATGATGCCTCCTGTACCTCTGCAAGCCTCCCCACTTGTCAACATTCCAGCTCAGCTCAGCTCATACAAGTCTCACAGACAGCCATCTCCTACCTCTCTCCACCCACTTTTGTTCTTCCTCATGGTGTCCCTCACAATCTTGTCTTCCCTGCCTCCTGCTCTACCCCCTCCCCAGCTCCCGAGCCAGAAAACTGCCCGCACCTCCTGTCTGCGTCTCTTTGTCCTTGATCGCTGTGCTCCCCCCACCCTGACCTTTGTTGGGTCTTCCAGTGTTCCAGGAGACAGGGCAAGGAGTGTGCTGAAAAGGAAAAAGAGAAAGGTCTGTGAAGGCTGGGCATAGTGGCATGTGTGTAACCCCAGCAGGGAGGAGACAGAAGCCAGCCCAGCCAGCCAGCTCTACAGCAAGGGAACACTGTTTCATGAGACAAGGCAGACAACTCCTGAGGGAACACACAGGAGGTGATCCTCTGGCTTGCTTACATAGACACACACACACACACACACACACACACACACACACACACACACACACACACCACGCACACGCACGCCCATAAAATAAATTCCAAATAGACTAAGTCTATATATCTAAATTAAAAAAGAAGCAAAGTTAAATGATATCATCATTAAGTTGTGTTCATATCGTGCTGGGTATGGTAGCACACGCCTTAAATCCCAGCACTCAGGAAGTAGAGGCAGGTGGATGGCTGTGAGTTCAAGGCCAGCCTGGTCTACAAAGCGAGTCCAGGACAGAAAGATCCTGTCTTGAAAAACCAAATCCAAAAACAAAACAACAACAACAAAAAAACCAAAAAACACCTCAGAGACATCTATGAGGAAAGTACAAAGAAAACTAATAAAGTGACTATTACAAAATCAGACACAGGGTTATTCCAGGAAAAGAACACAGACTGTAACCTAAAATAGTGCTCTAGACTCAAAATAACAGTCTGTCTGTCTTTTGTTTGTTTGTTTGAGACATGGTTTCTTGTGTAGCCTTTTCTGTCCTGGAACTCCCTCTGTAGACTAGTAGACCAAGTTGACCCCAAACTCAAAGATCCGCCTACCTCCCCAAGTACTGAGATTTAAGTCGTGAGCAACCATACCTGGCTCTTTCTTTCTTTCTTTCTTTCTTTCTTTTGTTTTTTTTTTTTTTTTTTTTTTTTTGAGACAGGGTTTCTCTGTGTAGCCTTGGCTGTCCTAGACTCGCTTTGTAGACCAGGCTGGCCTTGAACTCACAACGATCCGCCTGCCTCTGCCTCCCGAGTGCTGAGATTAAAGGCGTGCGCCACCACCACCCGGCTCGGCTGGCTCTTTCTTGATTTTTTTTTTTTTTTTTTTTTTTGAGTTTTTCTAGACAGAGTTTCCCTGTGTAACCTTGGCTGTCCTGGACTTGCTTTGTAGACCAGGCTGGCCTCGAACTCACAGCGATCTGCCTGCTCTTCCTGCCTCAGCCTCCTGAATGCTGGGATTTCTTCTTTGAGTTAGCAGCTGTGCTACTGTTTGAATGTGGGTTGTCCCCTAAGGACTGAGTTTTACAAGGAGACAATCCTAAGAGGGGGAGGAACCTTCAAGAGGAGGCAGCTGGTGCCAAGTAATTAAGTCAAGGGCTAGAGGTATAGACAGGTTCAATAGCTCTTGCCTAGCATGCTCATGGCTCAGGATTGACTCTCAAAAAACTCAATAGGAATAAAAAAGGTAGACTAGTGAATCTACCCTCATAAATCTTTGTACATTGATACTAAATCAAGGTTATAATTGGTTACATTGCTATAGATCTTTTGTTTATTGATTCAAATTTAAGGTTTTATTTTGGTTACAACATACTATGTGTCGACTCTTTTTAAGGTATTGTGCTTATGTAATTCTTAAAGATGCAATGTGAAGTTCTAGTCCTTTTGAAAGCTACTATCACAAACTGTTTAGGATAATTAAGAAATGCAAACTAATAGTCAATCAAACCTGTGGTTTTCTTGGGTTAATTACAGATGTTTTCTAAGTTAGCCAGTCAGTATATAGCTAGAAACAAGTAATTCAGATGAACTAGAGATATATGGTCTTCAAAAACCTCAGAGATGCCGGGCGGTGGTGGCACATGCCTTTAATCCCAGCACTTGGGAGGCAGAGGCAGGCGGATCGCTGTGAGTTCGAGGGCAGCCTGGTCTACAAAATGAGTCCAGGACAGCCAAGGCTACACACAGAAAACCCTGTCTTGAAAAAACCAAAAACCAACCAAACAAACAAACACCTCAGAAATATATAGAATATGGCATTTAAAGATGTTTTATTAATTTGAGAATTTCTAGACAATGAGACATGTCAGATCCTGGATGCACCTCCTTTCAGCTTCAAAGATGATGAGCATCAAAAATTCTCCTTTATGTCTGGAAAGATGGCTTAGAGGTTAAGAGCCCTGGCTGCTCTTCAAAAAGTCCTGAGTTCAATTCCCAGCAGCCACATGGTGGCTCACAACCATCTATAATGTGATCTGATGCCCTCTTCTAGAGTTCAGGTGTACACGAAGAAAGAGCACTGTATACATAAAAATAAATAAATATTTTTAAAAATCACCTTTAGGAAATGGCTTCCTATGTAACAAGTTAGCCACTGAACAAGAAAATGTCCTTGCTTCTACTGCAGACAGAATACTGGACAAACTGGATGCAGTAAAGTTGACTGCCGAGCTTTTCAGGAACAAGGTAGGTGAGTCCTTCATACACCTGCCTGCCTCACAGGACAGTCTGTCAGATGCTCTGAGCCAGACGGCTGAAGACAATGCTCCAACGTCATAGATCAGTCTTGGGTGACTGTCTAGGTGTCCAGCAGTCCCTGTCATTTATATGGCTTTGGAAGCTGCTTGCTCTGCACTTCCTGTTTATTCAGAAATATTTATCCTTCTCAGGGTGGGCATGGTGGCACATGACTCAGGAGGCAGAGGCAGGCGGATCACTGTGAGTTTGAGGCCAGACTGTGAGTCAGGACAGCAAGGGCTACACAGAGAAACCCTGTCTCGAAAAGCAAAAACAAAAACAAATTCTCAGGTCTCTGATGGGGTTGAAGACTAAATAGTTATAGTATTAAAATTAAGCTTAAGATGTTTAGTATTGGGGCTGGACAGATGGCTCAGAGGTTAAGAGCACTGACTGCGCCTCAAGAGGTCCTGAGTTCAATTCCCAACAACCACATGGTGGCTTGCAACCATCTATAATGTGATCTGATGCCCTTTTCTGGCATGGGGGCAGAGCAATGTATACATAATAATAAATAAATCTTTAAAATAAATAAATAAATCTTTTTTGAAAAAAAGATGTTTAGTATTTAAGAAAATGTAATGCAAGTTATGATTCAAAGGGATTTAACTTTGGGACTCACCAAGATAGAATAGATCGTCTCCAAGGCTACCAAATGCTAATGGACAGTATGAATGTGTTTTGTTTTTTTGTTTGTTTGTTTTGTTTTGCTTTGTTTTGTTTTTACCTGATAGTATACAGTTTATTGAGGTTAGAGAAAAGCCTTTTATTTAGACACAGACAACAGAAAGTTTGTATATACATAATGATCTTATAGACTTAGAGATAACATTTATACCTTTAGAAAGTTAGAGTCAAATGAAAACCAAAACACTGTGAGATCAGTGGCAATAGCGCAGTCTCTTGTCTTTGGTTTTCCTCTGTCCCATACCAGGCGGCTCTTCTGATAGGAGACAAAGATTCTGGGTTTTCCTTTAACAAGCACACGTGGGTTTAGAGAAGGAGAGAGCCACGCTCCAAGCCCAAAGCCAGCTTTAATATTTAATTCAATTGGGACCACAGAAAGACCACTTGCCACTTGTGCCTGTAGAGGGCAGAAGACACAAGTTGGAGGTGGGCAATGCCACTGGCTGGTTTATTCCTTTCCTTGTGACATTTCCTCTTGATAATCTGTCATTTGTCTTCAGATGTTTCATTGTCCAGTGGTCTCTGAATTCCCCTGTTAGATGTTTTTAGTCTCCTGGAAAGGTAAAAACAAACTCTTCCTGCCCCCTAACTCTGGGGGTTTCTTATTTTCCCCTTGGGAAAAATGTTTTTTGGCAGTAGAAGTATTATCTTTCATATGGGATTCTTAAAAATCCTTTTGAAACTAAATATAATTTAAAGTGTATTTATTTTTAGGTCACAAAGGACATTCACTTTGATTTCAGCCTGCCTTTTGCAAGTGGCTTTTAAGTTTAACCACTGTAATTCTTATGTACCTGCCTCTGCCCCTCAAGTACTGGAGTCCAAGGCGTGAGCCTCCCACATGCTGGGATGAAAGGTGTGAACCACTACACCTGGACCTAAGTTTTCCTCTACTGGGAACTTGCTCTGATTCAGGCTGGGCTTGAACGCAGAGATCTACTTCCTTCTGTCTCTCAAGCGCTGGGATTAAAAGTGTGACTTACCATCATCCTGTACATTGTGACTCTAAAATTTAGGAAATAATTAATTTATGGAGATCACCTGTCTCTGCTGGAATTAAAGGAGTTGGCTACCACCGCCAAGCTCAAATCTTTATTTTAGCTCCAAATTACTCCAACTCTTAGAGCTTTAGAGGACAAGTCTGAGCTGTAGTAATCCTTTAATTTTAAGTCTCTTAACTGTGATTTTACTACCAAGCAACAACAACTATGATCCGCCTGCCTCTGCCTCCCGAGTGCTGGGATTAGAGGCATACGCCACCACGCCTGGCAAATATTCTTTTTATTTAAGAAGAAAACTCAAAAACTGATGTCCAAGATGGCATGGGCCATGTGAAAATCTAGTCTCATGGAATTAAGACAGGTGGTTTAAGAAAACCCATTTTTCATTTCACACCAGTAAGGTAAATTATCATTTGAAAATATTATCTTTTTAAAAAACATCTAGTTAACCATTTTACAGGTAGGACAGTTGATACCTTTGAAAGACCAATACCAGTCATGTCCTGCTTATGGACAACCTGGACTGACTATGACTGTTCTTTTTTGTTTTGTTTTGTTTTGTTTTGTTGGTTTTTCAAGACATGGTTTCTCTGTGTATCCCTGGCTGTCCCAGACTCTCACTGTAGAGCAGGCTGGCCTCAAACTCACAGGGATCCACCTGCCTCTGCCTCCCGAGTGCTGGGATTAAAGGCGTGTGCCACCACAGCCCGGCAACTGTTCTTGATAATGTTGTTGTTGTTGTTGTTTGAGACAGGGTTTCTCTGTGTTAGCCTTGGCTGTCCTGGGATTAAAGGCATGAGCCACCATCACTGGGCTATCTTGGGCTTTGTTTTACCTGAGATAAAGTTCCAGTTCCTAGAAGCGTGGTATTTACTTCCTGAAGAGGTCAATCTGAATGCCAACATTTTGGTGAGATGATTGTTACATCTGCTTTTGTGTCTACTAAACCTTCAATTGCAGTGCCATTTATTAGCATTTTTAGCCTAGGTCTCTGATGATTTATAGAAGTTTGCCAAAATATTAGTTTTGTGGTCTTTCCTGAATCTTTTGCTTTATCTATTGAAGCTCTTCTGTCCTTGATTATATCCAGAGCAGTGTTGTGTTGTTTTTAACAACAGGCATTAGCCAGGGATGGGGGCGCACGCCTTCAATCCCAGCACTCGGGAGGCAGAGGCAGGCTGATATCTCTGAGTTCAAGGCCAGCCTGGTCTACAAAGTGAGTCCAGGACAGCCAGGGCTGCACAGAGAAACCCTGTCTCAAAAAAACAAACAAACAAAACAAGCATTAAATCTTTAAATTACCCTATGGATTAATTTCTCATTCATTCGCTGATTGAATGGTTGAATGTGATGCTGGGGCCTGCATGCAGGAGGCCCCCTGAGGCATTTTCCAGCTTTGAAGGGTTACCTTGCCTGTCTTTTGTTGATCTGCACTCATTAGTTCAATGCCAGCCTTTGCCATGCCTTCTGTATACTCCAGAAAGCTAGGGCCTTTTGGGGGGATTGTCTGGAGAAAAACCACTGTTTCTAGAAACACCTTGCCTACAATCCCTTTTCAAATGGCCTTGCTCACTACAATGAAAACCTTTGCCATTTTGATTTTTCCTAAGATTTTTAGTAATTACTTCTATCAGATCCAATATCAGCCTTATGTCTAATCCACTCCTCTGCTGGTGCTGATCTGGCCTTTAAAGTTCTAATCACTCTTTTGAATTCTGAATTAGCATTTTCAAAAGCCAAAGACTCAACTAATATCTTTCTGAATTCTGAATCTGATACCATTCTATTTTACAGTTGAGGTTAATCTTTGGGGGTAAAAAAAATCAGAGGCCTCTTTTGGACCATGTATAATTTTAGCAAATGACTCAGGTCTCTTTCCTGATTCTTTTTTGGTGTTGTTGTTTGTGGGTTTTTTTTTGTTTTGTTTTGTTCTTGTTTTTTGAGCCAGGGTTTCTCTGTATAGCCTTGGCTGTGCTAAACTTGCTTTGTAGATCAGGCTGGCCTCAAATTCAAGAGTTCCCCTGCCTCTGCCTCCCTAAGTGCTGGGATTACAGATGTGCACCATCGCACCCAGCTCTTTCCTGAGTCTTCAACCTTGTCTCAAACTTTTAAAGCTGCTAGATGACATAATGCTAAGGCGTGATCACCAAACTCAAACTGCCTTTGCAAATGAGCATACTGACCTCCACCTAGCAACAGATCCCAGGAAATATCAATCCCTCTGGCCTGATGTCGTTGTTCTGTGGCCTTCACTTCCTCTTTCCGTTGTAACTGAGGCCCAAGTCCCAGTGTTGCTGTAGGCAAACCTTCCCAGTCTTGGGGAATAATCCCGTTCTGAGTTGCCCATGAACTTAGAATCTGCTTCCTAAAGGATTAATGCATACCATAGGTGACAACTACTTCCTTAAATCTCCTCAAATCTAATATGTCTATAGGATTCCATTTATTTCATTATAACCTGAGGGGTGTTTATCTTCTCCTGGTGTGTCTCATGTAGTAACTGGATAAACTAAGGTTTGGTTGTTTGTTGTTGTTGTTGTTGTTGGGTTAACAATCTTGGGTCACCCCCTTTCAGTTTCATTATGCAGTGGCATGGTAGGTTCTTGTCTAAATTCCTCGCCTGGGTCTGAGTATTTTTTTTTCTCATTCTTGTTTATAAGTCTCTAATTTTTCTTCTAAGGCTTGTATTTTATCGATCAACTCTTTCTTTGAAAGAGTACAGAGAGCCATTTTAGCTATTAAGAATAAAGCACAGGGGCTGGAGAGATGCATGGTTCAGTGGGTAAGAGCACTGGCTGCTCTTCCAGAGGACCTGGGTTCAATTCCCAGCATCCACAAGGTAGCTCACCACTGTCTGTAAATCCAGTTCTAGGGGATCTGACACCCTCACATAGACATACATGCAGGCAAAACACCAATGCATATGAAATATAAACAAACAAATCATTTAAAGAAGAATAAAGTGTAAAATAAAAAAAATAATAATCATAATTGGCATTGGGACAATTTCAGCTAAGCTCTCTGGCTTTTCATTTCCTGCCTCTTTTTTCAAGCCATCTAGAGTCATACTAAGCAGGGCCCTAAAGCCTCCTGTTAGAGTAGAGCCCGTCCTCTGCGCTCCCAGGTGCCTTGCCAAGTCTGATGGCTTCTCAGCTTTCCCAAAGCTGGAGTGATCCTTGTAAGGGAGTCATTCCAAAAAGTGGAGTGCCAAAATGTTGTTATAAAAAAATAAAACCCCAAACTGTTCGATTTTACCAATGAAGACTCAGGGTCCAGATGCTAGAGTGAAAAGCTGCTAGCTGAGAGAGGCAGAGAAAGCACTCAGCTGATCTTTCTATTCAGTCCAAGTCCAAAAGGAAAAAGCCAAAAGCTCTTTCTTCTTCTGCACAATGTCTTACATACCCCTTTACTCAATGTCCCTCCTTCCTGTTTAATCCTTGTCATCTGGTTTCTTGCTCTGCCTCTTTACCCAGGGTTAACTTTATTAAGTCCTGTGTACAGAAAGCTCTTGGATTAAAGGTGTGTGCTAGGGCTGAGCCACACCATAGTCACTGGTTTACAATAAACAGAAAGTTTTTGGATTTAGGTGTGTGTTAGGGCTGAACCACACCAAACAAGAAACAGGCTTTTACAGTTCACAATCTCCAGTTTCACAACGGGATCAAATACCCTGTAACTTTGAGATTCCATCTTCCACCTGTCAGAAGAGCTCAGATCAAAAACTCAAGAGACAGAACATGCTGGCGAGGATGTGGAGCAAGAGGAACACTCCTCCATTGCTAGTGGGAGTGCAAACTTGTACAGCCACTTTAGAAATCAACATGTTGGTTTCTCATAAAATTGGAAATCAATCTACCTGGAGACCCACCTATTACTGCTCTTAGGCTTGTGCCCAAAGGACGCTCCATTCTACCACAGGAGCATTTGCTCAACTATGTTCATAGCAATTTTACTCAAAATAGCCAGAAACTGGAAACAACTCAGATGTCCCTCGACCAAAGAATGAATAAACAAAATGTAGTACATCTACACAACAGAGTATTTCTCAGCTGTTAACAAAATGACATCATGAAACTTGCAGGCAAATGGGCAGAACTAGCAAAAAAATCATCCTGAGTAAGGTAACCCAGACTCAGAAAGACAGACGCACAAGGTATGTACTCGCTTGTAAGTGGATATTAGCTGTTAAGTAAACGGCAATCATGCTACGACCCAGACCCAGAGAGGCTGGGTAACAGGGCTGAGGGGGACACGCGGATCTCTGTGGGAAGTCAACAGTAACAAATAAGCAAACAAACAAAAACAATGAAATGATTGCTAGTGCTGTTCTGTTCTACTCACAGATCAGTGCCTAGGTCAGCTGTCATCAGAGAGGCTCTCTCCAGCAGCTGATGGCAGAGAATGCAGAGACCCCCCCCCCCAAGCAAACCTTAGGTGAAGAGAGAACCCAAGTTGGAGGTCTCCATAGGGTCCCTACCCTCAGAGCTTGGGGAACCCTGTGAAAGAGTCAGAGGAGGAGGAGGAATTGTGGGGCTGAGGGCACTAGAGAGCACTGCCCACAGACTCAGCTAAGCAGGGCTCGCGGGGGCTCACAGAGCCTGAAGCGGTCTATGCTAGGTCCTCAGAGTGTGTTTTATGGTTGTTGGATTGAAGTTTGGGGGGGGGGACTCCTGCCAATGGGAGTGGGGGTGTCTCTGGCCTTTTTGCCTTCTCCTCGGGCCCATTTCCTTTTACTAGGTTGCCTCACCCAGCCTTGGGGGTCTTGTCTGGCCTTATTGTATCTTGAGCCATGTTTGGTTGATGTCCCTGGAAGGCCTGCTATAGTCTGAGGGGAAACCAGGACAGGGGTGTGTGTGTGTGTGTGTGTGTGTGTGTGTGTGTGTGTGTGTTGGAATGGATCTGGGGGAGAAGAGAGGTGGAGGAAACCGCAAGAGCGGAGGGAGAAGAAACTGTGGTCAGAATGCGCTATCTAAGGGCTGGAGAGATGGCTCAGAGGTTAAGAGCACTGGCTGCTCTTCCAGAGGTCCTGAGTTCAATTCCCAGCAACCACATGGTGGCTCACAGCCATCTATAATGAGATCTGGCGCCCTCTTCTGGCGGGCAGGCGCACATGCAGGCAGAACACTGTATCTTAAATAAGTAAACAAATTATTTTTTTTAATTTAGCACTTGAGAGGAGAATAAATCTTTAAAAATTATCTACCATTACTTCTTTAATTTGGTTTTACTTTTTCTTTGAGGACAAGAGTGTGGATGCATTCAGAAACTAACCAAGTTAAGGGCTCAATTAATAGAGGGCTTGCCCAGCACGCACAAAGTCATCTCCAGCGTTGCATGAGAGCAAGTGTGATGGCCTGTGCCAGAAATCACAGTACTTGGAAGGTGGAGATGGATTTATTTTCTTTGACCACACAATAAGTTCTAGGCCAGCTAGGCCCAGTCTCAAAAGCTCAACAATTTGGGGGCAACAAGATGGCTCAATAAGCAAATGTACTTGCTGGCAAGCCTTATGATCCAAGTTCAATCCTTGTATTCCACATGAAGACAGGAGAGAATTCACTCCCACAAGTTGTCCTCTGACTGCCACACACGTGCCAGGGCACACGCTACACAGAGTTACATCCACGCACACGAACAGTCAATTAATAAATGCAATAATTTTTAAAAGTTAGGCATGTTGGCGAAGCTAGAGACTTACTTACCCACACACATTTTCACTACTGGCAGATATTTTGCCCTTATCAAAAATAAGACATACCTCCAAATAAAAAAGATTGGAATCTCAAAATTCATACTGTTAGCACTGACCCTGTCTTGGTAATCCATCTGATAATAGTAATAATTTAATAATAGTCAAGTTGTGTGAGAGACAGATTTGCCCTTTTTGAAGACATTCGAAACTAGCAGAACCGAAAATGAGTTTTCTGGAAAATTTAGTCAACTGGAACTCTCAGCCGCAGAACTGAGCTTTAGATTTGATTCCTGGTTTATCCTACTTACTCATTTCTCTATTCAGTGCTTGGACTTAGGCCTCCTACTTGCTAGGCGAGTGCTCTCCAGCTGAGCTCCAGTCCTGATCTCCACGGCTGACCCCCTGGCCACAGACCCTTAGGAGCCTCCTCAGGAGCACCCCCTGCCCTTATTTTTACCTCCTTCCTTGGAACTATGGCCTCGGAAAAGAAAGCACGCTGGTGTCCTGGCTCCTCCAAAACAGGAACCGGCAGGAAATGAAGCTGGGCTGGGTCCCCACCATGTGTGCGCCTTACCCCAAAGAGCAGCCCTCGGGGTTGGGGGGGGTGGGCTGTGGGAGCCTGGCCTCAGGGAGGCGTGGGGCAGAGGGGGCAATTTTCCCTGCTTCTGAGGGAGGAGGGAACCCTGACCCTTGACCTTGTGACTCCCTCCCTGTGTTCTGCGGTGACCAGGCGAGGGTGGGGTGGGGTGGGGGGACCGCTGCATAATGGCCGTCCCACTCCCACGCCCACGCCCCTACCCACCTGCAGGCCTCAGGACTCACAGGGCCTCGAGATACCTGCTAAGCTCTGCAGAGGTTGTTCAGGTGAAAGCCCAGCAACCTCCTCCCCTGGCCTTCCAGCCTCCTCACATCAGGAGCCCACGCTGCTTTCCGTGCCTGTACGCCATTGCTCGCCCCCAGCCTCTTCTACCAATGCGGAGAAACTCACCACATGCTCGGGCACTCAGCTTCTGACCGCGCATGCGCAGTACTCCCTTCGCCCTCTGCTCAGCCTAGTACCCTGTGTGATACACTGTGTTTTGTTTCTTAGGCGGTGGAAGACTTGATCTTCACAGTTATTCCGCGTGGGTTTCAAACCATTGATATTTACTCAAAGCTCCCTTTCAGTAGCAAAATCAACCTGCACGCCACAAAGGCTGATTCGGCACGTTAAGGACAGTCGCTGAAACGGTCAGATGAGACACCAAACCTGATTGTGTGTCCCATGCAGATCCCACATGGAGGAAGGGAAGATGTTCCAAGCGTCTCAACATCAGACTTTTGGAACAGTGGACCCCAACGAAATGGGAATCTCCCTCCTAGGAACCTCACGCTGGGAGAAGGAAAAGGTGCCAACCAGCAGGGTCCCCCAGAAAGAGATTTCACACAGTTCTGGGAGCTTGCCAGACCACCTTACAGGTTGAGACTGAAGCCCAGACAAGGCTGGGTGGATGGTGGGTTAGGACCACATCCTCCTTAGACAGGCATATCATTAGCCTCCATTTACACCTCGGTCTCACTTCGGGACCCCGTAGAAGGAGTGGAGGGGTCACCGGATGCCTTTGTCTCCTTCCCAGTGTGGCCGCATCGATCTTTTTCTGCTTTCCACTATTCATTTGGTTCTTTTAATTGGCTTATTGAGGATGGATGGCTGAATGTGGTTTGGGGCACAACTTGTGACAGGAGAGACTCGACCCCCCCAAAAGTTATCTTCTGCCCGCGCAAACACACACACACACCCCACTAAAAATAAGGTAGACAACTTCTGAGAGATGACACATGATATTGTCTGGCCTCAAATGCACATCTTCACCCCTGTATATGACCACATACAAAGGCAGTGGTGGACGCCTTTCATCCCAGAAATCGGAAGGCAGAGGCAGGCGGATCTCTGTGAGTTTGAGGCCAGCCTGGTCTACAAAGAGTCCAGGATAGCCTGGACTATAAGAGAAACCCTGTCTCAGAAAGAAAGAAAGAAAGAAAGAAAGAAAGAAAGAAAGAAAGAAAGAAAGAAAGAAAAAGAAACCCAACCAAACAAAAGAAATGAAAAAGAAAGGAAATAGATGAGATGTGTCTCAGAAGACAGAGAGCTGGTGAAAGGTTAGCGGAAGTGTCCTTTCTTTTCTACTAAGTGCCGGCCTGCTTGAGGTCGAAATGGGCAAGCTCATGAAACCCAGAAAATGCTGCTGCTCCCAGCTGGACGCTACTCTGGACACAAAGCCGTCATCATGAAGAACATTAATGACGGTACCTCAGACCGCCCTGACAGCCATGCCCTGGTGGCTGGAATTGACCGCTATTTCGGAAAAGTGACAGCTGCCACGGGCAAGAGAAAAAATCGCCAAGAGGTCACAGGTCAAGTCCTTTGTGAAAGTTTTCTAACCACAGTCGCCTCATGCCCACAAGGTGGCTATCCCCTTGGACAAGACTGCTGTCAACAAGGATGCCTTTAGAGTCCCAGCTCTGAAATGCAAGGCCAGATGGGAGGCCAAGGTCAAGTTTGAGGAACGAAACAAGACAGGAAAGAACAAATGGTTTTTCCAGAAGCTTCACTTTTAGGTATATTTTCATTTCCATTATTGAGAAAGAGAGAGAGAGAGAGAGAGAGAGAGAGAGAGAGAGAGAGAGAGCGCCTTCAGAGACCTAGGGAGTGATAGGTAGCTGGGTGATGGAAGCCCCCTCCCCGCCCCACCCACACCCACACCCCACTAGAAATCTGTGATGAACTGGGGACTTGATAAGTGTGAGGAACCCCTGGGTACTCCATAGGAAACCATAGAGATTCTGGATATGCCCAAGTGACCCCCCACTACTGGCTCCTGCCTCTTCTGGGGCCTCCTCCCCTCAGACTTCTCCACAGAGGCAGAAAGTGCCACCTGAGGTTCACTTCCTCCACCGGATGTTCAGGCACTGCCTAGCTGCCCTCCTTACCCCAGGGACTGTCATACCTCCCTGGGTGGCGCTTTCACTTCCCCAGGTGTCCAACCCTAGCCCCAAGCACATGGGAGCACCTGCTCCAGAAAGAGGGGGGAGGGGAAAGGGGAAGACCCAGAGAAAGAGGCACACAGGACAGGCAGAGAGGGACAAAGACCCAGAGAAAGAAAGAGACCTAGAGACAGAGACAGAGACCGAACAAGCTGGCTCAAGGTTCTAAGCAGAAGACCAGAGGATGCAGGGGGCGGAGCCAGTGGGCAGTGAGGTCAGAGTGTCTGTGAGGTTGGCCTCTGCAGAGACAGCCCTGAGGTCCCAGGACCAAAGTGGGTAGAAGTCCATCAGGAACCCCTGAGTGCCCTGCCTGAGGCATGGACACCGGCGAGGAAACCCCCGTTATGTCCGTGGTACCCACATGTTCCAAGGACCCTCAGGTACCACTGTGGGCCCTCTGGAACCCATGGAGAATTTGGGGCCCCAGCTGACAGTCACTTAAGTGAAGAGGGCTGGGTGGAGCTCCACCCCGGAACTTCCTCTTTGTCTGCCCTCTTCCTTTGTGCCTCTCAGCGGTCTCTCCTTCTCTGCCCATTATCCCTCTTGTCCCCTGTGGGCCCACACCTCCTTTGTCTGGGTTCCTCGAGTGGGTCGCTCCCCATCCAGGCGAAGATGTCGGCCCAAGAAAGCTGCCTCAGCCTCATCAAGTACTTCCTGTTCGTTTTCAACCTCTTCTTCTTTGTGAGTCTCCTCGCGGCTGCCCAGCCTGCGCCCCAGGGCCCCAGTGTCCCTGGATCTGCCCTAGCTTCATGCTCCTCTCTTACTTTAGGTACTAGGTGGCCTGATTTTCTGCTTCGGCACCTGGATCCTCATTGACAAGACCAGCTTCGTGTCCTTTGTGGGTGAGGGGGGCTGGGCAGCAGGGGAGGGTCTTGCTGGGGTGGATCTACTCCCAGAACCCCACCCTAAGGCGTCTCCTGGTACCTATCTTCCTTGGCCCAAGGGGGGGGTTCCTTAGTAGTGGCACCCCACTGGCCACCGCCAGTGTGCCTCTAGGATGCTGTACCTTCTCTGGCAACTAGGATATGTAAACTGGATGTAGCGGTGGATGCCTATCATCCCAGGAGGTGGGAGGTTAGGAGTTCAAAGCCACCCTCGGCTCCACAGTGGGTTGGAGACTATGAGAGCCTGCTGCAAAAACAACCACAGCAAAATGAGGTCATGATTACAAACAGACAATAATGACAGAAATGGTAAACATTTCTCAAATACTTCCTGTGTTACATCCTGGACTGCGGCTCAGAGAGCCTCCCTTGTCGAGTTTCAGAGGAGAGAGATCTCTTGTTGGGCGTCACGCGGCAGGGAAGAGCAGACATAAAACAGTAATTACTAACAAGGAAACCACTCATGGGGTGGACATCAAAACCATAGCAACTCATGTTTTTACCACATTGACTCCTGGTTTGAACAATGTTCTCGTGCGGACCTCCGAACAATTTTAGGGTGTGACGTGATGGTTTTCACCTGTCGTCCCAGCACATAGGAGGTGTAGACAGGAAGATGAGACGTTCCAGGTCAACCCTGGCTACAAAGTGAGTTTGAGACCAGCCTGAGTTACATGAGACTCTGTCTCAGAAAAAGAAAAGAAAAAAAAAAAAACTTTTTAGGAAATTGATCCTTTACTTCCTTGCCTTCAAAAAGTTTAAGAAATGGGTTCGGTGTCACTAGCCAAGGTCCAGATGTGAGGGGACAGGGGCCCAGAGAGGAAACTTCATCTCAGAAACCAGAGGAGAATCTCAGAGGGAGAAAAACCAACTGAGGGTGGGGTCAGAGGCCTACCCAGGCAGATGCAGAGTAAGGGGCACAGAGGCCCAATGCACACAAGGCCGCCCTGCCTGGGTGGCTGAGCCCACCCTCACTGACCCGTGTCACCGCCCCAGGTTTGTCCTTTGTGCCGCTGCAGACCTGGTCCAAGGTCCTGGCCGTCTCGGGTGTCCTCACCATGGCCCTGGCCCTCCTTGGTTGCGTGGGGGCCCTGAAGGAGCTGCGTTGTCTTCTGGGCCTGGTGAGTGATCTTCTCTATCACCGTTCCTGTTGTCCTGCCCCTCAAAGGCCTGAGAGGGTAAGCCCACCTCTCCCCTCTGTCTGTCCCCAGTACTTCGGGATGCTGCTGCTCCTGTTTACCACACAGATCACGCTGGGGATCCTGATCTCCACCCAGCGTATCCGGGTGAGTTTACCTCAGCCACGGAGGTTGAGGGTCAAGGGTGGCGAGAGGGGGGAAAAAGGCATGTGGGCACTGTCACCAACCGGGCAGCTGGGCCACAGGGCATTGCACATGCACAGAGACGGAGAGATGGTCACAGAGGGACAGAGGGACACAGACATAGAAAGAGAAAGCTGGTGAACTGTTGTATGTGGTCCTAGCAACTCGCAGGCTAAGGTGGAGATCAAGGCCAGCTTGGGCAACATGGTGAAGCCACATCTATTAAAAAAAGAAGGGTCTGCCAGTTGTGGTGGCGCACGCCTTTAATCCTAGCACTTGGGAGGCGGAGGCAGGCGGATCACTGTGAGTTTGAGGCCAGCCTGGTCTACAAAGTGAGTCCAGGACAGCCAGGGCTACACAGAGAAACCCTGTCTTGAAAATTAAAAAAAGAAAGAAAGAAAGGTCACATGTCATGGCACACACCTTTAGCCCCAGTGCCCTGAATGAAGAGGCAGGCCGATCTCTGTGAGACCGGTTAGGTCAGTACATCAAACTCCAGGACAGCCATGGTTACATAGAGAGACCCTGGTGAGAGATGGGGGCGGGGGGGTGGAGACAGCCACAAACTGACTCGGTAGCATTTATTCAGTTGGCTTGTCTAGTACTTAAGAGGTAGTTAGTTTCATCTCCAACACTGGGTACCTGTAATCCCAGCACTCGGAGGACCAGGAGTTCCAGACCAACGAGTGCTACAGGAAAATATTTTGCTGTTGTTCCTCTGTGTAGCCTTGGTTGCCCTGGACTCGCTTTGTAGACAGGGCTGGCCTCCAACTCACAGCGAGCCTCCTGCCTCTGCCTCCCCGAGTGCTGAGATTAAAGGCGTGGGCCGACCACACTCGGCTAGGAAAATAGATGAAAGGTGTAATGGCGACCTAAAAGACCCTTTGGAACACGTCTGAAATTCTGAGGAAGAGAGCCACAGCTCTCTAAGTTGTTCTCCTGGGGTGACCATCGGCGGAGCTGGGGCGGGTGGGGCGGGGGCGGGGCGCCTGGGCCCATCTTCATCTACACCCTCTCAGCTGGAGCGAAGGGTGCAAGAGTTGGTGCTGCAAACCATCCAAAGCTACGGCACGAATCCGGACGAGACAGCAGCGGAAGAGAGCTGGGACTACGCGCAGTTCCAGGTGTGTGAGCTCACATCTCTAGTCTCTAGACGGTTACTACTTAGCCTCCGGGTTCTCCCGTCTCGGCTGCGCCTTGGGTTTAGAGAGGCTGCCTCCGTGTGAGCCGCGGGGTCACCTGCCCCTTCATCCCCACACCTGCCACGGTGCTAGAACATCCCCAGATGACAGCGTTTCTCCCCCATGTAACTAAGTCCCCAGACCCTAGGGTCGCTCCACCCAAGCCCCAAATTTTCTATGTGAGGGACTCCCGCCCCTCGGAGCATGTCGTCCGGCTCCCGCATCCACCCATCCCGAGAGACAGAAATTTCATGGACCACAGGCTCAGGTTCACCCCCATCGTACCTCCAGCCCATTGCAACTTACAAGCCCATCGTCCCTACCCCGCTCCCTGGCCTGGCTGCACGCACACACCCGTGACACCGGGTCCCTGACTCTGTCCCCCACCCCATCAGCTGCGCTGCTGCGGCTGGCACTCTCCGCGGGACTGGATCAGCGCCCGCATGCTGAGAGGAAACGTGTCTGAGGAGCCCTTCGTGCCCTGCTCCTGCTACAACGCCACGGCGACCAATGACTCCACAGGCTTTGATAAGCTGTTCTCCCAGCTAAGCCGGCTCGGGCCGCGCGCGAAACTGAGGCACACTGCAGACCTGTGCGCACTCCCGGCCAAAGCCCACATCTACCGAGAGGTAGGACGAGCAGAGGCGGGTAGCTCTTCACCCGACGGGGCGGGACACTGGAGACGTGGGCCGTCCGGAAGGAGGGGCTTTTAGGGGAACTGAGTCTTAAGAAAACAAGCCTAGGCTCGGAAGGGTGCGGTTAATTTTAGAGGTGTAACCTCGGGAGGTGAGACAGAGGCTAGGGAGAAAAAAAAGGAGCTCTTAACTCTTACTCTGTCTATCTCTCCGTCTGTCTGTCTGTTCTCTGTTCCCCTGTGGCGCCCCCTTTCCTTCTCTCCCCATGCTTCTACAATAAATCTTATACTATGGGGGTGGGGAGGGCGGAGGCGGAGGCAGAAGGGACGCGGGAAGCTTGACTGTGGTCCACACTGGCGTCAGGAGAGTAGAAAGGTGGGCGGGGCCAGGAGAGTTGGGGCCCTATAACGGGGCGTGGCATCAGGCGGCAGGGGTTGGGGGGCGGGGGGAGAAGGCTCCTAGAAAGGGCAGTTCCTTATAAGTAAGCTTGGCCCAGCTTCTAGAAGCGGGCGGAGCTTGAGCTGGCCCCGAAAGGTAGTAACAAAAGAGGCAGATCCCTCTGAGAGTCAGAGACTTGGGTTAAACCAGGCCAAAGCTTGGATAAAACTTGGGCGTTGGATACCTGGAAGAGGAACTGAAGGGCCCCTCGGGTTGAGGGGGAGCTCTAGGAGCAACGCTGCCTTTTACACGGTTCCCTGCATCCCCAGGGCTGCTCTCAGAGCCTCCGGAAGTGGCTGCACAACAATCTCATCTCCATTGTGGGAATCTGTCTGGGAGTCGGTCTTCTTGAGGTGACTGGGCCCCGCCCCTATCAGTGATTTGTCTATCCAGAGATGTTTTCCCGTTGCCGAGGAAACGAGCCTACTTAGTGGGCCACCGTTATCTTTCACATCAATTGCATGGGATGGGGCGGAGACCTGGCTTCTGTAAACTCTGATTGGCCATACGCGGTGCCCTGCCCCCTCTCCCATAGGTGAGCGGGATGGCGCTGTGTCTGCAGCTACACCGTAGAGCGCTCTGCCGAGAGTCCGCGCTGCCGCTGCAGGGCGCCGAGGGTTCGAGCCCTACACCAGGGCTGAGTGCTGACGGCAGCGGCGGGCGCTGGGGCGGGCTAAATATTAGCAGTGGACGCAGCGGCGCCTCTTGGGGCACCTGGGGCATGGCGGGTGCCTGCCCAACCTGGGGGGACAAAGCTCCACAAAGCAAGCTACCCATGGCTCTAGGGCCCTGGCCGATGTGGGATACGGAGGAGGAGCCACCTGAGACCGAGAGCATAGGCGCTGAGGTGGAGGTCGAGGCACAGGGGGAGACTACTGAACCTCCAGAATAAAGGATCTTGGGCTTGCCTCTTGAGCTTTCTCCGTTGCAGACTGCTGCTGAGCGGTCTGCTCTCCAGTGCTTACGCTTGCTCGCTCTTCGCCTCTCCTTGCGGGTTCCAACTCTGAAGCATCTTCTTCTTTCCCAGCTCGGCTTCATGACGCTCTCAATATTCCTGTGTAGAAATCTGGACCATGTCTACAACCGGCTGGCCCGGTACCGCTAGGCCTCAGCCTGTCCCGTCGTCGGCACCCACGCACCTCCATGCAACCAGGAAATGTTTGTTTCCTTTCTGGCTGGCCACAGGCTTGGAGCCCCGTGGGTCAGGCCTCATGCCCTTGGGGACCCAGGTGCTGCCCTACCAACAGTTGTCACTTCCCCCGCAGGGCCAGGGACTTCCATTCCTCGGCTTCCTTCCCGTCCCTTCCCCACTCCCTCCTCCCTCACACCATCTGTCTGCCACCTCCCACATGACACCTCAAATAAATCCCCTTCGGTTTTTTTTTTTTTTTTTTTTTTTTTTTTTGGTAAAAATAGCTTTATTCTCCTTCAAACATAAACCATCACTCTGGCGGAAAGGGAGGTGGCAGGGTGGTCCGTGGCTCACTTAAAATGGGGACGAGATTAAAAAGGCCCACCCCACTGCTTTGCCTAGCTGAGATAAGATTATATCCCTAACGCTGTGTATAAATATCTCCTTATATTAAAAAAAAAAAAAAAACATTTTTCAGGTTTCACTTCACTCTGTCCCCCCACCCCCGCTGGGAAACCATTATCTTCAATTTGTGACATCACAGATCACAGAGAAAGGGTGTGGGGGAGAGGCAGACACCAGGGTGGGGGGTGGGGGAAGACACAATTGGAAAAGAGAAAGGGTACAAGGCAGTGGGTAACGTCTCCAACACAGACCAGCTCCCTTTTTCAGAAGAGTAAGCAGAGGCCCTTGAGGAAGTGAGAGGCCAGTGCTGTATCTGTGGGTGTGCACTCTTGTCCCCGATCCCTGGTACTCAGGAGTGATGTGTCCTGACAAATGTTCCCTGTGAGGTCATTCGTATTGGGGGATCTAACCTCAAACTCAGCTCAATAACCAAGTTTTGGGCTCCCCTCTAACAGGAGCCAGCCCCCCCCCCCATTGCTCATGCGTCTGATATCAGGGCTTTCTTTTTTTTAAATCATGGCCCCAAAGAGACCCCATGGTGAGCCAAAGGGTCCTTCCTGGGAAGGGGATATTCTGAAAAGAAAACAAAAACAAGAAAAACCCAGCACTGGGCCGCCATCAGTCCCTGACCAGGCGGTAGATGTGGTGTTGGGCTCCGCGTTCACTGGTGGAGACTTCAAAGACATAGGCGGTGCACAGCAGCAGTTCCTGAGTGTCCCTGTTCGTCACCACCTGCCAGAACAGACTTTCATTATAGGGTATGGATGGGGGAGTAGAGAGGACTGCCCGACCCAGCCCTAGTTATCAAGGAAACCTTTGGCCTCTTCCTACCTCCCAAGAAAGGGGCACCTGTCATGATATGTACCCCAAGTAAAGCTGAGAGTTGGCAGGGAGGGGCCTCTCTCATGCCACAGGCAGATGAATCAGCCGGTCATATTAGCAAACCCTCAAATCCAAGGGGCTCCCTTCAGCTCTGGACTCCTGAGGTAAGCAGGACGCTTGGGAGCTGAGGTATCTCTCAGCTGCCCCAGGGAAGGTCTCCCGACATGCGACAGCTAAGTCCTGTCCCTGCCCCCCACCACCCTCATCGTGTTCTGGAGAAAGGGGCTGTGTCATCTTTGGGGTCCCCCACTGCCTGGCTGGCAACCCCTGGGCTGACAGGGCCTTCCTAGAGTACGGCCCCGCCCGACCTCTCACCTGGAGGATGGTGAAATTCTCCAGGACGCTGTTCATCATGTAGCGCTCGGGCAGCTGCCTCAGCTTGTGCAGGAAGTTAACCAAGTACTCACACATGGGCGACCGCAGGAGGCGGTACACAAAGCGCCCGTCCTCCAGCTGCGCCCGCTCCGTCTGGGAACGGGGAACACAGTGAGACACGATGGCCACCCTAGGAACTAAGGTCACCTTTATCATTCCATCAGCACCCCACCTTTAATGACCAGAGCCCAAGTATCCACCCAACTCTGGGATGCTGAACCGGCCAATAAGGAAGCCTCCATCTCTTCAGTCACAGTCTGAAAACCCCGGCAACCTTCACACCCTCCACAGCATCTCTAAGACCCCTCAGCCCCGCAAGTATAACATCGGGGTCACCTTATCACAGGCTCCTACCACACCCTTAAGAGCCTTTTCTGGGGTGGGAGAGATGGCTCAGAGGTTAAGAGCAACAGTCTGCTCTTCCAGAGGTCCTGAGTTCAATTCCCAGTAACCACATGGAGGCTCACAACCATCTATGGTGAGATCTGGCGCCCTCTTCTGGCCTGCAGGTGTACATGCAGGTAGAGCACTCATATACAATAAATAAATACAATCTTAAAAAAAAAAAAAAAAAAAGAGCCCTTTCCATCTTACAGACTCAACCCTGTGATTTTTAGTTGCTTGTCTGTGTTTGGTTTGAGGCAGGGTCTCATGTAGCCCAGGCTATCCTTACGTTGCTGAGGATAGACTTGAAATCCCGGACACTGGGCTTACATGGTGCCTGGCAAACACTCTACACCTAAACTGTATCCTCTGCCTTCTTTGAACTCGTGAGCTAATTATTAGTGCAGATACCAGATGCCAGAGAGGCTGGGATGGCCCTACCTCACAGGCAGCCACATGCCTGTGACTGCTTGATGCATGCAGTAAGTACCCTAGCCACGGGCCTCACCTCCACTTTCTCCACCACCTGCTTGCCAAAGGAGCAGACCTTGGAGGAGCAGGTAAGTGTCATGAGCTCCCGGCTCTCGTACTGGCTGCTCACTCCATAGAAACCACTGCTGCCTCCGCTGCTCCCCGCCTCCTCACCACTTGGGCCCCAATTCAGGTCCGCCTGAGACGAGATAGAAGGCACAGGTGAGCTGGGAGAAAACTGACAAAATCTGACCCAGAGCCTGGCACGCATGCACGCGCGCGTGCGTGCGCGCACACACATACACACACACACACACACACACCGCCCCCAGTTGCACCCACTTGCCCATCCCCCACACCTCGTCTCAGTTTCTAAAGTTCCCAGGTTAGCATGAGCTGTGCTCTGCAGAAGCCCCACCCACTGTTGTGGGAGGACTGGCAGGGTTAGGGTCCCCAGAAGAGCCCTGGCCCTCGCTCTCCAGGAGCCACAGAACCCAGCCTTTTCGCCCCACTCTCCTAGCTCTAAGGCCCAGCTGTAGCCACGCGTATCCGTGCAAGCCTCCAGTGCCAGCACTTGGGTGGCTGAAGCAGAAGGAGCCTGAGTTTGAGACCAGCATGGTCTACACACAGCGGGAGACTGTGTTATAAGATGGGGAGGGGGGCTAAGACTAAGAAAATGGAGGGGGGAAAGGGACTTTAGCCCCCTCCCAAGGGCCTGGTTAATAGCAGGCATTACCTCTAGCAACTGGTTAAAGTCTCATTCCCCCCCTCAACCCTCCTCATACCGGCTGTGAGGAAAAGTGATGACTATGCAGCTAAGTGGAAGCTGTCTCTGGCCATGCTTATTATCCTAATGGCAGGCAGTAGGCAGGGCAGGCAGGGCAGGCAGGCAGGCAGACAGTGGGCAGGCAGTGGGCAGACAAACAGGCAGGCAGTGGGCAGGCCAGGCAGTGGGCAGGCAGGCAGGCAGGCAGGCAGGCAGGCAGGCAGTGAGCAGGCAGGCAGTGGGCAGGCAGGCAGGCAGGCAGGCAGTGGGCAGACAGACAGGCAGACAGACAGGCAGACAGACAGTGGGCAGACAGGCAGTGGGCAGACAGACAGGCAGGCAGGCAGTGAGCAGGCAGGCAGTGGGCAGGCAGGCAGGCAGGCAGGCAGGCAGGCAGTAGGCAGGCAGGCAGTGGGCAGACAGACAGGCAGACAGACAGGCAGGCAGGCAGTGAGCAGGCAGGCAGTGGGCAGGCAGGCAGGCAGGCAGGCAGTGGGCAGACAGACAGGCAGGCAGGCAGTGAGCAGGCAGGCAGTGGGCAGGCAGGCAGGCAGGCAGGCAGGCAGTGGGCAGACAGACAGTGGGCAGACAGACAGTGGGCAGACAGGCAGTGGGCAGGCAGTGAGCAGGCAGGCAGTGGGCAGACAAACAGGCAGGCAGGCAGGCAGGCAGGCAGCGGGCAGGCAGGCAGTGGGCAGGCAGGCAGTAGGCAGTGAGCAGGCAGGCAGTGGGCAGGCAGGCAGTGAGCAGGCAGGCAGTGGGCAGGCAGGCAGGCAGGCAGGCAGTGAGCAGGCAGGCAGTGGGCAGGCAGGCAGGCAGGCAGGCAGGCAGTAGGCAGGCAGGCAGTGAGCAGGCAGGCAGTGGGCAGACAGACAGTGGGCAGACAGGCAGTGGGCAGGCAGTGAGCAGGCAGGCAGTGGGCAGACAGGCAGGCAGGCAGGCAGGCAGGCAGGCAGGCAGCGGGCAGGCAGGCAGTGGGCAGGCAGGCAGTAGGCAGTGAGCAGGCAGGCAGGCAGTAGGCAGGCAGGCAGCGGGCAGGCAGGCAGCGGGCAGACAGGCAGGCAGGCAGGCAGGGCAGGCTAGGCCTCACAAAGCCTGTGGCTTCCTCCAGAGTGGATATTGCCTGTTCTCTGTCCCACAGCTCTTTGGCCAGGACTCTTTTTTTTTTTTTAGGTTTTTGTGGCAGGGTTTCTCTCTGTATCCTGGAGTCGCTTTGTAGACCAGGCTGGCCTCGAACTCACATCAATCCGCCTGCCTCTGCCTCCCGAGTGCTGGGATTAAAGGTGTGCGCCACCACTGTGCCCAGCCAGGGACCCCTCCTACCACGCCAACAACAGGGTACTCTGGGGCAGGGCAAATCCTTGTGCCTGTCGCCTGGGTGGCTCACAGCGGAAACCCCAGGACTTGGAAGGCTGAGGCCTGAGCAGCCCAGGCGAGGCCACACTGTGAGGGAGGGAGAATCTGCCTCAAAATGGGAAGCCACAGAGGCGTGGCTGCGCACACCATTAATCCCAGCACTTGAAGGCAGAAGCAGGCGGGTCCCTGGAGTTCCTCAGCAGCTGCCTCCCCTCCGGCCCGGCCCGGGAGCCTGAAGTCCTATGGCCCCCAGCCTGCGGCAGCCTGATTCATCCCTTTCCTCCACCCAGACACCTTGGGGGCTCTGTTGTTTTTTATCTTCTTTGCCAAGATGTACTTTTATGTACATGGGTGGTTCTGCATGTCTGTCTGTCTGTCTGTCTGTGCACCACATACATGCCGTGCTCTCCGAGGCCAGAAGAGATCCTCTGGATTTCATTTACAGATACTTGTGAGCCACCATGTGGGTGCTGGGAATTGAACCCCAGTCCTATGTAAGAGCAGCCAGTGCTCTCAACCACTGAGCCATCTGTCTAGCCACTTTATTTCGTTTTGTTCGAGTAGTGCAGAGTGTCCTTGAACTCTGGGATCTCCTGCTTCAGACTCCTGAGCACTGGGATGACAGGCGTGCACCAAGGCACAAGGCTCAGAAAGCTTTTATAACCAGACACCCCAGGGAGACAAAGTGCCCGAACTCCCTCCGGGTATGACGGCGCACGCTTTTAATCCCAGCACCCGGGAAGCAGAGACAGGCGGACCTCTGTGAGTTCTTGAGGCCAGCCTAGTCTACAAAGTGAGTCCAGGACAGCCAGCACTACACAGAGAAGTCTTGAAAAGCTAAAGAGAAAAAAAAAAGATACCAGACCCTTCCACTACCCAGAGTTCTTCAGTGCCCGTCATGCACCTGGCCACCAAACTAGATGGGCGTATGGAAAACTGAAGGTGCTTTTTTAGCCACAGCTGGCTATGGATGACCTTCCATGTCCCCCAACTCTGCAGACACTTAACTCCATCACAGAGCACGCTCAGCAGGCATTCATTGGTGTGCCACCTACACACTCTCCTACAGATTTCTGTTCCTGAAGTGTGGCCCGGGCAGACCCAAGACCCTCCTCAGATCTGGTTGAGAGTGCCATGACTCGGGAGCGCTCACCCAGAACTTGACCAGGAAGAAGGCATGGGGTGGTCCTCGGTCGTACAGCTCCCGGAGGCCGCCCTTTTTCTCAGGGAATTTGTCGTAGATCTGCCGCACGTCCACGCTCTCCAGGGGTGGTGCTCCGGGGCTGGGACACTGCTGACTGATGTGGACAAACAGGTGCCTCTGGAACTGCAGAGGAGTGACAGGGTGAGGGGACGTGTGCCGGACCCAGACCCTCACCAGTAGACTCACTGGCCAGCACATGGCCACAGCTGGGGCCACACCCAGCAGTCTACCCATTCCTGAGAATCCAGTGCCTGCCCTTCTCTCTGCAACCTGACCAGCTCCCACCATAGTTTGTCATTAAGTTTCTCGAAAATTCCATTTCGGTTCCTGGATTTTACAATGCTACACTGAGAAAACTCCTATATGACCTGCAAAGCCTAACTCACACTAGCTCCCCCAGGAGATCACCCTACGGATACAGAACCAGTCAGGCTGGCAGTATGCTGGAACTGCTCTCCATGCTGTGGCAAAAAGACAACTAAATGTCCCTAAACTTGGGGAGGTCAGTCTGCCACAGAGAATGGAAGCATAAATTAGCATACAGATAATCGAAATGTGTGGCTCATGCTGGCTTTGAATTTGCTACAATAGTGCAAATTGGTTTGGGTTTTGTTTGTTTTTTGTTTGTTTTAGACAGGGTTTTTTGTTTTTTTGTTTTTGTTTTTGTTTTTGTTTATTTATCTCTGGCTGTCTTGGATCTCTGTCTATGTACACCAGGGCTGGTCTTGAACTCTCAGAGACCCTCTTCCCTCTGCCTCTGTACCACCATGTCCGGGTTGTTTTGTTGAGACGGCATCTTGCGTATTCCTGCTGCCTCAAAACTCCCAGCCATGAACTCCTGATCCTCCCTGCCTCCACCTCCAGGGTGTTGCAGCTGCCACTCTGGGGATGGGACCCAGAGCTTCATATATGCTTGCTCTCTACCAGCTGAGCTAAGCCCCCAGCCCTCAGATGGACATTGTGAACTAAAAGCAATACTCCCTCGGCCTCCAGGGCTTCCGTCACCAGCTTCACCCTTTTCAGTAACCTTGACAGCCTGGAGGACGGCTTCCGTGTGGCTGCAGAGACCCAGGCCTCAGCGGGTGGGTGTGAGCATGTAACTACCACCTGGCCAATGGGACGTGGGCGGACAATCCTTCCTCCCTCCGATGGCCAGACTCAGAGTAACCCTCGAAAAAACGGCAGCACCACAAGATGGAAAGCGCCAGGTCCCAAACCACTGAGGCAACGCATGCGTTCAGCACCACACCGCGGTTCATGCTTAGTCATCCCAGCCCCCAGAAAGCTGAGGTAGAGAAGTCACTGAGAGTTCAAGGCTAGCCTGAGCTACAGAGACTCGCCATAACAATAAACAAATCAGGGGGAAGGAAAAAAAAGCAGAGCTACCACACTTTCACATTTCCCTAACGGCAAAGGCTGCCAAACAGCGGTAATTTGACATTAGATGAATGAGAAACGGGTGTTCAATTCCCCGCTTGTGCCTATAATTTCCATGCTGTTGAGGGGCAGACAGATGTATCCCCAAGGCTTACTCAAGCAGCCTGGGCAAACTCAAGTTCAGTGAGAGACTGTGGGGAGGGGGGGCAGGGGGTGCGGACCAGGTAGACACACCTCAGGTCGACCTCTGGCTTCCACATAATAAGAGAACTTATGCAGGTCACATGACCGAGCCTCGAGGGTGAGGCCTCAGCCTGTGGGGCCCGGCAGCTCCATTGTCTCTCCCTTCCCTCTCTGCACTCCGGCTTCCCCCAGCCACTGCTCCAGGTTCCACTCACCGAGTCCACTGCATCCGGCGGCTCCACAAACGCTGAGAACTCTACAAGCTGCAGGCGTGCAGTGCCCAGGGCCCGAGCCTGCCAGGCTGGGGGAGACGGATCGGGCGGGGGCAGGGGTGAGAGGGCTGGGGGCGGCTCGTATCCTTAAAAGAGAAGAAAAACTGCTCAAAATGATGGGCTAGGCTGGCACTGCAGCCTCTTGGCCACCTTCACTCTAAGGGCTAGGGGTGGAGAGGCAGCTCGTCGGCCTGGCACGCAGGGAACTCTGGGTTCTGCCCAGCACGTCAACTTGGTCTAGGGGCACACACCATCCTAGGACTTGGGAGGTGGACACAGGAACCTGAGTTCAAGGTCATACTCGGCTACAAAGCAATCTCAAAAAGAAAATGAAGGAAGAGGAGGTCCTAGAGACTGTTCAGCTGTTCAGAGCACGGGGTGCTCTGGAAAAGACCTGGATTCACAACAGTGTTTAACTACAGTTCCGGGGGGATCTAATGCCCTCTCCTCTGGCCTCCAGGGACACGAGGCACACACACAGCACAGTTACATATATGTAAGCAAATCACTCATACAAACAAAATTAATAAAAAAAAAATAAAAGATAAAAGAATATTTCCTCCAGGCTCCTGTGTAACTAAAGGAGGCCATAGACTTTTTTGTGTGTGGGGGGGGAGGGAGAAGGCCCCCGAGTTTCTCTGTGTATCCTTGGCTGTCATGGACTCACTTTGTAGACCAGGCTGGCCTTGAACTCACATCGATCCACCTGCCTCTGTCTCCTGAGTGCTGTGAGTAAAGGTGTGCACCACGCCCACCAAGAAGCTATTTTTTCTTAAAGATTTATTTATGGGGGGCTGGTGAAATGGCTCAGCAGTTAAGAGCACTGGCTGTTCTCTCAGAGGTCCTAAGTTCAATTCCCAGCAATCACATGGTGGCTCACAACCATTTATAATGGAATCTGATTCCTTTTTATGGTGTGCATGAAAACAGGGAACTCATATACATAAAGTAAATAAACAGATCTTTTAAAAAATTTTTATGTATATAATGTTTTGCCTACATGTGTGCCTGCAGGCCAGAAGAGGGCACCAGATCTCATTATAGATGGCTGTGAGCCACCATGTGGTTGCTGGGAATTGAACTCAGGACCTTTGGAAGAGCAGCCAATGCTCTTAACCTCTGAACCATCTCTCCAGCAGCTAAGGTGGCCATAGACAGTCCTTGCCAACATGGCCTGAGATGACTGAGCTGGTAAGCCCACCTCTAGACCGTGCACCAACTGGAACCATTAAGGTTTTTCCTTTTTTGGGTACTAATTTGGATAGTCTGCTATTTACAGGCAGACATTATTTCTAATTGATGGTCTGTAAGACCCCGAGTGTGGTGGCTTGTACAAGCTGCCTCTCCTAGTGCTGTCACCTGCTGGAGGAGGTGTGTCACCACACCATTCCCAGTCTGTACTCTCGGCTTCAATCCCAGCTCTCGGGAGGCAGAGGCAGGCGGACCTCTGAGTTCTTGCTCAGCCTGGTCTACAGAGCGAGTTCCAAGACAGCCAGAGCTACACAGAAAAAAACCTGTCTCAAAAAACAAACAAACAGTCTGGGGGTGGTGGTGCACGCCTTTAATCTCAGCACTCGAGAGGTAGAGGCAGGAGGATTGCTGTGAGTTCCAGGCCGTCCTGGTCTATAAAGTGAAACCAGGATAGTCAAGGCTATACAGAGAGACCCTATCTCAAAAACCCAAAACAAACAAACAAACAAACAAAGTGCACTTTCACCTTTCTACTCCTGACTCCACTCTGGTGTCATGAACAGACTCCAGGCCTCTGGAACCCCAAAATAAACTCTCCTACCGTTTCCCTTGGCCATGGGGTTAGCCATGTGATGGCAAACAAAGGGCAACTAATAAAACCGAGGGGGCAAGGAGTTCTTTCACCAATCGGTGTGAGTCTTCCACAGTCGCAACGGTGTGGAGTTCTGGGCTGCTGGCAGGCTCAGCATGGAAACGAAGCTGACGCAGAGCAGAGGCAAGCAAGGCCTAAGGCTGACACTGAGCATGCCCGGAGCTAGCCTTCTGTCCCCAGCCTCCTTCCCTCCTCTGCCTTTTGCTTCTGCTAATTCAGTTTGGGTTCAACCGCTTGGCTGTGCCCAGTTGACAAAAAGGTCAAGGAGTTCCCGCCGGGGTCAGGCGCAGAGAAAGAGGGGCGACATCGGTGGGGAAGCAGGCTCTCACCTGGGAGGTCAGCGGATGGGGGAGTCAGTGACACGGAGAATGGCGTCTGCGAGAACGGCTTCACGCTGCACGACAAAGGGAACGGTGCAGACTGACCTGTGACCGTGAAAAGCCAGGCTCCCCCACCAGAACATTCCACGAGTGACGACACATTGGCGGCAGTGGCGGCTCCTCGTGCAAGGCTTGAAGTTGCTGTCAACTGACCAGCCCAAAAGCCACACAGCCATAAAGCTGGACTCCAACCCCAGCCAGGCCCAAACACGAGGACCAGGATGTTGTTTTGGCAGTACCAAGATTGAGTCTAGCGCTTCAAGTGTGCTAAGTGTGGCCCCAACAGATCATCACCCCCCCACCCCTATACTGGGAGACTGTAGGAAGGTGCCCTATCATGGCCCCACACCCCCAGCCCCTCACTGCAACACTCTAGGCAGGAGCTCTACCCCTGAGCTGTACCCCAGTTCCTAGGTTTTTGCTGGTGGGTCTTGCTGTGTAGCCCAGGCTAGCCTGAAACTCAAGATTTTTGCCTCAGCCTCTAAGGTACTGTGTGATGGAAATGTTCCACCTCTGTACTGTACCAAGAAGTAGCCACTGCCCACATTGCCACTTAGCCCTAGTCTGGTTGACATGCCTAAGGAATGGGACTTTTTATGTAAATTTAATTCTTTTGTTTTTGAACAGGGTCTCACTAGGTAGTCCTGGCTGTCCTGGAACTCACCAAGACCCCGCTTGCCTCTGGCCCCCAAGAGCTGGGACTAAAGCTGTGTGCCACCATGCCCTGCTATAATTTTTTTTTTAAAGATTTATTTATTTATCATGTATAGAGTGTTCCACCTGCAGGCCAGAAGAGGGCACCAGATCTCATTATAGATGGTTGTGAGCCACCATGTGGTTGCTGGGAATTGAACTCAGGACCTCTGGAAGAGCAGCCAGTGCTCTTAACCTCTGAACCATCTCTCCAGCCCACCCTCCTCCCAGCTGTAAATTTAATCAATTCTAATTTAACTGGCCACTCACAAATAATCACTGTAGACTCACACTCCAGAGGTCAGGAGACCGAGAGGCCAGAGGTCAGAAGAGGTCAAGGGTCAACGTACCAAGGTGAGAAACCCAAGAACCTTCCAATCGGGGTCCCAGGGTCTCCTCTTCGAAGCCCTTAAGTGTGCACTTCAGTGGATCCCTCATCATGCCACGATCTCTTGTTATCTGGCCATCGCTCACATTTCAGCTCCTGACAGAGGCCCACTTGGCCTTCTACAGCAGAGCCTTGAGTGGGTAGGGTGGCCCAGTCAACATCACAGAATGTCTGTGATGTGGGGGATGGGGGGCTGAGGTGGAAGGATCTAGTCTGGGCTACAGAGCCAAGAGCCTGTCTCAAATAAATAAAAACAAAAGCAGACCCTTGAGGCTAGAGGTAGACCCCAGCGGTGGAACACTTGACTAGCATGTGCGAGGGCCTGGATTGAACCCGACACACACACACACACACACACACACACACAGAGATTTTACACATACACAATCCAGGAAGATTACAGCCTTCTACTTTGTTCCTTAACCACACACCAGACACTTAGTGGTGTTCTGTAAATAATCAGGTGTCGGGGCTGGAGAGATGGCTCAGTGGTTAAGAGTACTGCTTGCTCTTCCAGAGGTCCTGAGTTCAGTTCCCAGCAACCACATGGTGGCTCACAACCAACTATAATGTAATCTGATACCCTCTTCTGCAGATAAAGCATTCATATGCAGTAAATAAAATAAATAAATCTTTAAATAAATAAATAAATAATTTGGTGTCCCAGCAGCTTAAAACAGGCCTGTCACCTCCACTTCCTGCCTGATGGCCTTACACATGTTGTTTACCTGCCTAGAGTGTTCTCACCCCAACCCTTCTCCTGGCTAGCCCCTACCAATCTCATAGAAAACCCCAGAACTTTCTCCTTCGCCATAAAAACCCACTGTGGTTCCTCACAACACTGCACACACTTCCATTTTGTATTTCCGAAAGTGACGGCTTAACCAGGGCGGGTCTTGCCCATTTGATATGGTTCACCAGCGCCCCAGCCATCCTCCTCTGCAAGCACACCTGCGGTCCTCTCAGCCCCTGGGGACCATGCCCCACAGCCTAACCTCTCCTTCTCTCACAGTACACACTCCCGAAGGTTGCCCTCATGCAGCCATGGTGCACTGCCCACATCCAGCCTGGCTAGGGCCCTTTTTCTAGAACACATCTGACTATCCTCAATGCCCACGGGTCTCACAGCTGAGGCCACTCCAGGCACCCCTGATACTCTAGGCACCCCTGACACTCGAGGCACCCCCTGACACTCCAGGCACCCCTGACACTCCAGGCACCCCTGACACTCCAGGCACCCCCTGACACTCCAGGCACCCCCTGACACTCGAGGCACCCCTGACACTCGAGGCACCCCTGACACTCAAGGCACCCCTGACACTCCAGGCACCCCTGACACTCGAGGCACCCCTGACACTCGAGGCACCCCTGACACTCCAGGCACCCCTGACACTCGAGGCACCCCTGACACTCCAGGCACCCCTGACACTCCAGGCACCCCTGACACTCCAGGCACCCCCTGACACTCCAGGCACCCCCTGACACTCCAGGCACCCCCTGACACTCATTTTCTCCCTCCCAAGTATGAAAGAATCAAGGAACCCCTTCCCCACCCTTAAACCCCAGAGCTACCTCGGGTCTGGAAAGAGCCGTCACAGGCACCCTAATGCCACTCATAGCCCCTCCCAGGAGATTCCTGGTCTGCAACAGCCCTCCCAGGATCCTCTGAGACCCTCTCATCCTGCCCAGGTGTCTCTAGATACTGTCTTCCCATAAGCCTCTTGGGAACCCTTCATCCATCCCTGAGCCTTAAGTCTCCTTTCCCATAATACTTAGGAGTCCCCCATCTCCCCGAGGAGCCTTAAAACTCTCTCTCCATAAGCTCCTGAATCCTTCCTGTCCCTCCCAGACCATCTGTACCCGTAACTGTCTTCCCACAAAATTTTATGGCGCCGTTTGCCCCTTGCAGGAGCTTCTGGGTCTATGACTGCCTTCCCATTAGCCTCTGGGTCCCCTACATCTTTCCAGGCAATCCTTCGTGGGTCCATCCATCGTCCTGGGAGTACTTGGTCAAACAACCACCTTCCCATGATGCTTTGGAATCCACAGGTCCCTCTAGTAGCCTCTGGGCATTACATCTACCTTCCCATGAGCCTCTGGGACTGATGTTCTCAGTTAGGAGCCATTATCCCCATGTTCATGCACCTCTTTTCAGAGTTGAGGTAAGGGGGCCCTCAACACAGAAGGAGTTATATACACCAAGACCCTGGGCAGCAAAGGGCAGTGCTAGACTTCCAAGACATATGGTATAGTTCCAGAATCTATGTCCAAAATGAATGTAGGTGGAAGGGAAGGAGGAAGTGCAGGCGACACAAAGTACTCACTCTGGAACATTCCACGGGGGTCCAGAGTTCCCTGACCAGAACTGAAAAAGCTCCGTGGCCTAGAGAGGAGACAGATGAGGGTCAGACATCCTGTGCTGGCCATTACAGCCCCATCCTTCCATCCCAGATCTCCACAGCCCACAACCCAGGCCACCTGAGGGCCAGAAGGACCCAGCTTGGCCTGCAGGGAAGGTGCAGAGATGAGCTGTGCCGAAGACATGGTGGCCATCGTCTGGAACGCCTTGTCCTTGGAGACTTGATCCTGGGGAAAGGTTGAGGTGCAGGTTAGTGGTGGAGTTCTAGGTAAGACAGCCAGGGTGGGATAAAGTCAGGTTTGGGGTAGGAAATGAAGACACACAAGGAGCTGTGACACAGGGTCGGGGAGGGGTCAGCTCCCCACCAGAACCTTCTGCCTCTGCTGGCCTCCTCTGGAAGGGCGGTGTGTGAGGTACAGGTGTGGGAAGAGTCTGACCCAGGGTCAGGGGGCACTGCAGACTTACACTCCATCTCCCTTAGCACCAGACATCACCCCAAGTAAGCACGGAACTAAGTCTAGAAAGGGCTGGACATAGTGTTTCCGGATACAGGGTACAGGAAATGACTCCCCTGGGAACAGGAAGGGGGTGGTGTCTCGTATTCCAGACAGAACACAGGGGGGACTGAAAAAGAACAGAGAAGACCGGAATCTAGGGGTTTCAGACCTACAAAAAGGAAAGGGACCATTTCCAGGTAAAAGAACAGGAAGTAACCACACAGAGAGGGACAGTGATGGGCGTTCAGGGTGGAGGACACAGGGGTATACTGTGAAGGTATGCTCTCACAGGAAGCTGTGACGTGGGCCAAGGGAGGCGAGGACAGAACGGAGAAGCAACAGGAAGAAGAAATGAGACAGCAGAGGCAGTGAGGGAAGGACTATAGCAGGGAACCAACCTGTCAGCTCCAGGAGCCACACAAATGTTGTGCACACCTGCAGGCCAGGCCGCTCCCCTCAGAGTCTCTGCCCTCCATCGGTCTCCCTCCCTCCCTCTCCCCCGCCTCTGGGTCGGTCTCTGCCCTCCCACTCCCTCCATTGGTAGTGTGAATTGCCTGTTTCACTGACTCTGGGTCTTGTCTGGCCCCACGCACCAGGTATGTGTTTCTCTGTTTCTCTCCCCCGCCCCCCTTGGGTAGCTCACTGTCCCCTTCTCCTCTATCTGAGTCTCTCTCTCTCTTTCTAGATCTCCCCGTGTGTCCATGTGTGTCTGTCTCTGTGTGCCATCCCCATCTCTGTCTCTCTAGATCTCTTCCTTTGTGTCTATCTCTTTCTTCCTGCCCAGCCTCCCCCATGCCCGCCTTCCTGCCTTTAACTTTACCTTCAGCTTGGACTGAATTTCTCTCGATTTCCTTCGAGCCAAAACCTGGATATGACTAGAGACCTGGAGGGATGAGAAACGGGTTTGGGTCCAGTCTTCCACCCTTTGTCCCCTCCCCCTCCCTCACCCTCCCTTCCTCCCGTAGCTGCGCATGTTGCCCTTCCACAGGTAACACAGCCTGAGACCACGGCCAGCTGGCTGCAGGCTCTGAGGCTGAACCTCCAGGCCCCTCCTGTCCTTCCTTGTTGGGTTTTCAGTCTCTCTGGGCCTCTCTTTATAAAGAACCTCGAACAGAAATATCAAGACTGACAGGATGGCCCAGCAGGTAAAGCCACTTGGCACCAAGCCTAATGTCCAAAGTTCCATCCGTGGGACCTACGTGGTAGAGAACCCACTCCACGCGTGGGACCTACACGGTAGAGAACCCATTCCACCCGTGGGACCTACATGGTAGAGAACCCACTCCTGAATATTGTCTTCTGATTTCTACTGTATACACCATGCACATGGACACACACACGCACACGCACACATGCACGCACATACGCGCGCACATACAAATGTAAATGTATGTACTTAAAATTTTTTTTATTTACATCTTTTGTATGTGGGTTCAAGTGCATCGTGATGCTCATGCAGAGGTCAGGGAGAAGTTGTGGGGGTTGATTCTCCTACTATGTGGGTCCCAGGGACTGAGCTAAGGTAACCAGGCTTTTGCGGTAAGCCCCTTTACCACTGAGCCATTTCTTTTTTGTTTGTTTGTTTAATTGGCTTTATTTTTTGTTTTGTTTTGTTTTTTGAGATAGGGTTTCTCCATGTTATCTTGGCTGTCTTGGACTCGCTTTGTAGACCAGGCTGGCCTCGAACTCATAGAGATCTGCCTGCCTCTGCCTCCCAAGTGCTGAGATTAAAGGTGTGCGCCACCACGCCCGGCTGACATAAACATTTTATAGACATATCTGGCATTCCTGCAACATAGGGAAACCCATGCAAACCAGAAGCCAGGAAGAGGTTCAGTCGGTAAAGCTTGCCCTTCCTGCATGAGGACTTTACTTCAGTCCATGTGAACCCATAAGCCCAGCACTAGGGGGTACAGACAGGCGCAGAGAGGCACAAACTGGTGCTTGCCTGCTGACTACCCAGTCTGGTCCAATCCGTAAGGTCCAGGCCAGTGAGAGGACCAGTCTCAAAGTGGGCAGCTGCGGAGAGGAAAGCCAAGGTCACCCACTGACCCCCACACGCTCATGCACACACACACATGGGTACCCCCAACGCATACAAGCTTCTTGGTTCTCTTTCAATCCCATGAGCCATCTCTGCCCTCGTAAAGATGGCCCTCAGGAAACTGCCCTGCCCCAGACCAAAGCCCCAGAGCATCAGTCCTGAGACCTGCTTGCGAGTTCTCGTCTTCCCTGTCCTCAGCTTGATGTACCGGGCAATGAGTTCATTCCGGCCTGGAGAAGTCAAAATGGCAAAGAGTAAAATCAGCAGCAGAACTTCCGGCCGGAGGAGACAGGGGTGAGGGAGAGTCAGCGAGGCAAGGATGCCCCCACCCCCCTGCCCCCCCACCCACCCCCGCGACTACAGCCAAGCCAGGCTGCGGGGACTCCTCAGCCACAGGGTCACCAGCACACAGCCATATACTAGCCATGTGGCCTCTGACAAATCACTTAGTCTTCCTATGCCTCAGTTTCCCTCATCTGGGCAGGAAAAAAAAATGCCACAGTCTAAGTCATGGGAAGGATATAATCTTTTTTTTTCTTCTTTTTAAAAAAAAATTTATTTATTTTTATGTATATGAATGCTCTATCTGCATGTACACTTACATGCCAGAAGAGGGCACCAGATCACATTATAGATGGTCGTGAGCCACCTTGTGGTTGCTGGGAATTGAACTCAGAACCTCAGTGCTCTTAACCACTGAGCCATCTCTCAAGGCCATAATCCTTTGTTTGTTTGTTCAGTTGGTTTTTCGAGACAAGGTTTCTCTGTGTAGCTTGACTGTCCTGGACTCACTCTGTAGACCAGGCTGGCCTCAAACTCACAGTGATCCACCTGCCTCTGCCTCCCAAGCACTGGGATTAAAGGCCTGTGCCACCATGCCTGGCTCTTATTTTTGGTTTTTGGAGACAAGTCTCTCTACATAGCCCTAGCTTTCCTGTTACTCTCAGACCAGGCTGGCCTCAAAGTTACAGAGATCCATCCCACCTGCTTCTGCCACCAACACACCCGGCATCGTTTTTTTTTATTCTTTTGAGACAGGGTCTTATATAGGTCAGGCTAGTGTAGAGCTCAGAATGTGGCTAAGAATGACCTTGAACTCTTGAGGTGAGTGCCCCCACAGCCGGCTGGAGACCCTGGACATGTGGGTTGGTGTGACTTTTCTCACTGAGGTCAGGATGGCCACCACCGGGCACTCACCGTACATCTTGCCCTCATCTGACAGAATGATCTTGCGCCTGCCGCAGGGAGGGTAGATGGCCAGCGCCTCCTGGAAGCTCTGCTCGATGCCGGGGCTCCACACGCCCTCCGCATCAGGGCCCCCATCTCCTCCGACACCCTCACTGCCTCCGGTGCCCTCCTCGCTGCCTTCCTCACTGCCCGTCCAGCCCCCTCCATCATCCAGGGGGGCCCCGGTCCGGGGATCCCCCATCTGGGCCTGCAGAGACAAAGGTCAGCAGCTACATATGGCATTGGGCAGGAGCTCTGAGGGAGGAAGCCTGGCTGAAGAAGGGAGGCTAGGGCCTGAATTCCTCCGTCCAAGGGAGGAGGGCTGGGGTCTGGACCCCTGGGTCTAAGACAGGAGAGGAAGCTAAGCCTGAGATCTAGAAGGTTGTTCTTCCCCTGCGCTTTCTGAGGAACTCACATAGGGTTAAAGTCACCTGAGCACCTCAGGATGGTGCTTGAGGCCGTTTGGACTAAAGCTGTGCTGGCATCTCTGATTTCAGGGAACACCGGGGTATGGTTAATGGCCAGGATGAGACCCTCCAGTCCCACTAATAATTAACAGCAGCAGCAGCTGGAAAAACAGAAGCTGAATCCAAGACCAAAATCCAGAGAGTAGGGGACAGATAGATCCAGGTAAAGGGTGGAGCAGAAAGATCCAGGGACAGCGACGCAGCCAGGCACTGAGAAAGGAGGCATAGACAGGACTTTCTGGCCGAGACCAGAAAGTACCACAGAAGTGGGCGAGGGCAGGGCACCCATCAAGCCTCAGGCCTTGGGACTCGTCGCCCAGCCATCTGGTGGACAGAACAAAGAGCCTAGGCATCCCCTCCCCCCCCCAGTTCCCCACAACCCCCGCTGTGGGAGGGGCCTGCGTGCGAGCAGCCTCCGAGGCCCCGCCCCGTCCCCCCCCCCCCAAACCTCGGGCTGGGCGCCAACCCAAGTTCCCATCGTCTTTCCGGAGGCCAAGAACAGGGAAAAGTTTTCCCATAAAGTCCGATACCGCCTCCCTGGAGGTTTCATGTCTTCCAGAACTTTCCCAGGACCCCAGAGTTCTGAGCCCCACCCCTCCTCCTCTGGACTCTTGACCCTGGTGGAGGTTAGGCGAACAAAGACCCCAGGCCCAGCCCAATGTCTCAGCGACATTCAGGACCCCCGCGGGCCGAAATCCCAACCCAGCCCACCCCCATGTGGCCAGACAAAGGGACAGACGAGCCGGGCTAGACAGACATCCCTAATCTCCTGTCCCGGTCCCCAGTCCTCCGAATAGCCACGGACGAAGGTCCAGGGGGCCCCACTGCTCTCCCTCGGACACCCCCGAGCCTGCCCTGCTCCGTGAGGGGCCACATGTCCACAGGGCGGACACTCGCGGGAGGCGCGCGCCTCGCACTAAACATTAGAGCCGCGGCCGCCCCTTCGCTCCCACGTCCTGCGTCCGAAGTCCCCGGGCCACCCCGCGCGCTCCCCACCCTCCGCCCCGAGCCGCAGACCATCTCCAGGCCCCTAACTCCGGAGAAAGTTCCAGCTCCACACTTGAGCTGCGTCCCCAGCGCTAACTCGGGCCCCAGGGCAGCAAGAGAGGGCGGCAGGCAATTCCCAAGCGGTCCCAGGAGCACGCACCTCACCTCATCGCGCGGAACTTCCCACCCCAACTCACACACCCCAAGCAGGATCCCGATTCCCGCCGGCGCCTTCCTACCTCCCGGCCTGGGCAGGGGAGCCGCGGGCGGGCGGGGCGAGACCGGGAGAAAGTTGCCGGGAGCTTTGTTTGGGAAAAGTGGGAGGGACCGCAGGGGGGGGCGGGCCCGGCGGCAGGCTGGGGATCCCACTCGGGGCGAGGTGCTTGCTTTGGGGGAGATGAGTCCGTCTAAGGACTGGGTGCGGATGCTGGGGCCCCTAGGAGAGGAGGTGCTTCTGGGAGCCTGGGTTCCTGGCTGCGGGGGTATAGGCTGGGGTCCGTGACTCTGGGTCTGAACGAGGAATTTTGGCAGCTGGACCCTGGGTCACATCTAAAGGAGAGCGTACGGGTGTTCTAGATGGAGGAGGGCACGTGACCTGGGCCGCCCTGTTTGAGTTTGCTGAGGATGTGGAATTGACAGAAACAAAATAATCCTTGTCAATTTTATGTTTTTAATTTTATTCAGGTTTTCGATGCTTAAATTTTCCTTCAGAGCTGTATCCTGTCCATTCTGTTTCTGTTTGATAAATAAGGTTTGGGGGTGTGTTTGTTTGCTTCTGATGAGGACACAGCTTCCTTGTGGCCTGGGCAGAGTGAAGTGTGTTGGGCTGCAGGCCCAGTGTCTCTGAAGGTCCACAGAAAGGCAGACTCCACAGTTGCATATACACTAGTGGCTGCAAGCGGCACCTATCCCAGTGCCTGAGGGCAGAGAGTCCTGGGTTTTGCAGTCTTAAAATTGAAGGTCTGAGGGGAAATGACACTGCGTATCTATATTCCCATCTCTTGAGAGGTTGAGGCTAACCTGGAATGTTCTAGGTTTTTTGTTTGGTGGTGGTTGTTATTGTTGTTTATATTGCTGTGATAAACACCATGATGAAAAGTAACTTGGGGAGGAAAAGGTTTATTTAAGATTACAGCAGACTTGCCGGGTGGTGGTGGCGCACTCCTTTAATCCCAGCATTCGGGAGGCAGAGGCAAGCGGATCGCTGTGAGTTCGAGGCCAGCCTGGTCTACAAAGTGAGTCCAGGACCGCCAAGGCTACACAGAGAGACCCTGTCTTGAAAAACTGAAAGAAAAAAAAAGATTACAGCAGGTGGTGCATGCCTTTAATCCCAGGACTCAGAGGCAGGCAGAACCTCTTTTCTTCTTCTTTTTTTCTTTTTTAAGGTTTATTTATTATGCATACAGTATTCTACCTGCAGACCAGAAGAGGACACCAGTTCTCGTTATAGATGGTTATGAGCCACCATGCAGTTGCTGGGAACTGAACTCAGGACTTCTGGAAGAGCAGTCAGGCTCTTAACCTCTGAGCCACCTCTGCAGCCCAACAACCCTTTCTAAAAGGGAAAGAAAGAAAGAGAACAGGGCTGTGGGCTGCACAGACAGCTCAGAGAAAAGGGACTTGCTGCCTGCCACCCCTGACTTCTTGAGTTCAGTGTCTGTCCAGTTCCCCCAGGGTGGAAAGGAGAAGACACTCCAGAAAGTTGTCATCTGCCCTCCCTACCTGCTTGTTTACACACACACACATACACACACACACACACACACACACACATACACACACATACACACACACACACATACACACACACACACATACACACACACACACACACACAAACACACGTTCAAGGTCAGCCTCCTTTACAGGGTTCAAGGCCAGTCTAGGAAGCATAAGACTCTATTTCTAGGGCTGGAGAAATGGCTCAGAGGTTAAGAGCACTGACCGTTCCGCTGTTCTTCCAAAGGTCCTGAGTTCAGTTCCCAGCAACCACATGGTGGCTCACAACCATCTATAATGTGATCTAGTGCCCTCTTCTGGCCTGCATACAGGCAGAGCACTGTATAGATAATAAATAAATAAATAAAATCTTTAAAAAAAAAAAAGACTCTATTTCTAAATTTAAAAAGCAAGAAAATGAGAAGGGGGGAGGGCAGCCGGCTGTTTACAAACTCATAAACCAAGAGTAGCTGACATGCTGGGCATGGTGGCACACTCTTCAGGAGACAGAGGCAGGTGGATCAATGAGTTCAAGGCTAGCCTGGTCTACAAGGCAAGACCAGGACAGCCAAGGCTACACAGAGAAACTCTGTCTTGGGAGGGAGGGGATTTGGGGTTAATGGGAAATACACACAGGACTGTAATTGGATTTTGTTTTGTTTTTCTTTTATAGTTTTTCGAGACAGGGTTTTTCTGTGTTATCTTGGCTGTCCTGGACTCACTTTGTAGACCAGGCTGGCCTCGAACTCACAGCGATCCGCCTGCCTCTGCCTCTTGAGTGCTGGGATTAAAGGTGTGTGCCACCATGCCCAGCTAGTTTGGCTTCTTACATGAAATCAGCTGGAAAACAGGAAGATATGTACAGTAAGGCTCAGAGGTAGTCAAGGAAGGAGGGCAAACCAGATGGCTTAGTGGTGAAGGGGCTTGCAGCCGAGCCTGAGACTTACACGGTGGTAGACAAAAACCCACGCTTGAAAGCTGCTCTCTAGCCTCCACATTTGCACCCTGACATTTTTTAAAATTTATTTTTATGTATATGAGTGCTCTATCTACATGTATACCTGCATGCCAGAAGAGGGGATTATAGGGTTTAGATGGTTGTGAGCCACCATGTGGTTGCTGGGAATTGAACTCAGAACCTCTGGAAGAGCAGACAGTGCTCTAAGCTGCTGAGCCATCTCTCCAGCCCCACACCCTGACATTTCTATGAATAACACTCTGAATAAAGGTAAATGATCTTAGGCCAGAATATAAGATTAAACAGTGGGAGCTGTGGGATACAGAGGGGTGGCCTGGGCGGATCATTGCTCTAGTCTAAAGGGCGTGGCCATCACAGTGGGCCGGACTTGGGGGTTCTAGGGCTGAAGCCAGTAATAAGGGTGTGTCCCTGAGACAGGGGCGTGGCCAGCGCCTGGTAGCCAAGCCAGGTAATAGAGGCTTAGGATAGGACCTAGTGGCTTAAGGGACGCAGTTAGTGAAGAATGGAGGTGTGACTCTGTATGCAGGGCATGTCCACGGAAGGAAGGCCTGGTTCGTCCGTGAGATTCTCAGCTGGGGACCAGGGCAGGGAGACGGGTGGCTGTGCCTTAAGGAGCGTGGCTGGCGTGTGTCTTCTAGCGACGCAGGAGAATTTAAGTAAGTCAGCGGGTGGAGGCGTGGTCAGGAAAAGAGCGTGCCTCCTTTGACGAGGCACGGCCAGAGAGGAAAATCTGAGTTAAAAGGACGTCGTTAGCCAAAAAGCAAGGGTGGCCCTCAGGTATGACATAGAATAAATGCCTGGGTCACCGGCGAAGTCACTAGGAGGGGGCATAGCCATTCACTAGAGCTCTGGTTTAACAGAGATGTGGTTAATGAACAATATAGATGTGGATATGCCAGAGGCGAGACGGTGGTGTGAAGATTCCCCGGGGCCACAGCCGGAGGTGGGCGTGGCGAGACAATTGGGGCGTGGCCGGTCTCATGAAGCCTTGGCACCTAACGAACGCTCCAATAGTCTGCCCAGGCTCGTGGCCAGAACTGGATCTTAACTGTCCGTGTCCGGCGGTGTCCGGAACCGGGTGGCCGACCTGTGGTCCAGGAGAAAGCGCGAATGTAGGAAAAGGTGAGGAATGGGGCCTGAGTGAAGCCAAGCCCGGATGAGAGGCGCCTGAACTGGACAGGGTACAGACAGCATCCGAGGGATGCAGGGCAGGTGGGCGGGGCCTTCACAGGGAGCGAGGGTCGGGGGGCTGGGGGGCGAGGAGGGGTCGGGGGAAGGCCTGGGAAGGGGTCACAGAGGAGTGATTGTGGGATCTGAAACTGCCCTTATCACAGCCTCCCGCCACCCGCAATGTGTCGACTGGGTGTCCTGCTGCTGCTGCTCCCCTCGGTCCTCCTGTCCTGCTCCGCTACCCCGATCCATGATGCCGACCCTCAGGAGAGCTCCTCTGGCTTTCTGGGCCTCCAGAGTCTTCTCCAAAGCTTTAGCCGACTGTTCCTAAAAGTGAGTGATGCGACTGGACCAGGCAGGAAACAAAATTTTTAACAAAAAAAAAAATAAAAAAAAAAATTAAACGACAGAGAGACAGAGAGCTGCAGTTGCATCTCGGAAGGTAGAGTGGTTGTCTAGCGTGGAGAAAGTGCTGGGCTTGATGCCCAGCCTTGAGCCAGGTCTGGTGACTTGAGAGGCAGAGTCAGGGCAGCATCTGTGAATCTGAGGCCTGTTTTGCATATTGAGTTCCAGGTCAGCCAGAGCTATATAGTCAAAACATGACAAAGAGGGCTGGGGTTGTAGTGGCTACGAGATAGAGCCCCCTCTCAAGCAGAGGTCTGAGGGTATAGTTAGGGGGTGCGGGGCTTCCCTCGTACCCCCTGGGACAGACAGACAGATGGGGTGTGGTGGCAAGAGGCTCTGAGAACCACAGGACTGGAGGCGAGAGGGACAGACAGGGCTGACCTGGAGGGCCCCGTGGAAGAGCAGCAGGTGCACACGCTGTTTCCCTCCGGCCCTAGGACGACCTGCTGCGAGAAATAGACAACTTCTTCTCCTCCCCCGTGGACTTCCGAGACCTTCCTAGGAACTTCCATCAGGAGGAGAACCAGGAGCACACACTGGGGAACCACACTGTCCTGAGCCACCTGCAGATAGACAAGGTGCCACCACCAGCCGTGGCGGCGCTGGCGTTCCCTGGCGGGGAAAGGGGAAGGGCAGGGAGGGAAGCAGGTTCGCTCTGACCCTCTCACTCGATCCTCACAGACGACTGACAACAAGACAGGAGAGGTGCTCTTCTCCAAGAAGGTGGTGGCCTCCATCGAATCAGACGGGAACCTGGAGGGTGACTGGAAGGTAAAGACCTACCTTGCGCCCAGGTGTCAAAGAATAGGCATTTCTCTAGAGTTGAGGACGTCTGCTGTTGCCGTACCGTTCCAGTCTCCTTTTTGCAGCTATAATAAAGTAATTTGGCCGAAAGCAGTGTAAGGAAGGGAAGGATTTATCTGGTGGACAGCCCATCACCGAGGGGAACTCACAGCATCATTTCCACTGTCAGGAACATCTTTCCTTGCCTTGTCCCATCTTGGGTGGTTCAGGACCCCGTTACCTAGGTAAAGGTTCTGCCTGTAATGGGCTGGGTCTTCCTATGTCCTAACAATCTTGATCTAGTTAATCCCCCATTCAGGCTCTCTTTCCAGGTGACTCTAGGCTGTGGCAAATTGACATTTAAAATTAACCATCAGAGCCGGGCGTGGTACTCGGGAGGCAGAGGCAGGGGGATCACTGTGAGTTCAAGGCCAGCCTGGTCTACAGAGTGAGTCCAGGACAGCCAGGGCTCCACCACAAAGAAACCCTGTCTCAAAAAACAAAACAACAGCAACAACAACAGCAAATTAGCCATCAGGGGCTGGGGAGATGGCTCAGAGGTTAAGAGCACTGTCTGTTCTTCCAGAGGTCCTGAGTTCAATTCCCAGCAACCACATGGTGGCTCACAACTATCTATAATGAGATCTGATGCCCTCTTCTGTCATGTGGGCAGAATACTGTATAAAGAATAAATAAATCTTTTAAAAAAAAAAAAATCAGCCATCAAAGCCGGGTGGTGGTGGCACACGCCTTTAATCTCAGCACTCTGGGAGGCAGGGGCAGGCGGATCTCTGTGAGTTCGAGGCCAGCCTGGTCTACAAAGAGTCCAGGACAGCCAAGGCTACACAGAGAAATTCTTCCTTGAAAAAACCAAAAAAACCAAAACAAACAAACAAACCAAAAAAAAAAAAAAAAAAAAATCCTGTCTCAAAACAAATGCAAAAAGCCTATTTGTAGCCAACTGGTGGTTGCACGTGCTTTAGTCTCAGCACTTGGGAGGCAGAGGCAGGTGGATCACTGTGAGTTCGAGGCCAGCCTGGTCTACAAATCGAGTCCAGGATAGCCAGGGCTACACAGAGAAACCCTGTTTCAGAAAAGAAAAGTCTTCTTGTAAAATAGAGTTTTTTCGTCATTCCAGATAATTTTTGGGCCCCCCAACAGCTTTCTGAACCTCAGAGTTTGAAAACTCCACCAACTCCAGAAGTAAAGGTGACAGCTCAGGGGTGTTTCGTTTGCTTCTGTTTGGGGTTCATGTGTCTGCCCGTGTTCACACATGGGCGTGCCCGAGTAAGTACTGTTTTCCTCAAGCCTCCTATTTATTCTTATTGTTTCTGAGACAGGGTCTCACTACATAGTCCTGACTGGCCTTGAACTCACAGAGATTCTCAACCGAACCCCCTGAGTGCTAGGATTGAAGGTATGGGATGCCACAAGAGGCCTCTACCTCAGTTTTTTGTTTGTTTGTTTGGTTGGTTGGTTGGTTGGTTGGTTGGTTTGGTTTTTCGAGACAGGGTTTCTCTGTGTATCCTTGGCTGTCCCGGGCTTGCTTTGTAGGCCAGGCTGGCCTCAAACTCACAGTGATCCACCTGCCTCTGCCTCCTGAGTGCTGGGATTAAAGGCATGTGCCACCATGCTCAGTGCCTACCTCAGTTTTTTGAGATGGGGGGCCTGTGGGGGGTGGGGCAGCGGCAGGGATTCTCACTGTATCTGACAGTCATTCGTTCAGATAGGCTGGCTGGCCAGCAAGCCCCAGGGACACTCCAGCGTCTGCCTCCCCAGTGTGGCCATTACAAACATGTGCTGTAGCTCTTGGCCGTTACCTGAATGCTGGGGATTGAACTCCAGTGCTCATTGCTGGGCACAAGCACTTCACTGACAAAGCTTTTTTGGAGACAAGATCTCACTTTGGAGCCTAGTCTGGCCCTGAACTTTCAGTGCCCCTGCCTCAACCTACAGGTAGCTGGGCAAACAGGCCTGCACCATCAGGCCCATCCAAGGTTCCGGTAATTTGGCATAGGCAGCCAGGAATGGTGACACACCATGTTTTTTTGTATTTATGTTTTGCTTTATTTTGACTTGGGTATTTTGATTTGGTTTGGCTCTGGGTTTTGGTTTTTTTGAGACAGCGTCTCTACGTAGCCCTGGCCATCCTGGAACTTTCTTTGTATTCCAGGCTGGCTGCCATCTGTTAGATCTGCCTGCCCCCACCCCACCCTACTCCCCAAGTGCTGGGTCTAAAGGCATGCACCACCACACCCGGCATAACATACAGCTTTTGAGTTAGGGTGACTCAATTCTCTTGCCTCCACCCCTCGAAAGCTGGGATTCCAAATGTGAACCACCACAGCAAATGTAATGCTTTCTTTCTTGTTTGTTTTGGGGTTTTTGGAGACTGAGTTTTTCTGTGTAACCCTGGATAGCCTGGAACTCACCCTGTAGACCAGGCTGGCCTCTACCTCCTAAGAGCTGGGAGTAAAGGCATGTGCGGTCACCCCAGCTAATGTTTGCCTGCTTGATTTTTTTAAGGTATTTGTTTTGTTGTTGTTTATTTATTTATTATGTATACAGTGCATATCAGATCATATTATAGATAGTTGTGAGCCATGTGGCTGCTGGGGATTGAACTCAGGACCTCTGGAAGAGCAGTAGGTGCTCTTAACCTCTGAGCCATCTCTCCAGCCCTGCTTGATTTTTTTTTTTTTTTTTTTTTACCTTTTTTTAAACATTGTGTGAGCACACGAGTGCGGGTGAACACAGTGGCTAGAGGAGGGCATCAGATTCCCCTAGGGCTAGAGTTAGAGATGCCTGTGAGATTCTTGCCATGGGTGTTGTGACCCAGCTAATATCCTCCATGAGAAGACTAGTAATTCATACAAGTGCTGCACGCACTTAACATCAGGCACACCCATACAGACAGAAGATAAATCCCTAGGGCAGCTGTGGAAGTTTAAAAACAACCAAATTTGGGTGCTAGAAAGATACCTCAGTAGTTCAGAGGGCTGACTGCTCTTCCAGAGGATTTGGGTTCAATTCCCAGCACCTACATGACAACTCACAAAGTTCTCTAGCTCCAGTTCCAGAGGATCTGCCACTGCCACTGGCACTCACCCATACATGCAGGCACAACACCGATGCACATAAAAATAAAGGAATCTTTAAAAAAAAAAATAACAAATATGCTACACAAAGAATGTAGCAGATCAGACAGAAAAGAGAACTGTCCACCAAAAAAGGGTTTTTTTAAACCCAAATACATCAAGTGCACTGAGATGGTTGAAGTGGCCCAGGGCAGACCAAGCATCTTGGATGTGCCATGTGGCATTTGAGGATCTCCTTTTGCCTCATTCACAGGTGCCCAAAGTGGAGGAGAAAGAGCTCCCAGTGCCGGTGCCGAAAGCAACAGACAGCTTGCACCCGGAGCCCCGGCGGGTGGCATTCTGGATCATGAAGATGCCAAGGCGGAGGACCCAGCCAGACGTCCAGGATGGGAGCCGCTGGCTCATAGAAAAGCGACATCGCCTGCAGGCCATCCGGGATGGGCTCCGTGGAGGCGCCCATGAGGACAGCCTCCAGGAAGGGGCCCATGTCCCCCAACGCGTCAAGCTGCCTATCCGAAAGACACACTTTCTCTATATCCTCAGGCCGTCCCAGCAGCTATAGGGTGAGGACCAGGTTGTCCCCGCATGTCCCATACCCTACCCCAGCACATATGGAAATAAAGTTTTTTCTTACATTTAGCACTATCTCTTTTTGGTATCTGTTCCCAAACAGGTCAGGTCCCTCCAACGCAAACACTTAGCTGTGACAATGGCTGTGTCGGCTCTTGCTTAAATCTCTTGGTTGGGCAGCTGGGTCGCCTATGGCACCGGGTACTGAAGCCTTTGCTCAAGCTTGTCTGGCTGGCCTACAAGTCCCAAGGTTGTAAAGTACCCTACCCGCTGAGCCACCCCAGCCATTGTATATATATATTTGGTTAGGTTTTACAAAATGACCCAAGAACCCACAAAAGGAAAAACAAATATTGAAAGATGATGATGATGACTTTTCTTTGTTTTTTTCTTTGTTTTTGTTTTTCAAGACAGGGTTTCTCTATGTAGCCTTGGCCGTCCTGGACTTACTCTGTAGACCAGGCTGGCCTCAAACTCACAGAGATCCACCTGCCTCTGCCTCCCAAGTGCTGGGGTTACAGCCGTGTGCCACCACGCCCAGCTGAAAGATTAATATTTTTAATTTTTGCGTATGACTGTTTCGTCTGCATGTATGTCTGTGCACTACATTATCTCTAGAGCCTGGAAGAGGATTATCAGATCTGCTGGGAGTGAGTTACAGTCCTTTGGAGTTGTATGTCAGCGCTGGGAAGGCATCCCAGGTCTTCTGGGAAGACATCCGTTGCTCTTAACCACTGATCTATGTCTCTAGCCACAGAAAAAGACTTTGATGCTAAATATTGACAAAGCTAATAGGGTCCACCACACGCCAACACCTGCCCTGAAAACACCTGACATTTTTTTTTTTTTCCCTCCCTGTCCAAGACCAGGTGTCCTAGCTTGCTTTCCACTGCTGTGACGAGTGAACATCAGGATCAAACACAAGTTGAAGAGTGATGCTTATCTCATCTTACATGCCTCAGCACATTCCATCACTGAGGGGAGTCAGGCAGGAAGTGGGGACCAGGGCTTGCTCAGCTGTTTCCGACAACCCAGAACTACCTTCCTAGGGGTGGTTTTGCCCACAGTGAGCTCAGGGCTGGGCCCTCCATGTCGCCATGGACTGGCCTACAGGGCCATCTGACCAGGCATTTCCCTAGTGGAGGCTTTTCCCATATGACTCTCGCTTGTATCAAGGTAACACAAAACCAGCCAGCACACACACAGGGCCTCATGTGCCTCTGCCTCCTGTGTGCCGGTACACCACCATATTCATGAGGTCCTGAGACTGAACGGAGGGCACCTCAGTCAGACCCTGTCCCAGCTGAGCTTCATGTCCAGCTCCCTATCATTAGCAGCATTTGTGTATTTTTAAACAACAAGGGACACAGGAAGGTGCACACAAGTGTACGGGAGATAATCCTTTTTTTTTTTTGATCCCAAGTGTGGGAATGGAGACAGACCGGGATGTTTACCACTTAGATGTGAGAGCAGGATGATGTTTTTCCACTTAGAACTTAAACTACTTCATGGGGGAGTTTGGTTGTTGCCAGCTAAAAAGTATCCTTGAACAGACTGAGAGGAGATTATGCATATATACACATATACCCAAACCAGGAGGCTGGGCTTTTGGTGGGGACATGGGTTTTGGCTGTTCATCACTCCACTTCGAGATGCTGCCCAAGAGAACTGCTCCAGGGAAGGCTTCAAGGCTTTGGGCTCTGACTGAGGCTTCAGGTTCTGGTTGCTCCAGGTTCCAGCAGCATCTTTGGTGGAATTGATGGTCTGCTTAAGTCCTGCTGACTACGCCAGGAGAATTGTTTACCAGGAACTGATACCCAGAAGGTTTCATTCTTGTTTTCCTTAATCTCCTTTCCCTCTTATTTAGATTAGTTGGGTGATGAGGTCCACTAGTTTAATAAGTGCATAATAAAGTGAAATTGTTAAGCTTACACACATGACATGGTATGCATGTAGAATTCAGGGGACCTCCCTCCACCTTGTGGGTCCTGAGAACTCATCTCAGGTCTGCCACGGGCCTTGTTTTAAAGTCATCTCACCAACTGGATTTCACTGTGTAACCCGGGCCAGTCTAGAACCATATAGACCCGCCTAGCCTCACTTTCCTCCATCCTCCAGCGCCTGCCTCCTGTGTGCTGACCACACTTGACCAAACAAAAAAGGCTAAGCGCCTGGCCATGCTCCTAGTGCCCACTTTCCAGAGACCACACAGAGATGGAGCCTGGGAAATGTCACTCACAAATAGATTTTACTATGTACGGGTGGGCCCCGCCCCTCCAAACAGAGGAAGCTGACCCAGAGGTGACATGGGATGTACAAGAGGATCACGTTTCCTGAAGTGACTAATGGACGAGAGATTGGAGTCTTCTATTCCAGGTGTCCTTGGGGGTTAGTTTGGTGACCCGCTCCCTCTCTACTGCCATTTAAATAAATAAAAAGCTGTATGTCCCTTCTACTCCGTGAATGAAAAAGCATGAGTAAGCCCAGCGTGATGGGCAGAGACAGGGTGATCGCCTCAAGTCCGAGGCCAGCCTCAATAAATAAGAGAGTATAAATAATAAATTGGAAAATGGCAGCTTGGATACGTATTAATGCCACAGGAGGGCATGGAGCGGAAGTGAGGCTGGGCATCATTGTGACGGTGGCGGGCAGGAGCCCAAGACCCGAAAGACAGAAAGGACTCGTTCAGTGACTGACAAGAGAGGGGTGAACAGGGAATCCTTCAGTAGAACTCTCCCCTACTTGGCCCTACTTCGCCAAGCAGAAGGGAAGGATCCTGTGCCACAGAAGAGCGCTGCCGGCAATCTAGCGCCATCGCCGCTAGCTCCATCAGTACGCATGCGCTCGGTCCTCTGGTCCGGGCGGGCCTCCCCGGGAAGTTCTACGCATGCGCGACCGCGGGGTTGGCGCCTTCAACCCGGTGTGCGCTTGCGTGGAGCCTAGAGCCGGAGAGGGGCGGGACTTGAAGGAGGCACGCCCATTTGCGTTTTTGGCGGGAAAGCTGCGTCTGAGCACGCCTCTTCCGTGCCATTCGCAACCGCCATTCGTCGTTGGTGGCCCTCAGCTGTGTCCGGAGAGTTGCGTCTCCAGGTACGCCCTACCTGTGGCGACTTTCGTGCCGGGGTCCCCCAAAAACTTCACCTGCCTTTATAAACGCTCCAAGTTTTGACCAGATCCCCTCCGAAGTGCTGGAAGTAACCCTCTGGGAAGTCTTGTTTTATTTTATTTTTGTTTCTCTGTGTGTTCCTGGCTGTCTTCGAGGGCACTCTGTAGATCAGGCTGGCCTCGAACTCACAGATATCTGCCTGCCTCTGCCTCCTGACTGCTGGGTTTGAAAGTGTGCACCATACCACCGCCTGGCTTATTATTTTGGTTTTTTTTATTTTTTTATTTTTATTGTATATGAGTCTTTCGCCGGCATATATGTATGTGCACCAGGTGCGTCCCTGTGGAGACCAGAAGAGGTTGTTGTAATCCCTGGTACTAAAATTACAGATGGTTGGGAGCTGCCATTTCGGTGGTGGGAATCGAACCCAGGTCCATCTGGAAGAAAAACGGGCACGCCACCTCTCAGGGGGCACTCTAGGGCCTCGTTAAATTGACCAGGCTCCACTCAAGCTTGAGTGCTGGTATCAGAGGTGCAGACCGACATACCACCAGCTATCCCTTCTGTGTTCCCCCCCTCAAAACCTGTGAGACTTCTACGAAATCCTGGAGGACATTCTGTGTTCAAGTCCTTTCTGATACCCTAGAAATCTGTACTGAAGCGCCTACAAGTTCCACTGGGAACTCTGAATTCTAGTGACACCCTAGCAATACAGCCCTGGAATTCTAATCCGAGGACCCCTTGAGACCTCCTCTTTTTTTTTTTTTTAATTTTAATTTTAATTTTATTTATTTATTTATTTATTTATTTTTGGTTTTTCGAGACAGGGTTTCTCTGTGTAGCCTTGGCCATCCTGAACTTACTTTGTAGACCAGGCTGGCCTCGAACTCACAGCGACCCACCTGCCTCTGCCTCCCGAGTGCTGGGATTAAAGGCATGCGCCACCACGCCCAGCAAGACCTCCTCTTTAGATAGGAGGACTCGCCCATATCCTAGGCCCCTCAGACCCCCACCAGCCACCTGATCTCCCCCATTCCTCAAGAGCTGTCCTGCTAGCCAGGCGTGGTGGCGCACACCTTTAATCCCAGCACTCGGGAGGCAGAGGCAGGCGGATCGCTGTGAGTTCGAGGCCAGCCTGGTCTACAAAGTGAGTCCAGGACAGCCAAGGCTACATAGAAAAACCCTGTCTCGAAAAACCAAAAAAAAAAAAAAAAAAAAGTTGTCCTGCTTCAAGAGCTGCCTTTCCTCCCACGGTGTCCCTGCTCTGAAAACACCTCCCTTCCCCGGGTCCTTCTAAGAGCTGGGATGGATGGCTGGAGGATCACCACGGCTTCAGAAGGCCCGCTAAAGCTACAGCTACAATAATAAGACCCTGTCTCCAAAAGCCAAGTAATAACATCCCCCAGAAACCGTGCAGCCAGTGCAATAAAGGCAAGGCAGGGTGAGAGTGTATTTCATGAGAAAAGAGAGTCAGGAGCTGGGAACCCAAGTCTGGGGAGGATGCTCAGTTCCCAGGGCCACGGAGGGTAAGGGACTTGGAGATTGCTGATGGGGAGGACAAGGCCCAGTAGTTAAGAGAGCCTGCTGACCAGGCGCACAGCTCTAATCCCAGCATTGAGTTCCAGGCCGGTCAGGACTACATAGAGTCCCTGTTTGGAGAGAGAGAGAGAGAGAGAGAGAGAGAGAGAGAGAGAGAGAGAGAACTGAAACAGTTATAATTCTTGCAAATGACCCAGTTTTGATTCCCATAGCCCACAGGGCAGCTCACAACCATTCCTAACTCCCGTTCCAGGGCATCTGATGCCCTCTTCTGGCCTTCAAAGGCACCAGACACACATGCAGACAAAGCACTCACATAAAATAAATAAATAAATAAACCTTAAAACAACAAGCAAAAAAACAACGAAGCAGTCCTGGTGATGCACATTCCTGCTGAGGGAAAAGAGATCCCAAACTCAAGGCCAACCTGGCCATCTTAGGGCTGGTGTGGGGCTCAGCAGCAAAGCACCTGCCTATAATCCCCCAGTGAAAGGCTGAAGGTGTGGTTCCTGGAGAAAAGCAGCTGGAAGTAGAGGAGGGCAAGGCCAAAAGTGGCTCAGAGGCCAGCAGTCCTAATACAGACCAAATGGTCTGCCTCCAAGCCTGTTCCGCGAGGCCTTCAGCTCCAGATAGAGAACAAGAGGCAGGTTGGCAGGGTGAGTCCTAGACAGAGGCCAGTTCACAGAATAGCATGCAGGTCAGAGTTGCTAGAAGATACAGCATGGCTGAAGGAAGCCATGGCCAGGCAGGTGAAGTCTGCAGCCTGTGGGAGCAGACCAGAACCTGGGAGGAAGCTGGGACCTTAGCCCACAGAGAGCAAGGTGGGCCTGAAGTAGGGCTGTGAGGAAGGGCACAAGGTGGAGCCCCTAGGACAGGATGGTGACTTAATAGGTTATGGGCAAGAAAGGTGGCCACAAACCCTAGGGGCAGGAGGTGACTCCACCCCGTCGCCTCCTACTTTGATCTCACTGCCTGCTCGTTAGTCCTCAGATTGCCGTCCCACACCTCAAATCCACAAAAACAGGTTGGAGTTGGCCTGGGGATGGCAAACAGGTTCTGAGAGCCCTGAGGGCGTGGGGCAGAGATGGAGCAGTCTGAGTCCCCACTGTGGCTGGTCTGAGGGACGCCATCACTCTGCTTGTCCTTGTAGGAGCTATCTGGGCAGCCTGTCCCTTTCCCAGCCCTCTGAGCCGTGGGGGGAAGCTGAGCGCTTGGACAGCCGCTGGAGAGCAGCTGGAGTGGCCCATGGACCTGCCCGCGGGCCAGCCTAGTGGCCCCACTGCACAAAGTAGGTGTCTGCCTGGAGAAGGAGGGAGCTATGCATGGGTCAGGCTGGGAGCTGGAGAGGCGCAAATGATCACATGATGTGTGCTGGCCACGGGGCTTTCCCCATCTCCTCTCTGAAGGGCTGTTGGGGACAGAAGGCTCTACACAATGTAACACCCACACTTCCCACCTCTTATTTTGGGTAAAACAGGTGCCCTGTCACCTCTGTCCCTCCTGCTGCACTTCTCTTCCTGACACTGGCATCTGACTGTCACCTGCTTAGTCAAAGACTGCCCCCCTAGGGCATAGCTTCAGACTGTGTTCCACTCGTGTGTGTGTGTGTGTGTGTGTGTGTGTGTGTGTGTGTGTGAGTGACACAGTGCAGGAGATGGGATCTAGGGTTTTGTGTGTGCTGGACAGCCACCAGTGCTAAGTTGTGTCCCCAGCTCTGGGTTTTGGTTTTGGTTTTTGAGACAGGATCTGGCTTTGAGCTCTCACTCCTCCTGCCTCAGCCTCCCAAGTGCAGAGAGTGTGCTCCGCCATGCTCAGCTCATATATGTAACTTTAAGAGAGACCTGCTGAAAAAAATAATAAATAAATAAATAAATAAATAAATAAAGAGAGACCTGCTGGCCGGGCGTGGTGGTGCACACCTTTAATCCCAGCACTTGGGAGGCAGAGGCAGGTGGATCGCTGTGAGTTTGAGGTCAGCCTGGTCTATAAAGTGAGTCTAGGACAGCCAAGTCTACACAGAAATCCTGTCTCAAAAAACAAGAGTGAGAGTGAGGGGGGCAGGACTCGCTGGCCGGGTATGGTGGTGTACCTGTAATCCCAACACTTGGGAGGCAGAGGCAGGTGAGTCTCTGATTTCGAGGCCAGCCTTGTCTGCAGAGAGTTCCAGGACAGCCAGGGTTACACAGAAAACCCTGTCTCAAAAGAGAGAGAAAATGTGACCCTGGAACTGAGGGGCAGAGGCAAGACAGTAAAAAGTTCAAGGTCAAACCAAGCAGGTGATGCAAATGACATTAACTGATTTTATTTATTTTGTACATATACAAACTGTTTTCTGACCCAGGCATGGTGGCACATACCTTTAATCCTAGGGCAGGCGGATCACTATGAGTTCGGGGCCAGCCTGGTCTACAAAAGTGAGTCCAGGACAGCCAGGGCTACACAGAGAAAGCCTGTCTTGAAAAACCAACCAACCAACCAACTAACCAACCAAGCAGTTTTCTGCTGAGTTAGTCCTGTGCTTTGAGACATCTTTGAAAACTAGTATGCACTGTACACTAACAGACACCCTGTTCCAGCTTGGCCTGCTCAACTGCAGGAGAACCGAGTGCAGCCGCTGCCCACTGCCGCTGCTACCCCAGAGCAGCGTCTGCGGCTTTGTGGGTAGATGCAGGCATGTGGGTGTGGGAGCCAGCACACATCAGCTTGAGGATGACCATGGGTCAGCCTCTGCTCCGTGTCCCTCACTCCTGTTTTGTCCCTATCTGTCTCTGCTCTATCTCAACAGCTCTGCTCCCCAGGCCTCTCTCCTTTCTCCGCTGTCTTGGACTCTCCCTCCACTCATCTCTGATTTCTCTGTCTCCATCTCCTGACACTGCTAAACGAGAGATCCAGTCTAATGGGGTAGGAAGCCCCTCCTGCCTTTATATAGGCTGTCATAGTCAGTGCAGGAGCACCCTGTCTTCCAGGCTCCTGGGTGTCCCCACACGTGGGCTGAGAGCTGCACCCCAGCCTCAGGGCTAACCTCTGCAAATAGGGTGTTAAGGGCAGCGTGCCAAGACTAGAGATGGCTGGCTGGTTTGTGGAGGGTGACTGCCAGCTACCCTCACCTGCACCAGCAGAGGGCGTGCGGCCACCAGGAACTATGCCCACGGCCAGGTCAACTCCTGAGGCTGCCGTAAGGAAAAGGAAGAATACACCCAAAGGGAAGAGCAAGGGCTGAAAGACAGGGTGGCAACAGAGAGGGAAGGAGCTTGGAGCCGAGTAACAAGATGGAGGAAGGGTGAAAATGGGACAGAGGCTGGACATGTGAGAGAGGCTGGGGGAAAGTGGAAGAAGGGTCCAGAAAGAAAAGTAGAGCCAGCCAATCAATGGCCTTTAGTCCCAGCACTCGGAGGCAGAGGTAGGCAGATCTCTTGAGTTCAAGGCCGGCCTGGTCCACAGAGTTACAGGACAGCTGGCACTACCCAGAAAACTCCTGTCTTGAAAAACCACCAAAAAAAAAAAAAAAAAAAAGAAAGAAAGCAAAGTTAGAGGCAGGAGCAGAGCTGGGGCATGAAGAAGGAAGGAGAGGACAAAAACGGTGTCTTTCTGGAGCACCTTGTGAAGGGACCATGTAGCAGTGGCCTTGCTGGGCCACAGAACAGAGTCCTTCTTTGTACCGGGAAGGATGGAGAGCAGTAGGTGGCTGAAGTCCACCTCCCCTAACTAACCTGGGCCCCGAATGCCCTCCTGGGAGCAAGAAAGGTCCATGTCAAAGTAGGGTGAAAATCCTGGAGGTGTCAGGGTGAGAAGGGGTCTCTGCTGGACGGCAGCTGTGGCAGCTTCTGGTGACCCCTTAAGCTGTAGGACTAGCGGCTGCCAGGGTCCCCGTGTCTGTAAGTGCCAAGCAGAGGGCCCACACACATCATCTTACCCTTCCCTAGGAGGGAGGGAGCTCAGAGTCCTCAGCCTCTAACCCTGCCAGCCATGTGCAGTGGGCTGTCATGTCAGCAGGCCAGCCAGTGAGAGGCAGGAAAGCCACCTCCAGCTTGGAGAAGCTCTGCTTACGGAGTGCCTGCTGTACACATGCAGTGTGAATACAGCTGCAGGCCAACAGACCCTGGAAGACAGGCACACACACAGGCACTCGCGTGAGTGTGCATGCATACACGCGCGCGCGCACACACGCGCACACACACACACACACACACACACACACACACACACACACTGGATCTAAGCCAGGTGAGAGCTGCCTTATCAACATACACATACACGGGCCACATGCCTGTGCACACACACACGTACATATATGAACACATAAACACTCCACATTTGCACATGCACATATATGACACATACATAGACACACATACATACGCTACCCACACCCCAAGCATATCACACAGTCACAGACTTCCACACACATGCGTGCATGCACACACATCTTTACATATGTGGACGAAGCAACCCGCTTATTCCTCTTGAGGATTTTACTGGCTTGAAAACAGATCTCCGGGAGAAGAGCCTCGCCACAGACATGCTGTGGAGCTCCTGACTCAGGGGAGTCTGCAGGGGCTCAGCTCCCGGCCAGTCCCCTGCCAGCCCCTCTTTAGCCAGCCCATTCCTCCTCCTCTTCATCCTGGTGCTGGCCCTGAGCTGCCCCAGCTCTGATGACGCCATGCTGAGGATGTGGAGAGCAGAGGCTTGGTCCCTGGGGCAGCTGGAGGAAGGGCTGCAGTGGTGGGATCGATGAGGCTGCCCACGGCTTATCGGATTGTTCCTGGCTCCTCAGCCACCTTCATGCTGGCTCGTCCTTGCTTTCCCCAAGCCTGGTCCCCCCTGCCCATAGCCTGGGAGGCTGGAGACGGGAGGAGGGGAGGGTCACCCCAGAGCTCATCAACGGCTCTGAGCCCACGGAATACGAAACACTAGACAGGCACGGGGGAGGGAGGGCACCCCTGGTCTGAGAGATGGGACCTACTGAGGGCAGTGACCCAACAGCCCTCACGTTGCCACCTTACTGGAAGCCTCCTGCTGTCCTTCACCAGTCCCAACCACAGGTAGCCTTGAATAAGCTCCCCCTCACCTCAGCAGAGCCTGGGCCTTGGGCAGCAAATCCTGGTGTCTCCTCATAAAGAGAGGGTCCTCTTTTCCCTAGTGTACCTCTGGGAGCAACCTGAGGAGGCGAATTCAGGGCCACTGCTCAGCCTGGAGGAACAAATCCTTAACTCCACATTTGAAGCCTGTGACCCTCAAAAGACAGGTAGGACCTTAGGGGGCCCTACAGGAGCAGAGTAATGGCATGAGGAAGGGGGTGGGGTAGGAAGGGCTTGGGCCCTCTGGCCTGCTCATCCTCTTTGGTCCACTCTGAGATGGACTGGAAAGCTTCACCGGGGTGGGGGTGGGGGACACAGGACTTGCCCCAGGTGTGTTTGCATGGGCAGGCGCGTCACCAGCCCACTGATGACAGACACTCTTCCCAAGCCATGGCCTGTCTCACTGGCTGTTGCCCAGTGCAGCCCTCCCCACCATGCTCTGTCCCAGGCACTGTGGCTGTGGCCCACCTCCTGGCCTACCTGGAGGCTGTGACAGGACAAGGCCCTCAGGATGTGCGCCTCCAAACACTGGCCCGGAGCTTGGACCCTTACGGGGAGGGTGCTGGAGCCACTGTGGAGTTGGACACCTTTCTGGTGGTCATGCGGGACTGGATTGCTGCCTGTCAACTGCAGGGGTGAGTCCTTACAGCACCAGCCTCCCACCTGGGAAGTTCCTTCCTGTCTGCTCTGCAGCCAGTACCAATTAGGCCCAGGAACCCCCAAGTTGGCTGGCTTAAAGCTAAGGAGAGGCATGTGAAAAGATATGAAGGGGTAAAGCAGTCTGGGACCAGATGCCTTAGATGGTGCAGGGTCCAGGTAGGACTAGAAGGGCTGACAGCAGGAAGGGCTGTTCTTCACAGCCCAGGCCCTGCCATCTGGCCTCACCTTCTCCCATACAGCCACTCTCATCCAACTGCCCTCCCTCCCTCCCACCACCATCCCCAGCCCCCTGCAGGCACAGGTCATAGCTGTGGTGGCTGCAGGGGACCTGAGCCTCTTGCCTTTGATACAGGGGATTAGAGCGGGCAGAGGAGGCCGCCGCCTTCGGGGGAGCCCTGGCTTCTCCACACCTGCCATCTGGTGAGACTATTTATAGAAGGGGATGGGGGGGCAGGGGTCAGTGGGAGGGGGGCGGTGTTAGCAGGGACTTCTCATCTACCCACTCCACACAGCAAGGGCTAAAGTGAATGGGGCCTTTGCTCCACCGGCAGCTGTGGTGGCTTTCTAGTGCCTCTGGGGCAGTCCTCTCATCCTAGACTTTGGGGTCAGGTTTTCCATCCCTTCTTCCCAGTATTCCCCATCCTGCTGTCGCACCCCCTCCCCTCTGCACTTCTTACACCCCGTCGTCTTTCCTTGAGAGCAGGCATCTGCCCAGATGTATCCCAGCACCGAGCACCTCACAGCTCAGAAGTGTACCACTAAAAAGTGGCTTTACAGAACCACAGTTCTCTTGGCATTCTGTTTTTCTGCTTTTCTTCCTTCCTTTCTTTTTCGTTCTTTTTGGTTTTTGGTTTTTGTTTGTTTGTTTGTTTTGTTTTGTTTTGTTTTGTTTTTCGAGATAGGGTTTCTCTGTGTAGCCTTGGCTGTCCTGGACTCACTTTGTAGACCAGCCTGGCCTTGAACTCACAGAGATCTGCCTGCCTCTGCTTCCTGAATGCTAGGATTAAAAGCATGCGGCACCATGGCTGGCTCTTTTTCTTTCTTTCTTTCTTTCTTTCCTTCCTTCTTTTTCCTTTTTTTTCTTTCTTTTTTTTTTTTTTTTTTTTTTTGTTGTTTGTTTTTTTGTTTTTGTTTTTGTTTTGTTTTTTTGAGACAGGGTCTCTCTCTATAGCTCTGGTTGTCCTGGATCTCAAAATACTAGCTGGCCTTGAACTCACAGAGATCACCTGACTGCTGGGATTAAGGGCATGTGCCAGCACATCCAGCATTCTCTTGAACCTTGAACCGTATTCAGCCTTCGGGGCCAGGGAAGACTGTACAGGGGGCTGGGCCAGCTCCAGGTCAATGGGGAAAGACAGAATTGAGGCAGAGGCTGCAGCGTTCCCAGGGAGAGAGTAAAGTAGAGCGAGCATGGATGTGGTGAACAGGGTCAAACTGGCTGAACTCCAACAGAAGACAGACTGGCAGTGAGGAGGGCCTGAGGCGCTGTAAGACAGAGAAAGCTGGGGGCAGGAGAGGAGTGGGCTGGGGAGTGGAGGTGTCCGTGGTGACTGGTTCTGGAGACCTGGCTGCGCTCCAGCCAGGCATGAGCACGCAGCCTGTGTAATAAAAGTAGATTCAGTGCCGGGCGTGGTGGCGCACGCCTTTAATCCCAGCACTCGGGAGGCAGAGGCAGGTGGATCACTGTGAGTTTGAGGCCAACCTGGACTACAAAGTGAGTCCAGGACAGCCAAGGCTACACAGAGAAACCCTGTCTCGAAAAAAAAAAAAAAAAAAGAGTAGATTCAGCCCAGGGAGCCCCAGGGATGCACATTAAGAAACTGGTAGGCCAGAGTCCTGGGCAATCCCGGGGTCCTTGGATACTCCAACATTTAAAGTCACCAGAAAGGGCTGGAGAGATGGCTCAGCGGTTAAGTGTGCCGCCTGCTCTTCCAAAGGTCCTGAGTTCAATTCCCAACAACCACATGGTGGTTCACAACCATCTGTAATGTGATCTGATGCCCTCTTCTGGCCTGTTTACTCACATGCAAGCTGAGCACTGTATACATCATAATAAATAAATAAATAAATAAATAAATAAATAAATAAATCTTTTAAAAAATAAAGTCACCAGAAAGTCCAACGTCCTGTTATCTGTCTCTTTCTAGCATGCCCAGAAGCTGAGGAGCCAGCCAACTTAGAGAGCTTTGGAGGAGAAGACCCCAGGCCTGAGGGGTGCCTATCTTCCCCGTCCCCACCCCCTCTTCATTTTAGGGGTGCCTGTCTTCCCCATCCCCACCCCCTCTTCATTTTCTCCAGCCACTCTGGGGTGTGGGAGCGGGGAGACTGATGGTTTTGGCTCAGGAGAGCCTTGGAGTTAGATTCTTAGTTGTCCTCAGAGGAGCCCTTTTCCTAGCTGCAGGCGCCTGCCCCACCTAGGGAGCTGGGTGGAGTGGGAGCAGGGGCAAGAGTGGTGACCTGGGGCCCTTGCTGCCCTCAGGCCTGCCACAGCCGAGCTGCTGAGCAGCCTGGAGGACCTTGAACTCAGCAACCGGCGCCTGGCTGGCGAGAACGCCAAACTGCAGCGCAGCGTGGAGACTGCTGAGGAGGGCTCAGCACGCCTAGGGGAGGAGATTGCAGCCCTGCGGAAGCAGCTGCGAAGGTGGGTACCATGCCTTCCTTGCTGACCCCATCTCACTCTGGCCAGCTCTTGCCCCCCCCCCCCGCCTTTGGATTCAGTCTGTCCCCTTCCAGATTTGGCGCTCTCTCTCTCTCTCTCTCTCTCTCTCTCTCTCTCTCTCTCTCTCTCTCTCTCTCTCTCTCTCTCTCTCTCTCTCTCTGTCCTCCAACCCCTTTCCTTTCTTTGCTGTATGGCCCTGTGCTCCCCTCTTCAGGTGAACAGTGACCACTGTGTCCACCCCACACAGCTCCCCTGTCCTTGTCTCTCTGTTCCCTGTGGTGCCCCTGGTCGGCCTTGTGTCTGGTCCCAGTCTCCCCTCACAGTCTGGGATAGTGTGTTCTGCTTCTCTGCCTGCCTCCCCTCACGGCTGTGCCACCTCTCAGTACCCAGCAGGCCCTGCAGGTGGCCAAGGCTTTGGACGAGGAGCTAGAGGACCTGAAGACTCTGGCCAAGAGCCTGGAAGAGAAGAACCGCAGCCTGATGGCCCAGGCTCGACACACAGTGAGTGCTTGGCAGGGCACATCTGGCCGCAGAGAAAGGACAGAGGTGAAGGGGCAAAGGTTACCTGACTTCGGGTCCTACTCACCCCCCACACCCCCAGCCTACCTGCCATCCTCATGACAAGAGAATGTCAGGAGCCTTCCCCAGCCCAGCTCTTCAGTGACACAGGCCCTGACTGCATTCCTGGGTCAGGGAGGGTGCTGGGCAGGGACTGGAACTGACCCTGTCCTCTCTTTGGGGTGGGCCAGGAGAAGGAGCAGCAACACCTGGTGGCTGAGGTGGAGACGCTACAAGAGGAGGTGAGCTGAGGCCTGCCCACCTTCAGGGGTTCCTGCCCCTGTCCCGTGACCAAATGGGCCCAGCATCCTACATGCTGTGATTGTCCCTTGCCAGTTCTTCCCTTATCTGCATTGGGATCCCCTCACCATCAGGGGAGCAAGCCAATGGCCTCACCTCATGGGACAATGTGAGGCTTAAACCAGATGCTCAGAAAGCTCCTAACTCAAGCCAGGTATGGTGGCGCACGCCTTTAATCCTAGCACTCAGGAGGCAGAGGCAGGCAGATCGCGGTGAGATCGAGGCCAGCCCTGTCTACAAAGCGAGTCCAGGACAACCAAGGCTACACAGAGAAACCCTGTCTTGAAAAACAAACAAAAAAAGAAAGAAAGAAAGAAAGCTCCTAACTCAAGGTAGGAGCTGTAAGGTGTGCACAGGAAAACCCAGCAAGCTGGCATGGTGCTCTGTGCCTGTCATCCCAGTATTTGGGGGTTTGAATCAGGATTATGAGTTCAAGGCCAGCCTAGTCATGTAACAAGACTGTCTGAAAAAAAGTCAGATATCATTGTTTATAGCAGTATGTTGTTTATGGGTTTGCCCCTGGCGATGCAAATGAAACTGCAAAACTTCTGAAGCATGTTTTAAGCATAGGTATTGGCCTCACGCTGGGAGTATGACGGCACCATGGGCTGCGACCCTTCCCCCTGTCTCAGCTTTTGCTCCTGTTCTTCATGGTGGTGCTGGAGATGGTGCTGTGGGCCTTGGGCATGCTGGACAAGCCGCCACCTGGCCTGCATGTTCTCCGGGCCCCAGCAGGAGCCTGCACGGTCGCGGCGGAGAAGGGCGAAGTGCTGGTGATTTACCTGAGGACTAGCCCTACACTCAGGCCTATTTAAGTCCTTGTTCACTCGGGCTTCTTGTCCACATTGAAATTCATCGAATGAAATGCTATTACTCCATCTCTCCTCCCTCAAGGTGGCAGATCCCTGAGGGGTTCACATCCCAGGCAGCAAGCACTGGTCCTCACTTGATGCCCATCTTCTGCTATCCTTCTTAGCCATCCATGGGGAGGCCAAAATTGCCTTCAACTCAGGGTTCAGCCCTGCCTCCACCTCCTGCTGCCTGCCTGTTCTCCTGGGCTCTGGCTGCTTTCCTATGAGGGCACTGTGTGGCCTGCCTCTGCTGCTGGGAGCTGGGAGGGATGCTCACTCAGAATCCCAGGGGTCCTATGCTTCCAAGGCTCCTTGCCAGGCAGGTTCAGGGCCTCTGAGCCAGTCTCTGGGTCTTCAGCCCCAGCCCACAGCTCATGGCCTACCCTGAGTCTCTGCCCTGTGCTGCACTGGGCTTTTTACTGAAAGCCTAAGTCTCTCTTCCATGGCTCCTTTGTGAATGGTTGTCCTTTTTTCAGGGCAATGGAAGCCCTAGGGTGGGATGGCTGCTGCCCCAAGCCTGCATTCAGTCGGTATAATATCTTGTAGAGTTTGTTTGTTTGTTTGTTTGAGACAGGGTTTCTCTGTGTAGCCCTGGCTGTCCTGGACTCGCTTTGTAGACCAGGCTGGCTTCAAACTCACAGAGATCTGCCTGACTCTGCCTCCCCAAGTGCAGAACGTTTTTTTTTTTATGGGCCAGGCATGGTGGCGCATGCCTTTAATCCCTGCAGAGGTCCTGCAGAGGCAGGTGGCTCACTGTGAGTTCGAGGCCAGCCTGGTCTACAAAGTGAGTTTAAGACAGTCAAGGCTACACAGAGAAACCCTGTCTTGAAAAAAATTTTTTTAATTTTATGTTTATGGATGTCTTGCTTGTATAAATGTCTGTGCACCATGTGAGTGCCTAGTGCCTTGTGAAGACCAGAAGAGGGTGTTGGATCCACTGGAACAGATGGTTGTGAGGCACCATATGAGAGCTGGGAATTAAACCTGGGTCCTCAGCCGCATGTGGTGGCACACACCTTCAATCCTAGCACTCAGGAGGCAGAGGCAGGCGGATCGCTGTGAGTTCAAGGCCAGCCTGATCTACAAAGTGAGTTCCTGGACAGCCAGGGCTACACAGAGAAACCCTGTCTCAAAAAACCTAAAAAACAAAACAAAACAACAAAAAAAACCCAAAACAAACAAACAAACAAAGAAAAGAATTAAGGAAATCTAATCACAGCATTTGGGAGGCAGAGTGAGAGGCAGGTGGATCTCTGTGAGTTCAAAGCTAGCCTGTAAGTAGTGATTCCAAAGACAACTGGGATTATGTAGAGACTCTCTCTCACTCTCTCTCTCTGTCTCTCTTTGTAGTGTGTGTGTGTGTGTGTGTGTGTGTGTGTGTGTGTGTGAAGAGCACAACTTCCCATAATTCCCATTGCTTTGGTGGTCGCTTGCATTCTATCTTGCGTCTCTTTCCCTCTCTCCCTCTCTCTCTCTCTCTCTCTCTCTCTCTCTCTCTGTCTCTCTCTCTCTCTCTCTCTCACATACACACATACACACACACACACACACACACACACACACACACACACACACACACGAGGAGACCTCTCCCTGCAGGGCTCTTCGCACAGGTACCCAGCTTTGGTGGCTGTCAGGCTTCTGATGTCCCAGCACCATGGGCTGCCACGTGCCAGCTCCCAGTGAACATGGGCCGGTTCTGCCCAAAGCAGTTTCTGGTCTCTGTGTTGTCTGGTGGCTTGATAGCTTTTTTCCTTAAGTGGGGGTATGCTGAGAGTGGAACCCAGAGTCTTGCATGTTTTACGGCAAGCAACACTGAGCCACATCCCCAGCCCTGGGTTTTTTGTAACAGAGTCCACCACTGTGTAGTACAGGATGGCTCCAAACTCACACCGGTATAGTCTGAAACCTCAGGCAAATTCCTCCATGCCCTCACCAGCATTTATTTCTTGCTTGTGGCCTCATAACTACAGATGGCTCCAGGCAGGTGGGGAGGCACCAGCGCCCCGACACGCACACGCACACGCACACGCACACGCACACACACACACTCACGCACACACACACACACCACCTCCATATCAGTGCAGCAGTCAGCTCCACCATATCATTGGCTGGGGAGAATCCCTTAACTACAGCTGCGAGGGAGCCAGGAGGATGTCTCACCTTCAGCCTAGAACTAAGACAGCCAGCCTGCAGGGCTGGGGACAGCTGTTCCTATAGCAGCCAGGTTTTCTTGTCACTGCCCCCAGGTCATATGAAGACAGAGGAGTTAGCCCTGTGAACAGACCACCTTCACCCCTGCCTCCTGCCCCCAGGCCCTGTGCCCTGCAGAGGGACTTGTTGGCTTGCTAGCTGGAGCTATTCTCAGCCTGCCGGCCTGCCTGCCGCAGCTGCCCACTGAGATCTGGAGACTGAGATCTCAGGTTACAGCAGGGCCTGGTGGAGTAATGGGACACTCAGTCTCCAAAGGTCTGGCTGCTGGCTGGATCCCAAGGACCCACAGCCGGTGCTTCCGCAGGAGGCTGCAGGGTGCTGAGATGGCTTTTGGGTCCCACCAGGTGGACAGGTGTTGACACAGCACTCCCAGCTGTCCTTCGTCGCCCTTCACCAGCAGCCCAAGCTGCTGAGGTGAGTGAGGCACTGATGACCTGCACAGGGACGAGGCTGGGGACCAGAAGAGCTGGCCTCTGTACCCTGGGCTCTGGAGGAGGATGTGGCTTGCCAGACTTAAGATGCCTAGGACCTCGGACTTTGAATTGTCTTTTCTTTTGTTTTTCAAAACAGGGTTTCTCTGTACTGAATTGTCTTTTTTTTTTTTTTTTTTTTTAGTTTGTTTTTTGTCTGATTCAGTTTTTTGGTTTGTTGTCTTTTGGTTTGGGTTTCAGTTTTTTGGTTGGTTGGTTGGTTGGTTGGTTTTGTTTGTTTGTTTGTTTGTTTGTTTGTTTTTTCGAGACAGGGTTTCTCTGTGTAGCCTTGGCCATCCTGGACTCACTTTGTAGACCAGGCTGGCTTCGAACTCACAGCGATCCGCCTGCCTCTGCCTCCCGAGTGCTGGGATTAAAGGCGTGTGCCACCACGCCCGGCATCTCCTTCATTCTTAAAAAACGATGCGCTGGGGATTGGGGAGATGGTTCAGTGGTTAAAGGCACTAGCTGCTCTTCTAGAGGATCCAGAGTTTTTGTTGTTGTGGTGGTTTGTTTGTTTGGTTTTTGTTTGGTTTGGTTTTTTGAGATAGGGTCTCTCTGTGTAGCCTTGGCTGTCCTGGACTCGCTTTGTAGGCCAGGCTGGCCTCAAACTCACAGTGATCCACCTGCCTCTGCCTCTCAAGAGTTGGGATCAAAGGAGCCTTATTCTTGATTTTAAGATAAGGTCTTGTGTAGCAGGCTGGCCTGGTACTTATTCTAAGCACTTGGCCTCCCTCAGCTTCCCTGCTGCTGAGGTGATAGATAGTTTTAGGCCATCACACCCAGCTTTGGGCCATTTTATTCTTAGGTCCCACTGGGCAGCTGCTGTGCATGCCTTTTCCTGACCTCACTGCCTCCCCTTGGAAGGCCCAGCCCAGGCACGTCCTGCCCCACTGCCCAGCTTGGGCCTCCTCAGTGAGCCTTGGCTATAGCGTTATCCACTTCTCCCTTGTGTCCACTTCTGGCCCCTGTGCACCTTGGTTTTTGTTTTAATTTTTATTTCACGTGAATTGGTGTTTTGCCTGCATGTATGTCTTTGTAAAGGTGTCGGGTCCCCTGGACCTGGAGCTATCATTGGTGCCAGCTGCCATGTGAGTGCTGAGAACTGAACCCAGGTCCTCTGGAAGAGCAGCCAGTACTCTGAACCACAGAGCCATCTCTCCAGCTCCCCCTGTACACCTGGAGTGCCACCACTTCTCACATCCCTTTTGTCACCCAGGGTTTCATCTGGCCTCCTAGAAAAGGCTGAGCGTTAGTGGTGGGACTGGGCATCACACAGATGGGGTGGCCTTCCTTGTCCCTTCACTCTCTAGGCAGGCTCCCCTGTGGAGCTGAGGGGAAGAATGCGGATGCTATGAATGGCTGTCCTGCCTCACGGCGTTCTCTTACGGAGCCAGTGTAACATGGGCAGTGCCAGCCCTGGGTCTACCCACCTGCTTGAAGGCAGGGAAGAGGGCAAAGTGTGCGAGTCACCGCAGGCCACCCCAGGTGGATGGACAACAAGGAAACTGTCTGATTTAGCTGCTAATTCTGGAGTTACGGTTTTGATAACGGAAATAAGTTGTTATGAGTAGGGGAAATGGGAGATTTGCTTTAAAGTGACTGGGTCAGACAGGAAAGCAAAAGACATGGCGAGAAGAAGAAACCAACGTATAGATCATTGCAGCTGGGCATGAGGACTAGGTAAAGTCGCCCATAGTTCAAAGCTAGCCCAAGCTATATATTGAGACTGTACGTGTGTGTGTGTGCGCGCGCGTGTGCGCACGCGCATTCATGTGTGCATGCGTGTGTTCTGGTCTCATGATACTTTTGTATTTTAGGAAACATGAGTTTCTTTTAAGTTTCTATAAATGCTCGAGTCTAACATTTCTGTCTGGTGGGTGCTAGGTGCTGCTGATGGCTATAAATGTCTGTAACCGTTAACATTTCACTGGCCTGTGTTAGCATGAGTGAGAGCTGTATATCCTGGAGCAAATTACTCAGCTCCTCTGTGCCTGAGTTGCTTTTATCTTTTAAAACGGGAAAAGAAATGGAGTCACACAGGCAAAGTGTTTGCAAGTTATTACTCATTTAACTCACAGGGACCTCATGAAATCCTGATGTCACCCTGTCATGGGGAGACCACCTATGGAGAAATCCCAGCTGAGGGCCCAGCATGGTGGCAGGAGAATTAAAGGGCTGACAGGGTGGGGGGGCAGGGACAGGGAGGGGGCACACATGGCAGTGAACAGCTCTTAGCGTTAGTGCTGCTGACTGGTGAGCATGGCTGTTCCTCCCTCCAGAACGGGAAGCTGCTAGCTGAGCGAGATGGAGTGAAGAGGCGGAGTGAGGAGCTGGCCACAGAGAAAGATGCTCTGAAGGTGCCGCATTTGTCTGGGTCCTGGGGCCTCCTCACCTCCCCGCAGCGAGTCAGCAGGGCAGCCTCTGAGAACAGGCTCTTGCATCAGAATCCATGTGCTGCAGGGCTGCCCAGGCAGCTAGTTGGAGACCCCTTCAGAGCAGCTGACATCCATGGGTGTCACGGGAGACCTGGACGGGCCTGGCCGGGAGGGCGGGGGAGGCTCGGGGGGGGGGCGGGAGGAGGCTGAGGGGGAGATGTGGGGGCCTGGTGGGAGGCCGTGAAGAGATGGACAGGCTCCTTCCTTGGCAGCGGCAGCTCTGTGAGTGTGAACAGCTCATTTGCCAGCGTGAAGCAGCCCTCTCAGAGGTGAGGGACAGGGAGGGGACAGGCCTGCCCTTCCTTAGCATGTCTTCCTAGGCCCTGTCTTGTGTGGCAGGAGCCCACCCAGCTCTGGGCCCTGGTCGAGCAACCCAGACAGGCCTGCAGGGTCCTCCCAGGTCACAGTGTGGCCTGCAGGGTCCAGGCTTTCCCAACTCAGCCAGCTCCCCTTCAGTGGCCTCATGTCTCGGGGGACTGAGTCCTGGCTCAAGTGGCTTTGTGTTCCCTACCCCAGCGTACCCACCACGCAGAGAGTCTGGCCCAGACCCTGGAGGAGTACAGAGCCACCACCCAGGTAACTAGTGCCCATGGCACCTCTTCTGCCCATCTTTATAGGGTCTTTGCACGTGTGCCTTTCCCTCCCCGTCAGACTGCTGCATCTCTTTGCCTTTCCACTCCGCCCCTTCCATCCGCATTCTTCATCCCTGTCCGCTACTAGCTCTGGTTCTCTGTGGGTGTCTTTTCCACAGCCCTCACCTCTCTGGGAGCTCCTGTCTCCCCTGCCTTTCTGATGTTCCTGCTGTGCCTTTTGCTCTGGCTTTCTTCTCTCTCTCTCTCTCTCTCTCTCTCTCTCTCTCTCCCCCCCCCCCCCCGCCCCTTCTCTCCTGTCCTGGACTCACTTTGTAGACCAGGCTGGCCTTGAACTCACAGTGATCCGCCTGCCTCTGCCTCCCGAGTGCTGGGATTAAAGGCGTGTGCCACCACACCTGGCATTTGTGCTCTCTTAGTCTGACTTTCTGCCACTGCATCTTCATCCTGGTCCATGGGCAGTCTGTATGTGGGAAGAGGAGTGCGTGGGGCTCCACCAGGGCCCATGCTCTGCTTTCTATGCAGGAACTAAGGCAGGAAATCTCAAACCTGGAGGAGCAGTTGAGTCAGAGCCAGGAGCACCCAGAGCAGTAAGTGTATAGTCAGGATGGGACAGAGATGAGTGACTGATGACTCACAGGGGAGGGGAGGATCAAGTGGATGGTTAGGCATGAAAGGGTCAGGAGGAGGCTGGGCTACAGGGTGAAGGCTGCAGACTGTTCCCAAAGGTAGGTCTCCCTCTGTGTGGCCAGGCTGCTGGAAGGGGCTGAGGCAGGAAGAGTGGGCTGTGTTATGACTCTGCCCCCATCACTGGACTTGGAGATCCAGGCTCTCTGGCAGGTAGGCTCTGCCCCCGTGGAATGTTCTGGAGGACACCGAGGCGGAAGCTGTGCATATGCCCCTGTGTAGACCCTCACTTCTGGCCCTCAAGGTCTGGGTACTTGGTGACTCAGCTCACGCCATGGCCAGGGCAGCAGCCCCCAGTCACCTGTCCTCCCAGCCCAGCCCTAAAGACAACTCTGTGGCCATGTTCCTTAACATCGTCTCCCACCCGTCCCTGGTCCCATCACTAGTTCCCTCTGCACTGTCCATGCCTTCCCAGCCCTTTTCCACCTGTCGGCTTGTCCCAGCCCCACACCTGGGCCCCCTTCACCGCTGTCCTGCCTGGGGCCCCACCTTGCTCTGGCCCTCCCAGGCTCAAATACAGCTTCTCCTTCCAGGAGCAGGATGCAGCAGGTTCTGGCCTCTCCAATCCTCTCTGTGGAGTGTGGCAGTGGGAGGAGGCTGAGGGTGAGCCCCATGAGGAGGCTGAGGACCCTGCTAGAAGACAGGTGAGCAGAGAGGCTCTGAGCCACAGGAGACCAGGGCCCCCAAGAGGCTCTAAGGATCCCATTGAAGCTCTCTGCCCCTTTGCTGTGTCATCTACTCTTTTTGTTTTCAAGACAGGGTCTCTCTGTGTAGCCTGTGTAGGCTGTCCTAGAGCTGTGTAGACCAGGCTGGCCTCAAACTCCCACCTGCCTCTGCTTCCTGAGTGCTCGGATTAAAGGTGTGTGCCACCATACCCCAGCCTATCATCTATTCTTTACCAAGAACCTGCTTTGTGCTGGGTCTTCAGCCCCCACCAACAGGACACACCCCTGTCCTTAAGAGACAGGCAGTCTCAAATTGCTCTAGAGAAACCCTGTGGGATGCCCTTGTTTACAATTGCGCATATTGTGAAAGACATAAAGTGTCTTTAAGAAAATATGCCTAGTGGGAGCGACACACGCCTTTAATCCCAGCACTCTGGGAGGCAGAGCCAGGTGGATCTCTGAGTTTGAGGCCAGCCTGGTCTACAGAGTGAGTTCTAGCATAGCCAGGGCTACACAGAGAAACCCTGTCTCAAGGGGAAAAGGAAGAAATGAGAGAAAAAAAGCTTAGCTTTGAAATGAATCTGAATCTGAGCTGCACAGAAACCCTGTCTCAAAAAAGAAGGGTCGCGGAGGCCCCTGAGGAAGGCAAGCTCAGCAGCTAAGCAAGATCATGAGATTTCTTCTCCTCAAGGCTGGAACCCAAGGTCTGTTCTAAGCTAGGCACATGGAGCCAAGGCCCCTGGGACCCCCTGTGCTGGCCCAATACACAGCTGAGTCGCTCAAGACAGCCATGAACCCCAAATGGTCCAGCCAGTTCAGGTGGCCGTTAGCCTGGAGCAGAGAGGGGTGTCTGTCTCAGGTGGGAGACAGCAAAGGGAAGCTGAGCTTTCTTAGGACTGAGGAGCTCGGGGACATGAACCACACAATGGTCTTGGAAGTGTAGGTGACTTGGGTGAGGAATGACCATGCAAAGGGGATTGTGCCTGTCTCTGGCTGTGAGCAAGGATGGCAGGGTAAGGACAGGGCAGGAGGCAGAGTGAGAAGGGAGGTGGGGGAAGAAGTTAAATTTATAGGTAAGGTGACATCTCGTAGGACATCCAGGGGCTCCCAGACTTAGCCAGATGCACAAGTCTGGAGGTCACTGATTATTAGGAACAGAATGAGGTGACTCACGGCAGTTCTAGACCTGGGAACGCTGCAGCAGGAGGCTTGCTATGAGTTTGAGGCCAGCCTGAGCTACTGAGTTAGACCCTATCAAAAAAGAGAGAGAGAGAGAGAGAGAGAGAGAGAGAGAGAGAGAGAGAGAGAGAGAGAGAGAGAGGACAAGGTGTCCGCACAGCTATATCCCAGCTCCAAGCGCCTGCCCGGCTCCAGCTTGCTCTGCCTCAGCCCCAGCCCTGAAAACTCCTCAGCAGCCATGTTCCTTAATGTCTCCCACCAATCTGTGGTCCCGTCTCCACGTCCTTCTGCTCCTGTTTTCCTCGTCCTCTGCAGGGCGAGGTTCACAGCAGCTTGGGGTACAAGAGACTCTCAAAATAACAATAACAAACAGGTCAGGTTAGTGGCGTTGGCAGGTGAGGTCACAGGCACAGGCCACTGGGTGGGGACTTGGTCTCTCTAGTCCTCAGAAGGAGGTAGGTCGAATCATCAGAGTCTGTGGCACACCCAGCTTTCCCTGGGTGCTGAGGGAGCCCCAGTCTGGACCTCAGGTAGAGGGCACCTTGATGGAGCTGGGTCAGAAGTGCAGGGAGGGTTTCTGGTGCAGTCAAGGAGACCAACCCTTGATGTTCTGCAGAGAAATTTCCAGAGAGAGCCAGGCCACACTCTAGAAGAAAGCCAAGCACCACCCTTGAGGTAAGGAGCAGGTTGACAGTCCTCCCCCTGCCACAGTTAGAGGGTAGGGACTGGTGGGACCTTGCAAGAGTCACATAGCTGCCCTCCATTCCTGTCTGGCTGCCTCAGAACCCTGGGTCTGCCCTCAGCACATCCTGGCCCTAGCAATTCCAAGAGAAGATGGGCACCTGGACCCGGGGGGAGGCTTTTAGGGATCTTGGGGGAACCACGAGGACTGGGCTGGGTTTGCAGTTGTCATCCTTGAGGAAGACAGAGATGCAGGAAAAAGGCTGATGGGCCTTGGGGGCTCCCAGCCATGGAAGACCCTGGAGGCTCCAGACCAGTCTTGGGCACTGATACCTTGAGGGGCTGGTGTGAGCCTCCATGGGTTCTGAGAATCCAGCCCTGTGACTGATGGGGGTGTGTTTTGAGGCCTTACTCAGGCTTTGAGTAAGGATGGAAAGTGCTGGATGTCTGATGATAGTGCAGTCAGCTTCCTGTGGTGCCCCCCTCCTCCAGACTCCTGTGCTAATGAGGCCCCTACACAACCTCTAATTGGACTTGTCTGGGCAGAGCTGAGATTGGGCTGGCTTGGGGCTCTGAGCAGCATGACCTCCTCCTACGTCATTAGGATGGAGGGAAGAAGGGATTTAAACCTCCTGGGTGGGACTGCTACCAACACATTCCCAGGCAGCACCCAGCCCACCTTCCTCTAGGGAACAGCAGGCTGGGGGTGACAAACACTGGAGCCTGACCTCAAAGGGATGGGGACTCAATAGCCTACAAATCACATGAACATTTCAGGGGTTCACACTGCCGTGTTCAGTGGGGCTGGGCTGGGAGCAGCTGTGTGCTTGTGGCTGCTGGCTTGACTGCACCTGCAGGGTTAGATCCCTGATCCTCAGTGAGGCACAGGCTGGTGACAGGGGCACCTGGGTCCCTGTGGAGGTGTCAGCCTCTGAAGCTTGAGACCAGGGCCTCCCTGAAGCATAGGCCGGGAAGGGGGCTGCTGGCACACCCAGAGAAGTGATTTGGACATGGGAGAGCCCAAATAGTAAGGTTCCAGTGCTGGCAGAGGGGAGCGGGGTATCCAGTCTCTAACAAGACTTGAAGGGCCAAGGCTGAAAAATGGCACAGGACCCCCAGTGGGTACCCAGAGTTCACATACTCTGGGGTGTTTAGTGTGGAGATAAAGCAGGGAGCCATGGTTCTGTCTGGGCATCAGCTGGAAGGGGCTTATCTCTTGCAGGAAGGCCTGAGTCCAGGGCTTCTAGCCTTTTGGGGATCACAAACTCCCAAGGTTCTATTTTTCTTAATATCTGAAAAGTATGCAGAGCAGCTGCCATCAGACCCTGAGGTCCTCTGTATCTGCAGCTTCCAGTGGGAAAAGAGGAGTGGGGAGGTAGGGTGTGCAGTGACTCTGTCTGCTGTAGGTTGTCCAGAAGACAGGAAGAACAGGAAGACGAGAGCTGGATCCTGGTAGGCAATCCCTAGCACCCTTCCTGTCCCCAGAAGCGGAGGAAGTAACCCCAGCTCTTCCCCCAACTTACACTCCTCAGGAACAGACAGAAAAATCATTTGGTCGGGAGATAACAAGGCCCTCGCTGCAGCTAATGAGAGGCAGGGGTGGAGAGGGGCGACTGAGGCAATTGGCAGCCAGGATGTTCCCCTGGGCCCCCAGCCACATGTGTACAGGCTGTAGTCCCCACACTCTGAGCCTGGGGCCTCACAGATGTGGCTATACCCCAGCTGCATCACAACGCCCCCCCCCTCCCACTAAACAAGGAACTGGTGGCCGCAGTGATCTGGCAGCGCTGCTTGGGCCTGGACTCCTCCACTCTGCTCTGTGGTAAGACAAGGTGGTGGGCTCAGCCCAGCTCTTGTTAAGGGAAGGGAAAGGAATCTGATGAGAGATGAGCCTGCCATATGCTGAGGAATGTCGGGCCTGGCGGCGGTGAAGCGCTCAGCTGCCCTGCCACCCAGGCCCCTGGCTCTTCTCTCTGCTCTCGGTTCAGGGCCAGCAGTGGGTTTGAGACCTAGCAGTTGGTTTATCATGGCTGGTCATTGTATCTGGAGCAGATGTGGGCATAGGAGAACCCTGACTGACAGCTGTCCCTCCCACAGAGACAGGAGGGCGACAGGTTGGCAGAGCCTTCAGGAATGAAGCCTCCTAGGCTGGCCCTGTGAGCCCAGCACAGGATCAGGTGGCAGGAGAGAGAGGAGTGCTCGAGGGCTCCCGCCCTTACTGACACTGTGCAGCCTGGTCTAGCTTGCCCTCCTCCCCTTTCACTCAGAGCCAGGCAGCCTTGACCTGCAACCTCGGGTGTAGTCTGCACCGGGGGTGCTGACCAAGGCTGTGCAAATGCGTGAGTGGGTGTGCCCTGTGCTTTCTCGACCCAGGCTGACCCCTCCAGCCTTCTGGATGAACACTCCCCGGGAAGCTGTCCTGAGAGGTAAAGGGACACACGGGAACTGGAAAGGGACTGAGGACAGACCAAGCCTGAAAGTAATGCCCTTCCATCTTTCCAGGTGCCAAGTCCTGCCAGAGTTGCAACGAGCCCTTGTGCCTGTGGTGAGAGAGTTGGTGCCAGTTGAGAGGTCCCGGGCGGCCCACCACTGTCTGCGCCCCCAGCACTCCCCAGGGATCAGGTGTGCCCTTTAGATGTCTCCAGAAGCCATGCATTTGTGAGCCCAATCTCCTTGGGGCCACCTTCAGCCTCTCCTGCCTCCCCTCCAGAATCAGCCAGCCCCCGCTGCTCCCCACCCCCATTCTGGGCCTGCTGCTGCTGCTGCTGCTCTCCGCCTTGCTGCTCAGCCAGTCCCCACCACCCACCTGGCCGCACGTGCAGCTCTACTACCTTCAGCCCCCGCCGGTGTGAGGCGCCCTTCCCGGAAAACAGACCACCCCACTACCCCGTGCCACCATCGTGCCTCCCGCTGTCGCTGACTCAGAGTCAGGACGCGGGCCCCCGACATCCCTAAGTTGTTTTATGTGACCATGACCTACCCTGCTTCCTCCCGCTTCTTAACAATAGCAAATCACGTAGTAATGACTTGAGCAAAGGATGATTTCCTCACCAAACAAGGTCGGGGGAGGAGGGCAGCTGCGCTTCAGCTGAGTAAGAGGGGACCAAAGGGCTTCAGAGGCTGCTACTGCCGCACCGCCACAGTGCAGGGGCCTGGGGAGAGAGAGCTCACTGTCCCGAGCTGCGTCTGTGTGTCGGACTCTTTGCTGCAAGGGAGGCGGTACCAGTGCTGGCAAGCAAGAGGCATCCCTGATAGCTCCCCAGTGGCAACTCCGCAAAACGCAGCTTGCAGCCTCTGCGCTCTTAAATTGCAGACTGCTCTGAAGGAAGGGGCCCGGGACCATAAGCGCCGCACGCCAGGATCTTCCTACACCCTCGCCTTCCCTGTCAACACTGGTGACTTAGAATGCCAGGAGCCTCTTCCGAGCAAAGACAGGACCAAGGGGAAGGGGGTGGGCAGCCTGAAAACACGCTCCTCCACACCACCTTGTGCTCGAGAGCACGAGAAATTCTCTAGATCTGGCACTGGAGCTTTTTAAAGAACTCCCGGGGCCACCTGCGTTCGGTTTTGAGAGGCCATGTAGTTGGGATACAGGTGGCAGCAGGGGAGGATGTTACCGACTGGGAGGAGACCCATGTGAGGTGATTCGGGAAAGGCAGGCTGCTGACAGCCAGCGCGGGTTCTGCAAGAAAGACACCGAGGTAGGTTCCCAGTGCCCAGGAGACCGCTGAGAAGGGCAGGCCCAGCCATTTGGAACCAAGCCCGGGGCTGCCTGTGTAGCGGTGGATGGAACCAGGTCTGAGCCAATCCGCCGGGGCAGGGGGGATGTGGGGTCGGGGAGACAAGCCTGTGCTCGCCCGCAGGGGACGGGAGCTGCGCGAAGAGGGTTGTAGGAGGGGACCTGCAGAGGAGGGGTTTGGAGAACGGTGAGCTCTTTGGCCGCACCCTGAGCGTCAGGGCGAAGCGGCCTGGTATGGTCCGTCCGCTCGAGACAGCGGTCCAAATGGGGACTTCGGGGCGTGAGGTATCGCTCGCGGGTTTCTGTGGGCGCCGCCTATAAACCGCTCCTGTGCAGTAGCCGGGCTTTTGGAGCGGCGAGATGCAGGCTCCGCCCTTACAGCCTAAAGGCCAATGAGGACTCGGTCCGCCTCCAGAAAATGCAAATTTATGAGGGCGGCCTCCCATCCTCCGCAGACCAATCAGGGCGCGGTCCGCTCGCCCACCGGCTCACAAGCTACAGGTGTTGGTGGAGCGGGGTCCCGGGAGCCCCTGGCTCTAAACAGTTTCCTGCTCCCGACCCTGCGACGTAACTCCTGGAGCCCTCCCTCGGCCGAACACACGGCCCAGAAAAGTTGTTAAATCCAGATACAGCAAGGCATGGTGGTGCTCGCCTTTAATCGTAGCACTTGGGAGGCAGAGGCAGGTGGATCTCTGAGTTCGAGGCCAGCTTGGTCTACACAGAAACTGTCAGCCAAAAAAGAAAAGAAAAAGAAAACCCTCCCGTGACAGCTGAATCAGGGGCCTCGCAATTGTGACTTTAGGAGAGCAGAGCGGCGAGGAAATCCGGAGAGAACAGAGACTCGGGATAGACACCCCGAGAAGAACCACGGAGGCAACGGAAACCAGCGAGGACACGGAGGGGGCTGGTTGCAGTGGGACGGTGCGCCCCCGCTGGGGCCCCTCCCCACACACCCACGCGAGGGCGGCGCAACAAGGAGGCGAGGTCGCGGCGAGGCAAGGCTCTTTATTGGGCTCAGGGCGCGTCCGGTAGCAACAGCTTCTGCATGTAGGAGTCCAGCCAGCGGCGGCGCTCCAAAGCGGCCAGCAGACGCGCGCGCTCCCGAAACGCCGCGTCGTCTGCCAGCGCCAGGCTGCGCCGAGACAGCGGGGTACCCAAATCCGCCCAGGCCCGGCTGTTGGCGCGGAGGCTGCGGGAAGAGAGATACGGTGACTGAGCGCCAGGCCCCACGGGCCGCCGCGGGTCCCCACTACAGTCTGACGTCAAGCACCTCTGCACCTCCCCGCGCGGTACCTCACCTTCCCTTGGGGGTGTCTCCTCCCTTCCTGGGTATCCTGGGCCTCATACCTACCTGAACACACCAGCAAGGGGCAATGCAACTCCTGAGGCAGGGCCAGTGCCCCAGGGCACAAGCAGCAGCAGCAGCAAAAGCAGCAGCAGCCGCTCTCGGGGGCTCCTGGACACCTGGCAGGTCTCCATCACCTGTGGACACCGGACAGGATCTCGCTGTTATCCCGCCCCGAAGCCTGGAGCCCACCGCCCATCCCCCATTCCACCCCCACCGCCACCAAGCCTCCCGAGAGGCCCCCTACCGTGCAGTGGGCTCGGGGCAGCGGTGCTCACACCCCATCTTATATAGCCCAACAGCCCCCGCGGCGGCAGTGACGCAGGCCGGGCTGGGGGCGCGGGGTCACTCCACCCCAAGCTCATTAAGGAGCCGCCAGCGGTAATGAGAAGTCTGGTGGGGCCCTGCGCTGCCGTGGCCGCCACCAACTAATTGGGACCCGGAGCTGGTACTGAAGAAGCGGGGGGTGGGGGGGCAGACAGAGAGGTGGACACAAGGGGTGTGTCAGAGGAATAAAAATAGAGTCGGCAGAGGGGGACCATCAGAGAACAAGTGGAGCGAGCAGCAGGGAAGAGAGCAGAGGGATCCAGGAGGAGAAAGACACAGAGCATCACCTCCAGACAGAAGGACGAAAGACTGGCTGCCTGTGAAAGGAATAACACGGAGGAAGAAAGACTGGGGGCTCTGGAAATGGGGGTGGGGGAGCTGAAAAGAGAGGGTGTGGAAAGACAGGCAGGCAGGCCCATCAGAGCCGGGGAAGGAGAGCAGAGATGGTAGTGTGCAGACCGGAAGTCACCACCGTAGAGTGGGACTCAGGAGGCTTCCACAGGATGACTCCTTTCCCTCCCCACAAGGGATGCCAGGGGCTAGTGAAGATCCGGCCCAATCCATATCCAGCACGTTTAAAGGGGACCCTCAAGGCCACCCCACAGTGCCGCACATCTGTCATCCTAGCACCCAGGAAACAAACAGGAGGATCACTCCAAATTTGAGGCCTGTGTATGCTACATAAGACTCTCTCCAAGAGGGACACCCTCCTCCCATACCATGGACAAAGGAGGTGGACAAGGGCCTGGACTCCTGCCTCCACAGACAGGAGGGGACCAGACTTGGAATCCCAAGCCTAAAGGTGGTCAACCCCATTGGTCAACCCCAGTCTCCTGGGTTCTGGCAAGAGGGGACAACTGCATTCTTCAGCCTGAAGGGAACAGAGTAGCCTAGTGGGATTAAAGAAGAAAGTTACCAGGGATTTAGATCCTTGGATTTGGTTGGTGGATGGGAGAGGTCCTAGGACTCTTTTGTTTTCTGTGACAGGGTTTCTCTGTATTTCCTGGACCTCACTTTGTAGACCAGCCTGGCCTCGAACTCACAGAGATCTACTTGCTTCTGCCTCCCGAGTGCTGGGGTTACAGCTGTGTGCCACCACCACCACCACCTCCCCCCCCCCCCCCCCCCCCGCCCAGGTGGTACCAGGACTCATCGGAGAGTTTGTGTCTGTTGGGTTGGTAGTGGGTTTTTGGGGGGATGGGGGTGGGGGGTTGTGTGTGTTTGAGCGGCTGGGTTTTATTTTTGTTTTAGAGTCACTGAAGCCCAGTCTGGCCTGGGTCTCATTGTGTCACCCAAGCTGGCTTTGAACTCATAACTTTTGTGCCTTAGCCTTCCAAGAAGAGGGATCACAGGCCTGCGCCGTCATACCTGGCCAAACCTTGCCTTCAAAGGGAACATATCTTGATTAAAACCTAACTTAACTTCCTTCTCTACCCCAGCGATGAGATTCTATGTCTCTGTTTCTTTAAGAATCTCAGCTTGTTGCTAGGTTCTCAGGATCCCCCAGGGAGGGGGTCAGGTGCGTCACCTGTCACCTGTGTGCCTCTGGGACTCCCAGTGCTGCCTCTCCCAGTGCCATTCAGCAGCACTCCCTGCCTGCCTCTTTGTCCAGCGTTGATCGTCTGCTGTTGTCTTGGACACCACTGAACAGGTAGGAGACCCCCACGACCCCAGACGACCCTGCCCCACCTCCATCTCCATCTCCAACCCACTACAGGAGTTACTGGATCCCTAGCTCCGTCTTCTATAAACAGGGCGCTGAGGTTACAGTCCCAGAGGTCTCCATCTACATCAGGCCGGGCAAGGAGTCTACACCTCACATCGCTATGTCTAGCAACCCCATGTCCTTTCCCCTGTGATTCTTTTTTTTTTTTTTTTTTTTCCCTGTGATCCTTAAGCCCCTTTCCAGGCTCCAGTAATCAAAATCTCCAAATGTCCTAATTTCTGGCTAGCAGCAGAGACATGGACCCTTTACCCTCCACTCTGTGGGACTCAGCGTCTTCCTCCTCCCTGACTCTGCCTGAGCCTCAGCTCCTCCAACGCCCCCCCCCGTCACCCCCCTCCCCAACCACTCTACCCCTTCCCCCACCCCGTCTCAAAGCCTGTGTATCCCTGGCCTCAGATTTTCCTATGTCCCCTTAGCCATCTGACACCCTCCAAAGGTGAACCTCACTTTTGTGGGATCTTGGAAAGATGTCATTATGTCCCAAATTTTCAGTGACCCCACTGGGAAATGTACCACCACTCAAAAGAATCTCTGAACGCCTGTGTTCTTGGTGACCAGTTACCACCCCCACAGCCTCCAGGGAGTTGAAGTTGGTTTTTGCCAGGGTCCCCCAACAGACCTAGTCCTTCTGGGAGCCAGTGGGCGTGGCTTCTGGGGAGGGCCGCGGGATGCTTTGGCCTTAATGCTTCTTCCTACCTACTTCCACAGCTACGAGCATCTCTGAGCCATGCAGCCCTTCAGCCCTCTCCTCCTCCTCCTCCTCCCCTTTCTCCTTGATAGTCTGGGGTCCCGGGCAGCTCCCTCAGCATCTCTACCTGTGGACTCCGACCTCCAGGGCACAGCCCAGCCCTCTGGGATGCCCACTGGTGCTGTAGAAAATTCTCCTAGAGATGAACCTTCCCCAGGGTACCCTGCACCCACCCCTCCTGAGCCCTCCAAGACACCACCCTCAGCTTCCCCTGACATCACCATAAAAAGCTTGCTTGAGACCCCTGGCTCCAACCTTTCAAATTCTCCAGAGACTCCCACGCCTGAGCAGCTTACCACCTCAGGAGCAAAGTCTCAGGGCTTTTCATGGATGAGCCTTTCCACAGCAGCACTCCCCAAATCTCCTGAGACCCCCAAGCCTGATCTCTCTGGACCTTCCCAGTCTGGATTGCCTGAAACCCCAAAACCTAATCCTTCCAAATCATCCCTCCCAGACTCCCCTGACCCGACACCAACTGCACACCACGAATCCCCTAAAATCCCTGAAGGAGATACCCCCAAACACTCACCTGGTGAAGGGCCAAAGAGACCAAGTCCTAGCCCCACCCAACTCCTCAGCTCCAAATCCCTGGAGACCCATGACCCTGGCACCACCAGAAACCTAAGTTCTGCATTGCCAGCACCCACCCACCCTGACCCTGCACACCCTCCCCAGTCAGCACTTCTCATGGCCCACAGCTCCAACCCCACTGACATACCCACGACCTACAACCAAAACGCAACAGGGATGGCTGTGACCGCTGCCTTGGAAGTCACCACTAGTCTTCCCACCCAAACAACAACCCTGTGGGAGGAAGCCACCACTCCCAGTGAGCCAGGCTTTAGTCCCACCCCAGAAGCCCCTGCTGCCACCCCAGCTGCCACCACTGGCTTGTCCACCTCAGATTTCCTAGGGACCAAAGAGCTGAGCGTGCCCCAGAGCTCAGGCCCCAAGGGGCCAGCTCTCCCTCCTCCCTCAGCACGGATTGCAGGGCCCCCTGCTCCTCTAGAGCCCTCCAATCAGGTTGCCATGCCTCAGGCCCCTCAGAGACACAGCCGAGGAGAGACGGTCAATACTATCATCGTGGTGGAGCATGTGAAGGAGACTGGTGAGGGGCCTGGATCTCAAAGAAGAGGACTGGGTCTGAGGGAGGAGGTCTGGGTCTGGACCCTGGGTCTGAGGGAGGAGGGCTGGGTCTGAGGGAATAGGGCTGGGTCTGAGGGAGGAGGGCTGGGTGTGGACCCTGGGTCTGAGGGAGGAGGGCTGGGTGTGGACCCTGGGTCTGAGGGAGGAGGGCTGGGTGTGGACCCTGGGTCTGAAGGAGGAGGGCTGGGTCTGAGGGAGGAGGGCTGGGTCTGAGGGAGGAGGGCTGGGTGTGGACCCCTGGGTCTGAGGGAGGAGGGCTGGGTCTGGACCCTGGGTCTGAGGGAGGAGGGCTGGGTCTGGACCCTGGGTCTGAGGGAGGAAGGCTGGGTGTGGACCCCTGGGTCTGAGGGAGGAGGCTGGATCTGGACTCTGGGTCTGAGGGAGGAGGGCTGGGTCTGGACCTGTGGATCTGAGAGAGGGGGCTGGGTTTGGACCTCAGGTCTGAGGAAGGAGGCCCTCAGCTCAGCCAACTGTGTCATCCTCAGGTGTGACTCTGGTCAGCCGCCCCAGAGGCTCGGTCGGAGGGGCTCTATGCCTGTTTTTCGCGGGGACAGGGATGCTAATTGGTGTCTTCCTGCTGTTGTGGTGTCTCTACCGCCGGGCCTCCAGACACAGGTCCTTTGCACACCACCGGCTCCAGGACAGTGGGGATGAACCAGGTGAGTGCTTGCTTGCCGTGGGCGGACCTTATCCCGGCTTCACAGGGGCCTTAGGACATTCCTCTAAAGAACAAAAATCCCTGTCCGAGGTAAGTATAAGGCTTGACCCCACCACGGGCTGGTCCAGCCCCCTATACCTGAATTCTTCCTCTGCCCTCACCCCCACTTCCTCTTCCTCCACTGAGATAGGATCTCATTACATATCCCAGATTCCCAACACACACACACACACACTACACACGCAGGCATACACACATACATGCACACACATTCATACACGCACGTGCGCACACACAAAACACGCACGCACACATACACATACCATACGCGCACGTGCAAACACACTTACACACATACATGCACGCACGCACGCATCCTCACACCCTCTCCAAACCCTCCTCAGCTCCCTCAAGCCCTGCCTAGTTCTCCACACACCCCCACAAAACCCTCACGCCGCCCCCCAGCCCGCAGGGACATTACACGCCCTCTCATTGGCCAGCTGCCTGACCCGCTCACCCCGTCCCCTCTCCTCTTCGCCCTTGCAGTCCTGCACCTGGATGCCCCGAAGGACCCGCTGGACCTCTACTTCTACGCCCCGGATGTGTGGGTGCCCTCGCACATCGCCACGCAGCAGCCACCTCCCACGCCCCCGCTGCCGCCCAAGCTGCCCCCTCCGCCCCGCGGGCCGCAGCGCCTGGAAGCCCTGTCGCCCGCCGCGCTGGCCCCCAACTTTGTCTGAGATGGCACCGCAGGCCCGGCCGACCCAGCTTCAGCGCCTCAAGGCCCCAGAGCCACGCAGAGCTTCCCAATAAACGGCCTCGGTCCCTAGTCTTGCACTCGAGTGCTTGATGGAGGGGGAGAGCCGGGGCCTGGTTGGGCGTGGGCGGCAGGTAGCGGGGCTGAGGGGCGCAGGCAGGAGGGCGCCATCTGCAGCCCCCCTGGGAGGGAGGGAGGGAGGGCTTGGTCTGGACCCTGCTCCCCCACTCTTGTGACCCGCATCAGGTGATGACCTAATCCGTACACCAAAGCGTTTATTGGGAGTGGGACGGGGCAGGGCAGGAGTTACGTCACAGACAGACACCAAGACACATCCCTGCCCAGGAACGACCCCCTTCTCCCAGCCCCCTCCCTTCCCTGGGATTCTATAACTCCACTCACATTCCTTCCCCAGATGTCTGTGAGGGGGAGCACCCCCAGATTTGGAGTCATTTAGCCCCTGAGGGACACAACACATGGCCACTGAGAAACCGAGGGCAGTGTGGAACCACCCAGGAGAATAAAGTGCAAGGATTTAGGGGGAGGGGGGAGATCCTGAAACCACCACAAGGGGGGGGGGGTGAGAAGCGGTGGCCCTGAGCCACTGAATTAATAATAGCCTTGAGCAGCCACTACTTAGACCTGAAAACTGAGTCAGAAAAAAGAGCACAGGGTGAGCGGAGCCATTCCGGCCATTTCCCTGGACGTTGTACTAAGCTAAGGACAAGGTCCGGCAAAGTGTGCTGGTGAGGGGAGGAGGGCAGTAAGGAGTGGGGAGACTTGAAATCACCATTTTCCCTCAGAAACGCTGGTGAGAATCGGCCCCAAGAATGGCGGGGTTGATGGTTGGTTGAACCAACTTGGGAAGTGCAAAATGGTTAGGCGAGCCTTGGAACTAGAATTTTTCTGAGTTGGGGACCACCTGAATAATCACGGGGGGGGGGAGGGTAGCCTGAGCATCCCTGGGGTCCTAGGAAAAGGGGTGAAACCTCAAAACCACAAGACAGAGGTTGAACTGTCCATCCAAATAAAGCCCTGAAAGAGATTTGAAACCACACAGGCAGAACAAGCGGAGAACAACTTTCAGGGGTGCTTGGGTATCCTCGAAGCTGCCTAGTGTGCAGCTTCACCCCCGAGAGAGCAGTTGAGAAGGAAAGAGGGGGCTGGCTGGACAGCACTGGGAACAAGGGCAGATTTGCATCTTAAGCCTGAGGCCGGACAGAGAGGACTGGGGTTCCCCCACACTGCCGCTCAGGCCGGAGGTGTGTCCAGTGAGGTCCCGGAAACTGCCTGTCGGTGGGAGGCACGTGGTCAGTAGTCCCGGACAGGGGGTGGGGGCCTCGGAGGCTGGACTGTGCTGTGTGTGGCCCCGTAGGACGGAGGAGGCGCGGGGGGCGCCCCCGGGGGCTCAGCCTCGTCTTCCATGTCACTTTCGTCGCTGCCAGCCAGCTGGTCGTGGCCGACAAAAGCCGCACTTCTCCTCGCTCATCTCCTCCGGCTCCGCCCACGGCTGCTTCTCTCCCGAAGCAAAGACCCCATAGAAGATGACACCCCCATAGTGCACCAGGGAGGCGATGAGGAACACGTACTGCCACTCCTCCCGGGTCTGGGGGGGGGGGCAGACAAGGAAGAAGGTCAAAAGAGGGACGGAGGGAAGCACACCTTTCATCCCAGGGACTGTGCAGGGTGGCACGGGATGACGCTGCCTTCGAAAAGATGGCTCGGCGGCAGCGGCGGCAAAGGGGTCTGACTGCTTTTGCAGAAGGACCGAGTTCAGATCCCAGCACCCACACCAGGCGGCTCACAGTGACCTCCGGCCTCTGTGGTCTGGGAATTCACATGCACAGACACACAAGTTAACACTAGCAGGAGGCCAATGTGGGAGGGCACGCTCAGGAAGCAGAGGTAGGTGGATCTCTGTGAGTGCAGGGCCAGCCTGGTCTACAGAGTGAGATTCTGACTTAGAAAATAGCATTGGTGAGATGGTGCTGCCAAGCCTGACGACATTTGCGTTCTATCCCTGGGGCTCGTGAGATGGAGAGAGGAACCCAACAGCTGGACCCTGACCTCTACACACATTCCGTGGCACAAATTAGCTCACACACATTAAGTTAGTAAAAATTAAATTAATAAAATTAGATTTTAAAAAAGAGATAAAAGAAAATCTGAGTTTAAGGCCAGCCTGGTCTACAGAGTGAGTTCCAGAATAGCCAGGACTACACAGAGAAACCCTGTCTCAAAAGAAAAGGGGGGGAGGGGCAGGCTGGAGAGATGGCTCAGAGGTTAAGAGCACTGACTGCTTTTCCAGAGGTCCTGAGTTCAATTCCCAGCAACCACATGGTGGCTCACAACACAACCATCTAGAATGAGATCTGATGCCTTCTTCGTGCCTGCAGGTATACATGCAGGCAGACATTGTATATGTAATAAATAAATCTTTTTTTAAAAAAGGAAAAAGAAAAGGAGGGAAGGGGGAAAGGAGAGATAAAAGAAAGGGAGAGGGAATTTGGGAGATGACTCAGCAGTTAAGAGCACTGTCTGACCTTCCAGAGGTCCTGAATTCAATTCCCAGCAACCATATGTTGGCTCACAACTATCTACACTGGGATCTGATGCCCTCTTCTGGCCAGCAGGTGTACATACACATAAATAAATAAATAATAAAATAATATACATAAATAAATACTTTTTTTAATGAAAGGGAAACTCATGGTGGCGCAAGCCTTTAATCCCAGCACTCGGGAGGCAGAAGCAGGCGGATCGCTGTGAGTTTGAGGCCAGCCTGGTCTACAAAAAGAGTCCAGGACAGCTAAGGCTACACAGAGGAACCCTGTCTCAAAAAACCAAAAAATGAAAAAAAGAAAAAAAGGGGGGGGGGAGAAGGAACAAGGGATACCTGGAAGGTTCCAGGCACTCATTGGGAAAAGTGTGCTAACCTTGTGCTTTGTCATTGCACCCACGATGATGGGGCACACCATCCCAGACAGTGTGCCCACGCCATTGGAGATACCCATCAAGATGCTGGCATAACGAGGGGCGATGTCCAAATGGTTCACGTTAAACCCTGGTGGGGTATCAAGTCGGCAGATGTCACATCAAGTCCCCAACTCAAGTAACCCACTGCAGTGCCACACCCACCCCATCCCCTGGTTTTGTTTTGCTTTTTGAGACACTCATTTTTCAAAAATGTGTATTTACTAATGTGTATGCCTGTGTGGGGGTATGCACATGTGAGTGCAGTGTCCATAGAGTCCAGAAGAGGGTGCCCAGTCCACTAGAGCTGGAGCCATGAGCAGTAGGGTAGATGCGGGGAACCAAATTCAGGTCCTTTAGAGTTGTTGTTTTGAGACAGGGTTTCTCTGTGTAGCCTTGGCTGTCCTATACTCACTTTGTAGACCAGGTTGGCCTTGAACTCACAGTGCTCCGCCTGCCTCTGCCTCCCGAGAGCTGGGATTAAAGGTGTGCGCCACCACACCCAACATGGCAAGCAAGAGTATTTTAACTACAGAGCCGGAGTCATCTCTCTAGGTCCCGAGACGCCTATTACAGAACCTGAGCTGACTACAATAGCCCCAAGCTGACCGTCTGGATTCTCACCAGAGATGGCAAAGCCGCTGAAGCCCACAGCCAGGACTAGAAAGGAGATGGCCACGCCCTTGGAGTGTGAGTATCCGACCACCAGCAGCAGTGTGGCTTCCATTCCGAAACCTGAAGAGGACCATGTCTCCCAAGTGCCCACTGTGACCCCTTCTGCCCAGCCCGGACCTGCAGTGGACCTCACTCTGGTCCCACCAAACCGGAGTGGGTCCTGCTTCCCCAAGACTCAACCCCATCCATGGCCTTTGGCTGATCAGCCTCAAAAGGGCCGACTGTGGTCCCACCTTCTAACTAGGTGACACTTAGACACAACACCCCACCTCTGGACCCTCAAAACTCACTTCTCCGTCACTATCACCTAAGGAGGCCTGAGACCCCACTCACGACTCCATCTCTCCTGATGGCCACTCGCACAGCCTGGTGTTCCCACAGTCCTACCCATGACCGGTTTCCTTAAAACCTGTTATAGCCTGATCTACTTAGGTCCCCCATCCACAGTGCTCCCCAATCCCCGCCACTCCCATCCTAGTTTAAGTCTGATTCCAGCTAGCCTCGTGAAGGCCCCAACCCTCAAATTCAGTGTCTTCTCTACACCACCGGGTCTGGTGGTCTCGAAACCTGACTTTGTGAAACTGTAGCGCACTGCCCTAACTCACTGAGGTTGCGTCTGGTCGGCCCCGCCCTCGGCCCCGCCCACCAGACACTCCCCTGTGTGGCTGGGGTTGGGTCTGGTCGGCCCCGCCCTCGGCCCCGCCCCGCCCCCGCCCACCAGACCCCTGTGTGGTCGGCTCCACCTGGCCCCACCAGCTCACCCCCGCAGTTCATCAACTTTCGCACGTTGGTGGTGGACATTATACGGCGACTGCGCAGAAAGTCGGCGATCTGGCCCCCGATGGGTACGATGATGGTCATGACCAGGTGAGGCAGCGCCGACACCAGGCCCACCTGTGAGAGCAGGGGAATGGGCAGCCAGCCACTCCCTTTGGGTGACCACCGCGACCTCCTCCTCCATGCCAGCCTAGGGGACGCAGGCAGTCTCTCCCTCACCCTCACTGAGTCCCGTACTCCTGCACCCCCACCTTGCTGATCTCAAAGCCGAACACTTCTTCAAAGTAGGCAGGCTGGGAGATGAGGAGCAGGTAGAAGGTCCAGCTGCGGCAAAAGTTGGCCACGATGATGGCGTAGACCGGCATGGACGTGAAAAAGCGCCTCCAGGGCGTGTTAAACTTCTGTGGGCGGAGTGGACAGGAGAGGAGAGCAGACCATGCTAAGACAGATACAGAGCCTGGGAACTTCCTGTCCATAAGCCATACATTTTCTCGTGAGGACTTAGGAATTCTAAAAATCCAGTTTTAAGGTCCCATTCATTGAAAGGATTAAGGCTAGGGTCCTGACTCCCCAGAGGTTCCTTGGATTTCAGATGTTGCCCCCATGGTAACCCATAAATGGTGAGCCCTGTAAAATGTCTATTCCATCACTACACAAGGTCTAGCCATACCCACAGCAATATTTTTGTTTGTTGGTGTTTTACAGGGTCTCTCTGTGTAGCCTTGGCTGTCCTGGACTCGCTTTGTAGACCAGGCTGGCCTCAAACTCACAGAGATCCTCCTGCCTCTGCCTCCCTGAGTGCTGGGATTACAGGCGTGCGCCACAGTGCCCCACCTCTCCACTGTTTTTAGCAGGCCTCATGAGTGGCTCTAAATCAGTCTACCCTGTACCTGCCGTTCCTAAACCCCATCCCTCCTAATACAGAACCTAGCCCAGCTATTTTCTTCCTTCCTTTCTTCCACCCCCCCGCCCCCCTCTCTCTGTCTCTCTCTGTCTCTCTCTCTCTCTCTGTCTCTCTCTCTCTCTCTCTCTTTAGTAGTGGGAACAGAACCCAGAACTTCCCAGAACTTCATGCATGCTAGGCAAGCATTCTACCGTTGTGCCACATCCACAGCCCCTCACATACTACTGAGCTAAACCTCTAACCCACATTCCAATGTTGAAACAAGGCTTCACTAAACTGCCTAGCCTGGCCTTGAAACTCCTTTTATAGCCTGACCTCGCACTTGCAATCCTCCTGCCTCAGCTCCTCAAGTAGCTGGCTGGCATGCTTTTACCACGTCCCACTTGGCCCCAGCCTTTTGCTCGGCAGTCCTGTCTTCCCTGAGTTTCTGCACAGGTTTGAGCCTGCACAACCCTCTCTCCTCCCCACCCAGACCAACCGTGACAGGGTTCATGAGCTTGGCGCTCTCTCCGATGGCATCCTCGATGTATTTGCGCTCCTCCTCCGAGATGCTGGGGTGCAGTGCAGGTGACTCATAGGAGACGAGCAACCAGAAGAGGTACCAAAAGATCCCAAAGCTGCCTAAGGGGAGTCAGGAGTGGGGTGGGAGTAGGGTGACACTCAGGCTCCCGCAGCCCCGGTTCCACCCAGGACCACACCTCCGAGTGCCTCACCATAGACGTAGAAGACAGAGCTCCACCCTGAATACTGGACCAGGACCCCGGCGAGCGGCATGGCGACCACTGCCCCGGCGTAGGACCCTGAGGAGTCCGAGAAGGTATAGAACAGACCTGTCTTCCCTAGATCTAGGTGAGCAGACCCTCAGCCCTGGAATCTCTGCCACACCTAAGTTGAGGTCACAGCTCACCACCACCCCCTCACACCGGAGCTGGTCCCCAGCCCCTTCCTCTCACCGCAAAAGGCTGTCGTCGCCAGCCGACTCCGTTCTAAGGGAGGGGCCCATTTGCTCCAGATGCCGTGGCAAGCAGGGTATGTGACCCCCTAGGGAGGGAGCACCGAGGTCAACAAGAAGAGGTGGGGTCAGAGAGGGGACACGGGGCTTATGGGACAGTCTTTACCTCCACCAGTCCCTGCAGGATCCTCACGAAGATGACACAGCCATAGTGGACACGGGCTGCTGAGGGGATCAGCATGTTTAGGGTGGATGTAGCCACAATGGCAAAGCCAAAGACCCTGTTGAGAAAGGTTGGAAAAAAGGGAGTCTAGCCATGCCAGAAGTAGTGAGGTGTGCATGTGGTCCTAGCCATCCAGCCTTCCCACTGTTCCTTTGCCCTTTCTGCCCACAGCAGGCCTTGTGGTTCACAGAACTGGAGGCCACCTCTAAGATATACCCACAAACTAGGGCCCTCCCAATTTCCCGGAGCCAAACCCAAGACCACTCCCTCTAGCTGCTCCACACACAGCGGCAGCTTCTGCCACCTTGAGACTCCACTACTGTACCTGTTGGCTGCGAATTTTTGGCAGATAAATCCTCCAGGAATCTGAGTGACAATGTAGCCCCAGAAAAAGGAGCCATGTATGAGGCCGACAGTCTCTGGATCCCAGTTGAACTGGGCTTTCTGCGGGTTAAAATACACATCAAACTAGCTGCCCTCCAGAATCAGCTCTACCAATCAGCACCCACAGACTTAGCACCTCAGCCAATCAGCAACAAGATCCCCCCTCCCTCTGCCCAAACCTGCCAATTAGAGCTCTCCGGAGCTCCGCCCTTCTATGTTGCTAGGGCCTACCCTACCACTTTAGCTATAGGCGCTGCTGCCTAGAAGCCTGGTTCTACTTGCTTGCTTACCTCAGTATCCCCTCCCTGAATATCCCCAAGTGTTGGGGTGACTGCCTCCTGTTTGTGGACAGACCTGTATGGGGTCTAGGCAGGGCCAAGAAGCAGCTAAATTAGGGGTGTTCCTCATTACAATGGAGCAAAGGACAGGGTTTCAGGTAAGCCACAGACCAAACCAAGATTATTATTTTTTTCCTTTTCCCAGTCAGGGACATGGTTTTGTTTTTTTTATATATATATATATAATACACAAGTAAAATAGCATAAATCTAAGCTTGGGCGAGGCTTTAGGTGTGGGCCAGAATTAATCAGGTGGACACAGGCAGAGGTGAATTTGGAAAAGAGCTTGAGATAGCAGTGAAACTATGTAAGTGAAGCCGGGAAGGCAAGCGTGGGGTACATCCGTAAGTGAAAGGGCTAGAAGGTCCAAACTGGATCGTGAGTAGCCAACCTAATGCTGGTGTAATGTGAGCATGGGAAGGAGGCGGAGCTTCCTTTATATCAGGGCGGGGCTGAGAAAGCCAGGAGCAGGGAGTGAGATCTGATCTGTAGGGAGGCTCAGATGGGCAGGGCCAAAGGGTTGTAGCTGGGCAGGATTGCGCGACCTGGCCCAAGGGCCGTGAGCAGGGCTCGCCAGAGCAGCTACCTGCACCACCACGTGGCCCCCACGGTGGGTCGTGCTGTTGTTGACCATGGACACGATGGCCACGCCCAGGTTGCAGCGGATGCCAAAGCTGATGCAGAAACCCAGACCGCTCATGATGGCGATGATGTAGCGGCGAGGGAGGCCAAAGCAGGTGCAGTCCAGCACAGGCGGGTCCCGCGTGTGCGTGGTCACTGGCCGCCCGTCGGCGCTCAGTTCCAGCGTCTCCGCGCCTTCCTGCCGCTTCTCCAGGAGCCTGCGGGGCCGCGAGAAGCAAAGACTCAGCAGTCTAGGCCCCTCCTCCTGGTGACACAGGGGGCCCCCTGGTTTAACCTTGCTTGGCTGCCCTTACTAGGATGCAAGCACCCCTGGACCCGTATTTCCCTCCATCCATCCAAGAGCTCAGATCTGGTTCTCTCTCCTCCCTGTGACACCGGAGTACATGGCAAAACCCACGTCTTTTGCCAGATTCAGAATCCTTTTGCCGGACCCAGAGTCCGAATTCCTTCCAGTCCCAGGAGTCCAGCCACCAGCCTCGACTCTCGGGTCAAGATCTTCAGACACCTTCTCCCTAGCCCTCTCATCTCTCTCCACCAAGGAGCTATAGACCCTACAGTGCCCTTTGAAATCAAAGGGCAGGTTCCTGCAAGCCCCCACCGCAAGGCTCCAAGACTGTCCCCAACCCCCTCCAGCAGATGCAGATCCGAGTCTATTTGAGTCAGCAAAGGTACAAAGGAGAGGCCTGCGCAAAGGTGTCAACAGAGCAGATGCTTCCGAGCCATCTCCGCTATACATATCGACCCCTCCCCCTCTCCCCACCCCCTCTGTGGTAGCCCTGCCCTGCTTCCAGGCCCCAGATGAAGGGCTGAAGTCCAGCTGACGCTGCCTGAAGCCCATTCCCACAGGCGCGGTTTGGGGGAGCCCCTCAGGGGGTGCCGAATCCAGCAGTCTGGCTTAGGCACCCCTGGGGAATCTGGGGTTCAAGACTGTTAGTCTAGGGGGCAGGACGGGGGAGTGATAGCTGGTGTCCTGGCAGGGGACAGATGGCCCTGGTAGGGAGATTGGCGCATTCATTCCCCAGCGTGACTCTCGCCTCCGCCCCGATCTGCATCCAGGATTGAGTCCATGATGATGGATAGAGCTCGAGGAGGGGCTGTATTCCAGCCAGAGCGAGGCTGCTGGAGACCGGGGAACCGGACCAGAAAGGACCAGAGAGGTGGGGAGATCGCTGAGACGGAGAGACAAAGAGCTATTGCGAGTGGGCCAGAAAGCACGCGGAGTAGCCTACTGAAAGGCTAAAGACTCAGACGGAGATACACAGAGAGACAGAGATGGAGAGAGAGGCAGAGACAGAAAGAGACCAAGAGACAGAGACTGAGGAAACTAAGAGAAAGGGAAACAGAGACTCAGGGGTGAGAAAGTAGGAATTATCTGACACTTAAATAAGAGACCCAGATGTGGAGTGAGGGCAGGGGAGAGAGCCTCTTACATTAGAAAATGGAGAAATGAGAGAGAAATGAGACACACGGAGGACAAATGGTCTGAGGGGCCATGATGCGCCTCACGTGTGGGGACATTTTTTTTACGGCGTGGCCCCTCTGAGGTGGCTAGTCAGCCAGGGGATCGGGCTGGTTCCCAGGAAGGGGAGAGAACAGATGGAGGGAGCCTGGGACGGGGGAGGAAAGAACAGACAGACGGCTTGGGGGGAGGGGGCGGAGGACCAAGGAACACAGCCCCACACTGAGACTTAAGGAGGTGGGGAGGGGCAGGGACGAGATGGGGTGGAGGTGGAAGCCAGATACAGATACGGTTGTTCCACACCTGGTAATCCCAGCACTTGTGAGGCTGAGGCAGGAGGATTGCTGCCATTTCAAGACAGAGTGAGACAAGTGAGAGTGGGCAGAGTTGTAGGCCAGCTGGCAGAGTGCCTGCTTAGCATGCAGGCAAGTCTGCGGGTCAGACCCCAGCACTGCGTATGCCAGGTGTACTGTCAGGCAGGTGTAATCACAATCCTCGGGAGGCAGAGGCAGGAGGATCTGAGTTCAAGGTCATCCTTGGCTCCAGAGTGGATCTGAATCCATCCTGGGCTACCCCAGACTTTTTGTCTCAACAAAACAAAACAAGCTGTATGATGGTGCACCCCCTTTTTAATCACAATACTTTAAGGCAGAGGCAGGATCTCTGTGAGTTCCAGGCCAGCCAGGGCTAAACAGCCAGAGCCTGTCTTTAAAAAGGGAAGGAGGGCTGAGGATAGAAAGAGAGAGGGTATAGACAGTACCCAAGGGAAAGAAGAAAGAAAAAGAGGGAAGAGAGCCTAAGAGCTGGGCATCAAAGCCCCGAGGCTAAACAGCATAGGGCATGCTGCCCTCCAAAGAGCATTAGCCTGGAGACAGAGTTTGACCCAGGTTGGTTTCTGATACTTGACTGATTTTTTTTTTTAATATTTATTTATTTATTTATTATGTATACAGTGCTCTGTCTGCATGTACACCAGAGGAGGGCATCAGATCACATTATAGAGGGTTGTAAGCCACCATGTGGTTGCTGGGAATTGAACTCAGGACCTCTGGGAGAGCAGCCAGTGCTCTTACCCTCTGAGCCGTCTCTCCAGCCCCTCCCCCCGCCCCTGAAATTTGATAGTTGTTATTTACATTAGATGTCAGATCTCTCTAAGCCAGGTTTTTCTTTTCTCTTTTGGGGGGGGTGTTGTTTGTTTGTTTGTTTGTTTGTTTTGTTGAGACAGGGTTTCTCTGTGTAGCCCTGGCTGTCCTGGACTCGCTTTGTAGACCAGGCTGGCCTTGAACTCACAGCGATCCACCTGCCTCTGCCTCCCAAGTGCTGGGATTAAAGATGTGTGCCACCATGCTCAGTTTAAGCCCGGCTTTTCAAACAGCATTCTGAATATCACACAAGAGTAGAAAAAAGGCCCGGCACTAACTAGGGACGTCCAAGTGGGGCCTGGTGGTGCAGTGCATGCCTACAACTTCAGCACTAGAGAGACGGGGGCAAGAGGATCAAGAGTTGAAGGGCTAGCCTGGGCTACAGGAGACCTTGTCTCAAAATAGCAGAAGAGTCACAGAGAACCCTCCTCCCCTCTCTGGATGACATCAACCAGGCCAAGGATTTGGTGAGGGGTTATGCACCTTAGGCATAGGTTTTCCCCAAAGGAAGACAATGTCTAAGCTGCTCTCTCAATGCACCCCTGCATCTCTCTCTCTCTCCCAAACCTTGGCAGTTTGCTGGTCTCTTCCTAATCCAGAAACAGTTGTCACAGGTCCAAGGTCACACAGGAGGAAAGCAACATGGGCCCGATCCACTCCTGGCCCAGCCTTGCCCTACCCAGAGCCTGGCTGTAAGAAGCAAGGACCCCTGGCTCCTCTTTGTCCTAAGTCACCTGGCTCACCTGTTCCAAGGAAACCCCTTCTCCCCGCTCCCCCAGGCCAGTACCCCACGGCCAGCACTCCTCATCTCCAGGAACATCTGTAGCTCTTGTTTCCAGCTTGGGAAGGAAAGTGACATGTGTTCAAATGACCTGTGTGAAGTTTGGTCCTCAGCCAATTAGTCGTTGCCCCCCACCCCACCCCCCCTGCCGCTGTCAACAGGAATTCTGGATTCTTGTGTGAAAGTAAATGCTTGCCCCTTCCCCAACTTTCTGCTACTTCTCCTGGCTCTGGGGTCTCTGGGTTCAGACTGGAGACCCAGAGGAGAGGTGAACAGACTGAGGGAGGGGGCCGGAGGGACACCTCCCTCCTGCCGTCACCCCCTCCACCAGCACATCTTTCTCCAGCTCCCCTGACTTCACGCTGGTGTATTTTGAGAAACTCGTGAAAGGAGGCGAGAAAAAAGGGTGGGGAGGGGCTGGGAATTGGAAAACGGAGAGGTGAAGCTGTCTCAGCTACCCCCACCCCCACCCTGCCATCCCCACCGCACCTTCCTGCCTTCCTCTGTCCACCTTCATCCCTCTCAGGTCACTAGAGGGTGGGGCTAACTTTGGGTCCAGGAGGTGAGTACAGCGAGCTGGACTAGCAGACTAACGTTAGACTCGGGTGGCCCAGCCATATGGATGTGACCATGTAAAGGTGGACCTGGGCTGGGTGTGGAGGGAGCAGGGTCTGAGGGCGCCATGCCCACGAGGCCATCTCCTCCCCGCACTGTGCACTGATATTTTTAGGCTTCTCAAGAGCTGAGTAATTTCTCTGACTTGGAGCCAGAGCTGGGGTTGGGGGTGAGAGGCTGGGAGGTGCCCAGGCTACCTCAAGGGACATTGGGGTCACCAGAATCATGGCTCTTGGTGGGAACAAATATCGCCCAGTTCTAGCCTATATCCCTTGGGAAGCCCTTATTACCCCCAAGATTAATTTGGTTTTGTGGCCTGAAACTCTCTTCATGCCCCCCCAACCCAGCCCTGGATGGAACCTGGGATACCCCAGCTTTTCCCTCTCAGCTTAACCCCTCTCAAGGACAAGAACCAGCAGCCCCAATCCGCTTTAGCTCCAGATTAAATGCCTCGAGGGACAGAACCTGAGAAAGAGGAGAGATGGAGAGAGCCAGAGTGGGAAGATAACAGCCCACGGAAACAGAGATGCTGAGAGAGACAGAGATCAACGTGAGGACCAGTGGTCCAGGGAAGAAGAGAGGGAGGGGAGTACGAGAGGCTCAGAGTCAGGACTGCTGGACTGCTAGTGAGCAGAGAGCGCAATGGCTCCTCATGGGGGGCGGGGGGGAGGCGAAGAGGCCCAGAGATAAGTGAGGAGAAGGCAGAGAAGACAGGTGGACAGAGACCCAGAGAATAGGAAGGGATACACAGTCCCAAAGAAAACTCGAGCCCAAGGTGGGGTAAGGTGTAGGGGACAGAGAGAGAGAGAGAGAGAGGAGAGAGAGAGAGAGAGAGAGAGAGAGAGGAGAGAGAGAGAGAGAGAGAGAGAGAGAGAGAGAGAGAGAGAGAGAGAGGAGAGAGAGAGAGGATGGACCAGTCTGTATGGAAGGGCAGCATCGACAGGACGGAATCCTGAACAGATGGATGGGCCTCCCCATATCATGCCAGGGTGTCGCCTCTTCTCCTTCTGTCCGTCTGCTCTCGGGTGCAAAAGGGGCGTCCTCACCCTTCCCCTCCCTGGAACCCCACCAGGCTCACCGGTGCAGCCTCCCCAGGGCGCGCCCCGCTAGCTTCCGAAACTCCTCCTGCCGGAACTCCATGGTGGCTGTGCCCACGCGGGTCCCCTGCCAATCCCCCCGCCCGCGGGCCCGGGCGGCCGCGTCCGGGATCCCCGGGTCCGCCCCGGCCCGGCCCGGCCCCGCAGCTCCGCTCGGGGGGGAACCAGGCTGCAAGTGCCCGCTGCCCAGGGCTGTCGCGGGACTCAGCGTCGGGGGCGGGGCGGGGCATCCACGCCCACCCGGCGAGGCCCCACCCCTCGCAGGCAAGACCCGCCCTCTCCTTCCAGCCAGCTACCTGGAGATATGAGACCAGTCTACTAAGCCCCTTGCCTTGCAGGCTAGACCCTCTCTCTCCAACTCTTCCATCCTTGAGCCTCCACCTGTCCATCTCAAGGCCACGTCCCTGGCTTTGAACTGTGAATTCCCTCGCTTCCCGCTACAATACAGTCCTCAAATTATTCTGCACATCCCAAGCTCTTTGGGTCACTCTTTCCCAGATCTCTCTACTCCTGAGCTCTCTTCCTCGTCTGATCTTTCTCTCTCTCTCTCTCTCTCTCTCTCTCTCTCTCTCTCTCTCTCTCTCTCTCTCTCTCTCTCTCTCTCTCTCTCTGCCTGGTCAATCATCTCTCTGTTTTCTTTTTTTAAAAAAAAAATTTTTTTTTTGAGCTGGGCAGTGTCGGTACACGCCTGTAATCTCAGCATTCAGGAGGAAGAGACAGGGGAATCTCTGTGAGTTCAAGGGCATCCTCGGCTACAGAGTGAGTTCCAGGCCAGCCAAGGCTACACAGAGAAACCCTGTCTCAAAAATAAACAAAAAGATAAGGTTTTGTTTGGTTGCTTGTTTGTTTGTGGAGCTGGTATCACATGTTATTCATCCCAGGACTCGGTTGGCAGAGGCAGGGGGCAATCTCTGAGTTCAAGACCAGCCTGGGGGCTAGAGAGATGGCTCAGCAATTAAGAGCATTGAGTTAGATTCCCAGCAACTACACAGTGGCTCACACCATCTAAATCTGATTACCTCTTCTGGTGTGCATGAAAAACAGAGCATTCATATTCACAAAATAAATAAATAAATCTTTAAAAATAAATAAATAAAAACAGCCTGGGCTAAGCCAGGCGGTGGTGGCGCACGCCTTTAAGCCCAGCCCTCGGGAGGCAGAGGCAGGTGGATCACTGGGAGTTCGAGGCCAGCCTGGTCTACAAAGCGAGTCCAGGACAGTCAAGGCTAACACAGAGAGACCCTGTCTCGAAAAACCAAAAAAAAAAAAACCAACCAGCCTGGGCTACAAAACAAGTCCAGGAGGACAGCCAAGGCTACACACAAAAAAACTCTGTCTTGAAGCCCCTCAAAAATCATTTAATTGTATAATATATATACACACACATATATATGAGTGTTTTGCCAGCATACACATCTGTGGACCACTTGTATGCTCAGCGGCCGTAGAGGCCCTGGAACTGGAGTTGTGAGCTGCCATATGGGTGCTTGGAACTGAACTCAGGTCCTCTGGAAGAGCAGCCTATTACTGCTGAGCCATCTCTCCGGACCCTTCTTTCGTTTTTTGGCCATACTGTGGATGATACCCAGAGCCCCACACACTAGGCAAGTCCACTGAGCTACATCCCCAGCAGTCACCCTGTAGCTAAGGCAGGCCTTATGGTCCTCTGGCTGCAGCCTCCTGAGTAGCTGGGCTTACAGGCCATGCCTCCGGCTTGGCTTTCCCGCACTTGCCCGCTAGTCCCCTTGAGTTCTACTTTCGTTGGGTTTATTCGCACTCCATCCTTCTTTTCTTTCTTTCTTGTTTTGCTTTTGTTGTTGTTGTTTGTTTGTTTTTTCGAGACAGGGTTCCTCTGTGTACCCCTGGCTGTCCTGGACTCACTTTGTAGACCAGGCTGGCCTCGAACTCACAGCGATCCGCTTGCCTCTGCCTCCTGAGTGCTGAGATTAAAGGCGTGCGCCATCACTTCAGGCCTCTTCTTTCAACTCCCTCTCCTTCGTCCCTTTGAATTCTGTTCACTACAACTAGGCTTACCATTACTGCCCTTCGTGCCCCCATGGCCCCCTCTGCACTCCCCTAGAATATACCGGGCTCCTAAACTCTACGATGCATCAGCTGAGTCCTGTCTCCTCCCTGTGAGTTCTGTCACTGCCCCCCCCCCCCCAAGTATGTCCCTCTACTCCTGCAGACTTGCTAAGTCTGTCCCTGTCTTCTTGGGCCTGGCTCCTCCTCTTGAGTCTGTCTCCTCCCTAAGTCTGTTCCAGAGGTGCCTTCCACTTGGGCTCCACGATTTGACCACGCCCACTAAGTGCTCTCCCCACCTGTAGATTCCAATCCCTTCCCCTGGGGGGGAACCCCTACTCTCCTAAAGCACCTGGCCCTGCAGCACGTCACGGTTGCACCCCCAATTCCAGGCTTCAGCAGCAGGGTGCTGGTTTCCTCACCGTCTCTCTCCCCGTGTCAGGCTACAAAAGGATTAATTTTTCATGGCGCGGCCCAGGAGGGGATAGAGAAGCCGACGGAACGGAGGGTCTCAGTTGTGTCTCTGATTGACGAGTCCCCGGGGGAGGGAGGATCGCGGGCTGAGCCGCAGACGCGCCACCTGGTGGCCGTGGAGTCTCCCGGGCTGCGAGCGGAGGAGGCGTCCGCGGCTCGCGGCCAGGTGTGAGGGAGGAGCAGATGGTGAGGAGGAGGGAGTGGGAGGGGGGCCCCGCCGCTGCCAAATCCCGGGCGGTCGCCCGCACCATCTCCATGGCAACGGAGAAAGAGGAACGCACCCAGTCTTCAAGCTCTTTCAGGACTTGGAAACTAGTCCTTGGGTTGCCCGGGCAGCCTCAGTCTGGACTACAAGCCCCAACGGCCTTTGCGCTGGAGAGTCAATCCGGCGCTTCCCACCCCGCGTTTCTATTTGTCGATTCTAGATGTGTAGTTCTTCTAGCGAAGAAGTCTTAGACTATAAGGCTTCCTTGCGCCCTCCCGTGGACAGGGCTCGACAGTTTGCTTGCTAGAATCCTGGAGCAGGATAGATTTCGCTGTTGTACAGCATGAACTTGTCATTCTCCTGCCTCAACCTCCTAAGAATGTCTGATTATGGGAGAGACGGTATCAACTTTTCCCAACAGTTGTATGGCCGTGTTATATATTTTAGATTTTGAGCAGGGTCTTCTCTGCATAGTCCCAGCTGTGCTGGAGTTCACTATGTAGGCCAGTTGGCCTTAAACCCACAGAGATCAAATGCCCGGATTAAAGGCATGAGCCACCACACCAGGCTTTTGTTTTTAATTTTTAAAATTTATATATAAACTGGGAGTGGTGGCGCATGTTTTTAATCCCAGCACTTGGAAAACAGAGAAACAGGTGGATCTCTGAGTTTTGGGCCAGCCTCAAAATACAGAGTGAATTCTAGGACAGCCAGGGCTACAGAGAAACCTTGTTTCAAGAAGAAACAAAAAACTAAAATTACATATATATTTGGGGTGGGAGAGACAGCTCAGTAGTTAACAGCATTTGCTGCTCCTGCAGAGGACCAGGGTTTGGGCCCCACCACCCTTACAATAGCTCACAGCCTCTTCAGAACTCAGCAGGTACCAGACAGTGCACGTGCAGATGAATGGTTCGTACATAATACATCTAAAATCCTGTGTGCGCATGTGTAGAGGACAGAGGGTGACTTTGAGGAGTCAGTTCCCCACCATGTGGCTCCTGGAATGGACCTCCAGTCATCAGGGTTAGTAGCAAGTGGCTTTACCCACTGAGTGAGGCGTCTGGATTGGCCATGCTCAGTGAGATGTCTGGACTGGCCATACCCACCGAGTGGGTGGTCTGGACTGGCCAGGTGTGGTGTTTTTATATCTTTAGTTGCTTGTGTTCTCCTTCTTCCCCTCACAGGGCCCGAAGCCAGCCTGACTCGGGACACGTCTCATGTACTTGTGTCTGAGACAAGGTTGTGGCTTCTATTTCTTTAAGAGTCTGCTTTTGGCATTAGAGAGATGGCTCACTGGTTAAGAATACTTGTGGGCTGGAGAGGTGACTTAGCAGTTAGGAGCACTGACTGCGTTTATGGAGGACCTGCGTTCAATTCCCAGCAACCACGTGGCAGCTCACAACTGTTTGTAACTCCAAGATCTGACACCCTCACACAGACATACTCACAGGCAATTCAACAATTTTAGAATATATATATATATATATATGCACATATGTGTGTGTGTGTATATGTACATATATGTGTGTGTGTATACATACACACACACAGGTTTTGTTTTTGTTTTAAAGAATACTTGTTGCTTTCACAGAGGACTCTGGTTCAGGTCCCAACACCAACATGGCAGCTCACAACCACCTGCAACTCCAATTCTGGGATGCAACACGGTCTTCTGACCTCCACAGGAACCAAACACACAAATGGCCCACAAACATACACGCAAGACAAACATTCATTAGTGTAAAATAAACGTTAAAAACAAAACAAAAGTTGGGCTGCAACAAGTACAAATAGCACCCGACAATTTACCAATGCAGTGTACACTCCAGCAGGGGGTGCAGGCTGGAGACGCTCCCCAGCTGGAGGAGTGCCTGCCTAACATGCATGAAGCTCTGGTGCGGTCCCAGCTACATAACCCTGTATAGTGGTGCAAACCTGAAATCCCATCACTTTAGGAGAGCCTGCTGGATTATACATCAGAATCCTCAGCTTCATGACAAGTTTCAAACCAGCCTGCTCAACTAAACAAACAAAAAATATCGGGTACCCTGTGGCATGCCTAGCATTTTGTTTTCCCAGGCAGGGTTTCTCTGTGTAGCTCTGCCTGTCTAGGAACTCACTCTGTAGACCAGGCTATCTGCAATCTCAGAGATCCACCGCCTCTGCCTCTTGAACACAGTGATTAAAGGCGTGCGCCACCACTGACTGCCCAGCTTGGCACTGGAGACCCTGGGTTCCATCCTCAGCACCACAAACACGGAAAGAATAATGGGAAGTAGAGTGGTGGTGGGGGGGGTGTCCCAAAAGAGGGAACCACATGTGCTGAGCCAGGAGGAAGTGAAGCCTGGGGGGTTAGGCCCTGACTTGGCTGGGCCTGTGACAGGACACTGACACCAGGAATGGATAGTTCATGGAGTATGGAGGAGACCCTAGACGCTGCTTGAGTCTGACTGCTTAGAGGTCAGGCGGCACAAGCTCCAGTCCCAAGAGGGCATGCATTGCCTGGGGGCCAGCCAGTTGTTAATCAGCTCCCCACGTGACATTCTGGAGAAGAGGGCACTAGATCTAGAAGCAGGACTCAGTGGTAGGTGAGACACTTTTTTGTGGGACTGGCGGGCACCAGTGAGGGAAGAATCCTATCTAGGAAGGATAGATGATGCCTGGGTGTCTCTTTGGGACAATGAAGTAGGACAGAAAAGGAGCAGTCAGCTCTGGCGCTCTGGGGAGACTGCTCAGGGGGCCAGAGTCTTGAGAAAAAGACAGACGATTTGGGGACACTGAATCAGTGTCCACCCTCCCGTGTCAGTATCGGAAGATGTGTGGTGTGGAAAGAAATGGAGAACTGTTTATTCCTCTCTTGGAGAAGGCACATCTGGAAATACAGAGCACTCTGGTCAAGAAGACACTGACAGGAGGGGCATGGACACCATCAGTTGCTGAGAAAGAAAAGAGAATGAGGATTCAGAACTTGGGGCTCCAGGTCTCGGCTGTCCTCCCTCAGACCCGGGGCTCCTGTCCCTGAAGTCCCTTCAGGCACCTTTCTCCTGTGGTGGAACGCTGCCCTGCTTGCCTCAGTGTTGATCCGCAGGGGAATGGAGGCATCGAGATGGTAGAGCTGCTGGGGGCCTCCCATCACCAGCCGATTTTCTCCGAGCTCCAGTGTCAGCCCTTGGGCTCCATCCTGGGGATGATACGGTCATCAGCCCACATCCCCCAGCACTGGGACGCTATGTCCACAACGTCCTAGCATGCACGGTTGTGGCTTCAATGCCCAGCACCAAAACAATGAAGAAAAAGAAAATCAAAGGACAGCTCTCAAGGAGCTCAAACTCAGGACAGCAGTGGCTGTACCTGTTGGTTTCTGGCCCAGGAGAGGCAACCCCACATCACTGCCATGAGAGATGTAATCCAGGCCCCAGTGTCTGCCTTCAGATCCAGGGATTTGGCCCCTAGACCTCCTGCCTCAGCCCCACAGTCTCCAGACTCTAGACTAAAGAGCCTGCGCTCACCAGCTTAGGGAGGTCAACTTCAGCCAAGAGGAGGTCTGGGGCTTCCAACCAAAGGTTCAGGTGAGGCCGCTCTGGACTGTACGGGAACAAGGGCAGACTGAGGGTGACCCTCTGCTTGGTTTGCTGCCTCTTTCATCCTCCACCCAGCTCTGTGTTGCAGCTCCATCTGAGTCCTTAGAGCCCCAGGACAGTTATCAGCTCAGATATGCATGCAGGCTCACCCGCGCCAGGTTCGCAGTGAGTCATCTGTGCCCGGGGTCCCCAGCTCCTGGATCCGAGGGCGCTGCTGGGAACGGATGTTCTGCTGTGAGATGGAGCCCAGGAAAGGCCGGTACTTCAACATGCGCCACTCTGAGGATGCAGAGTCCAAGGTCACTGAGGTGAGGTTCCCTCGGGTGGTGCTTCCTAGCCCACCTTCCTAGACAAAACTTGACTCTAGGAGGCCCTGTCCACCTTAGGCCCTCCCATCCTGGGAAATGCCCCAAGAAACCAACACACACACACACACACACACACACACACACACACACACACACACACACACTCACGCACACGTGCAGGCTCCTGGCCTAGCACCTTCTTGGCCCTACCCTCCTGAAAACCAGCCAAGTAAATCCCTAATACTGGACTCACCTCCCTCAAGTGTAGCATCCAAGCCACGCCCATTGCCCCCTGCGCCTCACCTGGATTTAGCTGTAAGCCATACTTGTCCTCAAGGCCCTCCCTGGCGATGGTGACCACCAGTTCCCGCAAGAAATCGCTGTTCTAAGGTGAGAGGAAGAAGAGCTGTGACGGTGGGACTGGGGCTGGAGGAAGCCCACTGCCCAGGCCTCATTGTGCCACACCCACCTGCATCCTCAAGTAGAAGTTGCTATTGACGGCGACGTCATAGGCAGTACAGCCCTGGCCTTCTGTGGAAAGAAAGGGGGAATGAGGCTCCACAGCCCTCCACAGAACACCCATAAGGAAAACTCACCCGAGAACCAGGCACGCAAGACACAGGAAGTGAGAGGCAGCCCCGGTCCCTCTGGCTTCCAGGCTCACCTCTGACTACAGACCACACCCCCAAGGCAGGCCCCGGCCCTCGCCAGCAGCCCGGAGAACCACTTTACTCTATCCCACCCACTTCTAAAAAGTGTTCCTTTCCATCTAGAGACTGGCAGACAAATCCCTAGCCTCTAGACGTGGGTCCTTGTCAGTTTTGTATGTAGCCCAAGCTGGCCTCTAGCTTTTAGCAATTCTCCTGCCTCAGCATCCTAAGAGCTAAGATTACAAGAGTGAGCCACCATGCCCAGCTCACGTGTCATGTCTGTCTACAACCCTCTTCAAATCTTCCACATAGCCTGCTCTGAAGCCTTCCACCTCAGTGGGGAGCCCAGGGCACACTGCCTGCTGTGAGGCATCACTCAGACTTGGTGTCTTCTGAGGGCACTGACTGGCATCCAGCTCGGCATGTGGCTCTCCCAAGCTCATGGGGATGCGGAAGCCGGCTTGGTCCTCCTCCAGCATCTGAAGCAGCTCGTCCTCAGTCACGTCCGCCGGGGGAGGGATGGAGGGAGAGTGGCAGATGTTGATGAAAACCTTTCCTTCCGATGAGTTGGTCTTTACGCAGAAACCTGAACAAGTGCATCCCTCATGGCCATCTGTCCCCACCAGCCTCGTCTCACCCACCCTCTCCTTATTTTGAGACCAGTCTCTCACTCTCTACCCAGGCTTGGGGTACTCCTGCCTCCTTAGATCACTGGCATTCACCCCCCACACCCAACTGCTTTCCATTTATTTTGTTGTTTTTCAAGCCAGGGTTTCTCTGTGTAGCCCTGGCTGTCCTGGACTCACTTTGTTGTAGACCAGGCTGGCCTCGAACTCACAGTGATCTGCCTGCCTCTGCCTCTCGAGTGCTGGGATTAAAGGTGTGTGCCACCATGGCCAGCACTCCCGTCTAATTTTATTACATGCACTTATTTTGATATGCATCCCTGGGATGTTCAGAGGGCGGTGCTCAGCAGTCAGTTCTCTGAGGTCACCAGGCTCAGTGGCACCTTTTCCTGCTAAGCCATCTTGCTCTGTCCCACTGGGGCCTCTGCTGACCCTCTTTCTGGTCCCCTCTGCTTCCCTCAGGCACCTCTTTCTTACCCCATTTGCCATTCTGCTTTCTGTGGCCCAATAGTTGTACGGGATCATCCTGCCCGACCATTCACATAACTGTGTCTAGGCCTTTGTACCCAGTTATGATCTGTCTCCTTCATGCTCTGTGTGCCCTGCCTCCAGGCTCTGCTGGCCCTCTCTCAAGGTCCCTGTAATCCACCCACCCACCCCACCCCCGCCGCCTCATCTCCCATCCCCCCCCCCCAACACCCTGAGAGACAGAGATACTTGTATCTATCGTTCCTCACCAGGCTGGGGCTGGATCTGTGTAGATCCTGCCCTGGCTGTCTGGGCTTGCTGGAGCTCTTTAGAAGCCTGTGGAGAAAGAAAGCAACCTACCAGGATGTCAAACCAGCCATGTGGGCTTCTCACACATCTATAGGACAACTCCGATGTGATGGCTAGACCCCCTCCTGTTTTTTAAAAATGGGGACTCTAAAGATCACCAGCAACTCTCCCTCCCCCAACCCCCGTTTTTGTTGTTGTTGTTTGTTTTTCAAGACAGGGTTTCCCTGTGTAGCCCTGGCTGTCCTGGACTCTCTTTGTAGACCAGGCTGGCCTCAAACTCACAGAGATCTGCCTGTCTCTGCCTCCCAAGTGCTGTCCATTTCTTTTACAATCCAGTAAACTTTAAGCCCAAACCTAAAATTCCCATAGGTGTCCTTGCTGCCATAAGGCACTCTGGGAACTGAAGCTGCATCGCTGAGTGTCAATTCATTAATCTTTAAATACCCAGGTTCCCACAAGTCCAGTCAGCCCGCACCTGCAGCAGAAGCTCCTGAAAGCGCACGGTCTCATCACCCATCAGCTCTGCGTCGCTTAGCTCTGGTGCCAGAAGCTGTGACTCCGCCATGGCCCTAGGAAAAAGTCCTAGGTGTCCAAAATGTGAACTTTTCCCAATTAAATGAAGCCAGGTCACTGCAGGGCCTCAGTCAAGATTCTTTTTTGTTTTGTTTTTCGAGAGAGTTTCTCTGTGTAGCTCTGGCTGTCCCAGAACTCACTTAATAGACCAGGCTAGCCTGGAACTCACAGAGGTCCGCCTGCCTCTGCCTCCAGAGTGCTGGGATTAAAGACGTGCGCCACCACCTCCCAGCCAGTCAATTCTTTTTTTTTTTTTTTTTTTTTTTTAAGATTTATTTATTACGTATACAGTATGATCAGATCACATTCTAGATGGCTGGGAGCCACCATGTGCTTGCTGGGAATTGAACTCAGGACCTCTGGAAGAGCAGTCAGTGTTCTTAACCCCTGAGCCATCTCTCCAGCCCCTGCCAGTCAATTCTTAACACACAGTGCTCCACCAGAATCCTAAAATCTGCCCTGGGAATGTTCTACTGTTCCATTATGGTGAAGGCTCCGTCCTCAAGTCTGAGGGGTCTCAGAATCGGTCCTCTTTGGCAGGTGCGCAAAGAAAAGCGACATTTATGGCCTCTGTACCAAGAAGGAACTAAAGGAGACACACTTCCGATGACCTCAAAGCCCTATCATCCAAACAGGCACCAACACCAACCATTTGTATTTAAAGAGCTGAAGTCTCACCCCCTTAATCCACCAGTCAAAAGTAAGGGCAGAGGCAGACCAAAAATCACTTCCTGAATCAATAAAAACCTGTATTTCCACGGTTCCATAACCACTGTGGGGGGGGGGGGAGCAGGAAGGGTGGTTCAGTGCAGAATGGACTATCACTTTGAAAACTTTAGTTTGGGGGCTGGAGAGATGGCTCAGAGGTTAAGAGCACGGGCTGCTCTTCCAAAGCTCCTAAAGTTCAAATTCCCAGCAACCACATGGGAGTTCACAACTATCTATAATGAGATCTGGTGGCCTCTTCTGCTATACAGATGTACATGCAGGCAAAACACTGTATACTTAATACCATTTTTTAAAAAAAGAAAAACTTCAGTATGATCCCACCCAACAGCCCCCCCCCTTAATCTCAATAGTGTTAACTGCCCCTTCTGAACAAAATGAAGGGTTTTGTTTATAAAGAAATTATGCGGGGGAGGGGGGGCGGGGAAGGAGGGTTAAAGAGGTGGCTCCGGGGTTTAGTCCTGACTGCTCCTAAGTCCGGAGTTTGATTTCCAACACCCACATGACACACAATTCCTGTAACTCCAGTTTTAGGGATCCAACACCCTCTTCTAGCCTCCTGTGCATGATGCACAGACATGCACACTGACAAAATACCCACACACATACAGTAAAATAAGTCTTTCACCCACGCGTGCCAGGGCACGCCTGTAATCTCAGCACTCAGGGAGGCAGAGGCAGGCAGATCTCTGTGAGTTCGAGGCCAGCCTGGTCTACAAAGCAAGTCCAGGACAGATTACACAGAGAAACCCTGTTTTGAGGGAGAAAAAAAAGCAAACAAAAAAAGCAATTCTTTGCTGGTTTTAACGAAAAGAAACTACTACGGGTGGACAGATGGCCCAGCGGTTAAGAACACATGTTGTGGGAGCTGGAGAGATGGCTCAGAGGTTAAGGGCACTGACTGCTCTTCCAACAGGTCCTGAGTTCAATTCCCAGCAACCACATGGTGGCTCACAATTATCTATAAAGTGATCTGATGCCCTCTTCTGGGGGTGTAGGTGTGCATGCAGGCAGAGCACTGTATACATAATAATAAATAAATAAATCTTTAAAAAAAAACACACACACACATGTTTTTTGAGCGGACAAGGGGTTCAGCCCCTAACATCCACAGGGTGGCTCACAACTGCTGTAACTCCAGCTCAGTGCCTCCCCGCCTTCTTCTGGCCTCCCTAGGCACACTGCACACACGCGGTGCACAGCCATACCTGCGGGAAAACACCCAAAGTAAAGAAAGATAAATATTTTTAGCCGGGTGGTGGCCTTTAATCCTATAATCCTAGCACTCGGGAGGCAGAGGCAGGGGGATGTCTGTGAGTTCAAACCAGTCGGGTCTACATAGTGAGCTCCAGGAGAGCCAGAGGAAGACAGTGAGACTCCGTCTCTAAAGAGCAAAACAGAGCCAATTAGTTTTTTTCTAAAGAGTCAAAACCTCAACAGCCTAAACCCTTCTGCTTCTACGGGAACTGTGCCCGCCATTTCCGTTCTCCTTGAAACTACATTTCCCAGCGTCCGCCGCAGACCATAGGCGTGGCGTGGCTCTATGGGGACGGCCCCGCCCTCCAGCTTGCCGCCCCGCCCTAGTCTTGTTGGCCCCGACCATTTGATTGGAGTGGGCGGGGCCGCCCTTCGGACCTCCAAGTTCCCCAAGGTAGTGCGTCCAGCAGTCAGTCCTTCGCGGAAGGTGCTCGGCGAGCGATGGCAGCAACGCGTGTACGACCCTCTGCTCGTGAGATTTTCACGACGCTGGAGTACGGCCCGGTGCCGGAAAGCCACGCATGCGCACTGGTGAGGGCTTGCCTGGCGGCGGCCGCCGTCTGCTCCTTCCCTCTGTCCTATCTGCCGCTCTCGGCGCGCGGGCTTCCGTCGTGCACAGCGGCGTTTCCGGAAGCACCGCCTCCAGGTCACGTGATTCCCGCGCCCGCTGGACCGGCCCTGGGATATTTCCGGCGATGCTCGCTCTTGGCCCTGACCGCCACTGTGATGTTTGCTCAGAAGTGTCTGCCTCTGTCTGTCTGACTATCCTTATGTTGCTCCCATGATCCCCTGCCCCTTTGGACGTCCTATTTGTTCTCATGATTTTTCAGGGCCCATTCGATCCCCGCTCTCTCTCTCTCTCAAGTTACTTTGGGAGAGTTTTCACATTTCGCTTATAGGAGCCTCATGGCCTCAGGCGTCAGAACCCTCTTGGATCCCCGGTAGAATTTAGTGGGGTTCCTTGGGTTTTCTGTCAAACCCGAGCACCAGTCACAATGCCCATGGCCCCACAATTTCTTCCACCGTCATCCAGGCAGGTGTTAAGGATGGTCAAGTAGAAGTTTTCAGACCCCGAGGGGACGCCCAGCACCAGCAGAGGCTTCCAGCTTTGGGGGGGGGGGGGGAGCATATACTATTCTAGAGCGTTAACCCCAAAGATTCGAGGAAAAAGACCACTGACCCAAATCATCATGGACAAAAAAAAGAATTAAAGCAAGGCATGGCGTGTGAGTTCAAAGCCAGCCTGGTCTACAAAGCGGGTCCAGGACAACAGAGAAACCCTGTCTCTTTAAAAAAAAAAAAGAAAAAAAAAAAAAACTTATTTAAAGCAAGCTTTTTTATTGAGTACTCGGGCTACCTTCCCTTAAGGCTGGTTTCAAGCGCTTTGGATGTGAAGAAGACAAGATTTTTTGCTTTTTCTTTTTTTAAATTTATTATGCACACAGTGCTCCACCTGCTTGTACCCCTATAGGCCAGAAGGGCCTAATCAGATCAGATTAAAGATGGTTGTGAGCCACTATGTGGTTGTTGGGAATTGAACTCAGGACCTCTGGAAGAGCAGTCACTGCTCTTAACCGCTGAGCCACCTCTCCAGCCCCAAATACAAGGTTTTTATAGCTCAGGAGCAGGGGGTTTCCAAACATAGATTTGGCTGGCAAAACGGTTGGGGTTACAGGAGCAGACCATTAGCATAGCAAGTCGTTTAAATGACCTGGGAAAAAGAAGACAGGATTCCAAGGTTGTAAAAAGGTGGTCAACCTTTTCAAACAAAGGTAGGGTTGCAAGGTGGCTATAGCAACTTTTTGAAACAAAGGTGTGGTTGAGGTTTCCTGAAACAGGCAGTACAGAACCGTGTGTAGTTAAGATTGCAAGCCTGGTAAAGCCCGATCCTTGACATAGAGGTTTTAATCATAAAGAGGAGCAAACCTAGTTTGTCTTTACTGTAAGATGGTCTTCAAACCTAAGATGGAGGCAGGCTGGCTCATCAAGAGGTATAGGAAAGTGACACCAAGATGCTGGGTTAGAGGGCAGGATCCGAGCCTGGGAGCTGGCTTTAGGGCTGTTCAGCTGTTCCTGCATGGACAAAACAGGGTACACACTGAGCTCTGGTGACGTGGGATCTGTGAACCTGTCATAAGGAGATGGCTTCTAGTGTTGCTTGGGCTTGACTCTTCTGGACAAACAATTACAGTGGAGACATAAGCCAGGGAGATGCCAGTTAAAAAGGCGCTGGACTGTCGGAGTAACTAGGAACACAGATGGGGAGATTGAGAAAATTCAGAGACTCGCCACAGAGAGGCTGAAGGTTGGCGTGGACAGATGAATTGTGTCAGCCTCTGCTAAGCATGATTTTACGTCATACTCAGAACAGCAGAGAGGGGATTATTCTTGTTATTTTGGTAACAACACATAGTTGATGAGGGATATAATTTGCTTGTAGACCACAGAGCTTAAAGGAGTTTGCATGTGGTGGCACACACCAGTAATCCCAGTGTTTGGAAGGACAAGGCAGGAGAGTCAGGAGTCCAAATCAGCTAGACAGTCTCAAACAATGAGAGAAAGAGCCGGGCCTGTTGCTAGGCCTTGGATTCTGGTGTCCCCCACCAGCTGCCACCCCCCCTCCCGCCCCATTATTCCAACAAAGGTCTCAGGTTTGCAGTCTGTGGGCAGGTCAACAAAAAAACATGTTTTCTTTGGCTTGAGCTTTGTTTTTGGAAATGTCAGTTGTTGTACAATTAATCCCATCTAAACATCCTAATTTCTCTTGAAAATAAAATTCCAAAGTTTGGCAACCTTTGGCTCCAGTTCGCTGACAAAACTCATCTGGAACCAATTCTCCTGGGACATGTGAGCTCGCAGTGTCCAGCAGGCACTCTCTCCCACCCCTGTGGCCTGCCAGGATTCTGCGGACATTCTTGTGGGAGTTTGTTTTTCGTTTTGGAAGGAAGTTTTCCATCTTTTCCACAGCAATTGCTATTAGGAGCTCCCATGTCCTCATCACTCAGCTTCAACAACTAACATTCAGTCCAATTATTTTTTGTGTGTGCTTTTTTTCCTTTTGAGATTAGTTTAAACAAATGCCAGATGTTGTGCTACTTTCCCATAAATATTTGAGTCTGTATTTCTAACAAATAAGAGTCTTATTACACAACTGGCACCCTGTTAGTCATTCCCATAACGTCAACTGTCAGTCATCTATTTATTTATTTATTTATTTATTTTTTTTTTTTTCAGTCATCTATTTAATGCCTACCTCATGCTCACGTCCCCACTTCCAAACGGCTCAGTCCTTGTGGACACTGCAGTTTGGAACTTACCTTGGGGGCACAATCTTTCTTTTTTTCTTTTCCTTTTTTGTTTTTTTGGGTTTGTTGGTTTGTTTGTTTTGTTTTGTTTTGTTTGAGACATCCTTGGCTGGCCTGGAACTCACAGAGGTCAGCCTGCCTCTGCCAGGATTATAGGTGTGCACCACTACGCCCAGCTTTGATAATTTTCCTTTTTTCTTTTTTGTTTTTTCAAGACAAGGTTTCTCTGTGTAGCCTTGGCTGTCCTGGACTCGCTTTGTAGACCAAGTCTACAACCTCAAACTCAAAGAGATCTGCCTGCCTCTGCCTCCTGAGTGCTGGCATTAGAGGCATGTGCCACCATGCTCGGCAATAATTTTTCTTTTTAAAAGATTTTTATATATTTATTTTGGGGTGGATTTTTGGGGGGTTTGTTGTTGCTGTTGTTTTCTTTCTTTCTCGTTTTTGGTTTTTTTTTGGGGGGGGGGGACAGGGCTTCTCTGTGTAGTCCCTTCCTGTCTGTCCTAGAATTTAATAAGCAGTTCCCCTGCCTCTCCCTCCCAAGTGCTGAGAGTAAGGGTGTGCAGTCCCACACCTGGCAAAGATTTATATTTTATTACTTATGATATGTGTCTGTGTGTGCATGCATGTGCACATGCTTGCTGGTGTTCAGGGAGGCCAGAAGAAGGTTCTAGATGCCTGGAGCTGGAGTTGTAGGTGGTTGTGAGTTCCCTGATGTGGGGTCTGAAAATCAAACACGGTATTATGGAAGAGCAGTGTGTACTTTTATTTTTTTGGTTTTTGTTGTCGTTGTTGTTTTTCTTCCAGACAAGGCATTCTCTGTGTAGCCTTGACTGTCCTGGACTTTCTAGACCATGGCCTCCAACTCACAGCAATGCACCTGTCTCTGCCTCCCCAGCGCTGGGAATTAAGTTGTGTGCCGCCACTCTGGCGCAGTGTGTGCTCTCTCTCACTATCTGGAACTCCCAGGGTGGGCGAGGTTGGCCGTCCTGTGAGCCCCAGTGATCCACCACCACCTTCCCAACACTGGGGTTACAAATGTGTGTGCCATGGCCCACTACTAAGATGTCCCCACAATGCCACTTTCTTCAGTCATGGCCTCCCCCTGTGGCCTAGGCTGACCTTATGTCCTCCTGGTTCGCCATCCACGTGCTGGGGTTCTAGACATGTGCCGCCTCACTGAGCACGTAAATAACTAAGACACAACAGGGCCGGCTGCCAAAATCACGGGGAAACATCGATTTAATAGCAGCAGAAGTGTAAGGAGGACGAGAAGGCAGGAGAGGAAGGAGGGAAGGCCACACACCAACTCCGCTGGCCTTCCCTCGTGCCCAGGCTCGGGTGCTTGAGCAGAGTCTTACGAACCCTGCTAAGCCAAGAGCGGTGGCACTCAGGAGGAGAGGCAGGAGGATTTCTGAATTTGAGGCCAACCTGGTTTACAAAGGACAGGACAGCCAGGGCTGTTACACAGAGAAATCTTGTCTAAAAAAATCAAAAATAAGAGGCAGGCATGGTTCGAGGCCAACCTGGTCTACAAAGCTAGTCCAGGACAGCCAGGGCTACACAGAGAAACCCTGTCTTGGGGAAAAACAACAACAACAACAACATAGCGTTGAGAGCAATGGAGAAAGACAGCCAACATCACTGTTTGACCTTCGTACACACAAAGTTACATGGTAGCTAAGCATTAGAGCCAGTAGTAACTGGCTCTGACCAGTCACTCCCAGGCCTCCAGCCTAGACTGTGCCTGTGCCGCAGCGGGCATCACGCCAACGACCTCGCAGCCTGGCAGCCTCCACAGGGCTGGACCACACTGGGCCTCCAGCCCTCGCTGTTTTCCCATTGCTGATGGATGAGATGGAAAGGGACAGGGTTCCCTGGTGGGTGCAGGGCTGGCTCAGCAGCCACATGGCAGTGGGGGGGGGGGTGTTAGGGGGAGTAGGGGTGGAGGTGGGGGGGGTGGATTGTTTGTAGAGTGCTAGCTGGACACCAGGTGTCCTGGACCAGTGTAAAGTCGCTGTTGCTTAGGAACAGAGCTGGCTCCTGGAATGCAGCTGAGCAGTGGAGCCCTTCCTTAACATGCTCAGTGCCCTGGCTTCCATCCCCAGCACCAAAAAAACAAACAAACAAACACCAGCACTGCCAAGTTATGTTTCCAGGGAAGCAAAGTTCATTTAAGGTCATTTCTGCATGGATGAAAGTATTTTATTAATTTAGATTTTCCTATTTAAGCCAGGCACAGTAGTGCACACAGTAGACGAAGCGGGAGGAGCTGGCCTTCGCTCATGACACTCGGTGAGTTTAGAAAGAGAGAGAAACAGAGAAAGAAGGAAGAGTCCAAGACCTTGCCATGTAGCCTAGGCTGATCTGAGGACTGGGGCTATATGTAGGCCGTGTGTGTGTGTGTGTGTGTGTGTGTGTGTGTGTGTGTGTGTGTACACATACATGTACATATACATACATGCTATAGCAGCAGTACTGGCTAACATAGTTTCAGATAATGTTTTACCTATAGTAAAATAAATAAATAACAGAGGCTGGAGCGATGGCTCAGAGGTTAAGAGCACTGACTGCTCTTCTAGAGGTCCTGAGTTCAGTTCCGAGTAACCACGTGATGGCTCACAACCATCTATAATGTGATCTGATGCCCTCTTCTGGCTTGTAGGTGTACATGCAGATAGAACACTCATACATAGAATAAACAAATAAGTCTTTTTTAAAAGTTTCAGAATGGGGGCCGGGCGTGGTGGCACACGCCTTTAATCCCAGCACTTGGGAGGTAAAGGCAGGTGGATCACTGTGAGTTCGAGGCCAGCCTGGTCTACAAAGTGAGTCTAGGACAGCCAAGGCTACATAGAGAAACCTTGTCTCGGAAAAACAAAAAAACCAAAAAAAATTTGTTTTCAGAATGGGCTAGGAGTATAATTTGATAGAGTGCAGGGCCCTGAGTTCAATCCCCAGCACAAAACAAAAACAAGAAGCAGCCAGGAGGAAGAGTCATCTGAGGGCAAAGGGGTGCAGATGTCTCCTCCCAGGGAACCCTGGCTAAGGCCTGAGCTGTCCCAGCTGCCTCATAGGCCCCTTTCCCAACTCCTGTCTTCCTCCAGGCCTGGCTGGACACCCACGACCGTCTCTTGGGCCACTATGTCAATGGGATGTGGCTGAAGCCAGAACACAGGAATCCGGTCCCTTGCCAGGATCCCTGCACAGGTCTTTGAATTGTCCATCATTCGGGGGGGAGGCGGGGAAGAGGGACAGGGACCTGTCTCAGAGCTGCAGCCATGCCATGCTCGATGCCCGGTGCTCAAGCCTCCAGCACAGGAGCAACCACTGATGGTGGCGGTGGAGGCCATGGGGCTCATTTCTCCTGATGACAGTCTCAATAATTATAGTTCCTCTAATTTGCCCACCCTAAAAAGGCTCTTTGAAGCCCCTGCTGCTAAATTCCCTCCTCGAGCTGAGAGTGGTGGCTTGCGCCTCTCGTTCCGCAGCCCAGAGGCTGAAGCAGGAGGATCATGAGTTTGAGGCCGCCAGCCTCGGCTTCATAGTGAGGCACTGAAAAAAGACGGAGGAGGAAGAGAAGAAGGACGGGGCTGAAGAAACAGCTCGGTGGTTAAAAGTGTGCACTTGCACTGTTCTTTCAGGAGAGCCGGGTTCACTCAGTTCCCAGCACCCATGTCAGGGTCAGGCTGCTCAAACCACCTGTAGCTCCAGCTCCAGGGGACCCTATGACCTCTTCTGATCCCCAGGGGTACCTGCACTAACATGTTCAAACCACACACACACATACACATCATTAAAAGTAAAGGGGGCTAGGGAGATGGCTTAGTGGTTAAGAGCACTGACTGCTCTTCCAAAGGACCCAGGTTCAATTCCCAGCACCCACATGGCAGCTGACAGCTGTCTGTAACTCCAGCTCCAGAGGATCTGACACTTCACGTGGGCATAACATGCAGGCAAAACACCAATACACATGAAATAAAAATTTTTTTTATTTAAAAAGGCTGGGTGGTGATGGCACACGCCTTTAATCCCAGCACTCGGGAGGCAGAGGCAGGTGGATCTCTGTGAGTTTGAAGCCAGCCTGGTCTGCAGAGTGTGTTCTGGGACAGCCAGGGCTACACAGAGAAACCCTTTCTCAGATAAATAGACAGATAGATACAGACAGACAGACAGACCATATAGTAAGAGAGGAACTTGAGAGATGGCTCATCGATTAAGAACACTAGCTGCTTCTTTCAACAGAAGGCCCTGGGTTCAGTTCCCAGCCTCTGCATGGTGACCCAACCATCTGTAACTCCATTCCGGAGGATCTGACACCTTCTGACCCCAGTGGCCATTGCATTCATGCGGTATAATACATACACGCGGGCAAAACACTCATAACTAGATCCAAATAAATAAAATAAATGTTTAAGAAACACAGTGAAGGGCTGGAGAGGTGGCTCAGAGATTAGGAGCACTGACTACTCTTCTAAGTGGCCTGAGTTCAATTCCCAGCAACCACATGGTGGCTCACAACCATCTATAACGAAATCTGGTGCCCTCTTCTAGCCTGCAGGCAGAATGCTGTATACATAATAAATCTTTTAAAAAGAAAGAAAGAAACACAGTGAAGACTGGGCATGGTGGCGCACGCCTTTAATCCCAGCACTCAGGAGGCAGAGGCAAGTAGATCACTGTGCGTTCGAGGCCAGCCTGGTCTACAAAGCTAGTCCAGGACAGCCAAGGCTACACAGAGAAGCCTTGTCTCAAAAAACAAAACAAACAAACAAACAAAAAAGACACAGTGAGGAAGGAAAGGAAAGTCAGCTCTGAGGAGCTTGGTCAGAGCAGTAACAGGTGACTGAGGAAGGAAGGAAGGCCTGAGGCCCACAAGGGACCTGGGGGCCGTTGTCACTGCCCTTGCTGGCTCTAACGGGCTCCCCTTGTGCGCCCCGACTTGTCCCTGCAGGAGAACACCTGGCCAGCTGCATACAAGCCCAAGATGAGGACATCGCTGCAGCTGTGGCAGCTGCAAGGACAGCGTTCAAGACATGGAGCCAACTCCCTGGAGCTGCTCGGGCTCAACACCTGACCCGGTGAGGAAGCCCAGGCAGGGCCTGCAGAGGAGGGAGAGAGGCCTTGTCCCTCGGAATTCCCACAGCACTGCCAACAATGACTCCATTTCCCGAGATCCTCGTGAGTCGGTGGCTCCTGTTTCCCGCGCTGTCCCTCACACACCACTGGGGCCAGAGTATCATTTGGGCTCTGTTTCTCAGCACTTCACTAGACTCTGAGCTCCCTGCTGTCCCACACTATGGGGACAGCTATAAAGATCGCAATTCCCATAATGCAATTGGACAGAGACTTAAGATTCAGGTCCCCAGTTATCTTTGGGACTGGCTAGTAATTGTCCACCAGGACCATTCCGTAGCACCCCCCAAGGTTTTGAGACTCCTAGACTACATTTCCTATATATTTTTGGTACCTGGTGTCCCTGATAAATGTTGCGTCTGCCTGCAGAGGCTTGTGGGGATTGTAATCCAGGTTGCTCTGGGCAAGGACTAATTCCTTGTATTTTTCCAAGGCTGGCCAAGGTTATCCAGAAGCACCAGCGACTGCTGTGGACCCTGGAGTCCCTGGTCACTGGGCGGGCTGTTCGAGAGGCTCGAGATGGGGATGTCCCACTGGCCCAGCAACTGCTCCAGTACTGTGCAGTCCAGGCGCATGCCCAGGAGAAGGCACTGGCAGGCTGGGAGCCTGTGGGTGAGAATCTGTAGGCCCCCAAAGAGACTTCCTGACCCAGTAAACCAACATGTCCATCCCCTCACTGTGGATTGTTTTTGCAGGGGTCATTGGCCTCATCCTGCCGACAGCTTACTCTTTCCTGGACATGATGTGGAGGGCCTGCCCTGCCCTGGCCATGGGTAGGTGGGACTGTGTCATTCCCCCACCTTTTTCTCTCAGAGAGGGTGGTTGGGGTCCAAAGGAGGAGGGCTAGCACCTGAACCCCTGGGTGTGCAAGAGGCCGGCGGGAGTCTGCACTTCAGCTCCCTTAGTCGCTCCCTTCCCCAGGCTGCACTGTGGTGGCCCTTGTGCCCCCAGCCTTCGCAACACCTCTCCTCCTGGCTCAGCTGGCAGGGGAGCTCGGCTCTTTCCCAGGGATCCTCAACGTGGTATGTGGCCCTGCCTCGCTGGGGCCTGTTCTGGCCTCCCAACCTGGAGTCCAGAAGGTGGCCTTCTGTGGAGCTGTGGAGGTATCTCAAGGGCTGGGAGTCGGGTGGACATGGCTATGGGCCGAGAGGCTCTGGCCACAGCTGAAACCCATGGGGCTTGGGCTCCCTCAGGAAGGACGTGCTCTGAGAAGGACCCTCGCAGGCAGAGGAGCCAAGCTAGGCCTGGCGCTGGGCGCAGAGTCACTGTTGCTGCTGACGGACTCAGCGGATGTGGACTCAGCTGTGGAAGGCGTTGTAGACGCCGCCTGGTCAGACCGCAGCCTGGTGAGACCTATGTGCACGGGTCAGCAGAGGTTGGGGTCCATCAGATCTCCCCAAACACTTGGGGTGTCCATTCCCAACTTGCTTTCACTTTCTGTTCTTCGGGCCTTTTTATTATTTGGGACAGGGTCTTACGTAGGACAGACTGGCTTCCAACCTATTATGTAGCCAAGGCTACCCTTGCGTTCCTAACCCTCCTGGAGTACAGGCATATGTCACCATTCTGGGCAAGGCACCAATTTTCTGCACTGCACCTCTCGCCTGCTGCTGCTCCTCCATCCCTGAGGCCCACCTCTCTGTGGGAACCTGTACTCCCAACGCCACCCCTGACTGTACCCACTTTTGATGCCTTTTTTTCCAACAGGGGGGGCTCAGGCTCCTCATCCAGGAATCTGTGTGGGATGAAGCTATGAAGCGACTCCAGGCCAGGATGGCACAACTGCGGAGCGGACGAGGACTGGATGGGGCTGTGGACATGGGGACTCGAGGGGCTGCTGCCCGAGACCTGGCCCAGAGCTTTGTGGACGAGGCCCAAAGCCAGGGTGCACAGGTGAGCCTCAGCAAACAATGGAATCTTAGAGACCCTGTCTCAAACAATGGAAGCTTGACTGCCTGCCTGCTGTGTCAGGAAGGAAAGACATGCCCTGGACCCCTGCGTCTGAGAGAAGGGCTAAGGCCTACACTCCTCTGAGTCTGAGGAAGCAAGTTGGGGTCTGGACTTTACTGTCTAAGGGAGGAGGGCTAGGGTCTGGGTAGCCAGACTGAGGGAGGAGGCTGGGGCCTAGATACCTAGGTTTAGGAAGGAGGGCTGAGATGCTTCCCTGGGCTTGGGAAGACAGGCATCTCTGTTTCTCCTCCTCCCCAGGTGTTCCAGGCTGGCGATGTGCCGTCCAGCGGCCCATTCTTCTCTCCTGCCTTGGTCTCCGGCCTGCCTCCCGCAGCCCCATGCGCCCAGGCCGAGGTGAGGCCCCGGAGACTGCAGACATCCTGCCCTTTAGTCCCCGGTTACTCATGGGCCACAGCACTGTACCTTAGGATGGTTCTGAGTGACCCTGTGACCTGGGGCCGTGAGGAGGGTTTGCTCTGCAGCTAACACCTGACACAGGTGACGTGTTGACAGGGGAGTTTGCTCTGCAACTAACACCTGACACCTCTTCTAGGTACCGTGGCCCGTGGTTGTGGCCGCCCCTTTCCGCACAGCCAAGGAGGCACTAGCTCTGGCCAATGGAACCCCCCGGGGAGGCAGCGCCAGTGTGTGGAGTGAGAGGCTAGGGCAAGCCCTGGAGCTGGGTTACGGGTCAGTTGGCACTTGCTCCCCCCCTGCCCATCCTCTGTCTCCTACTCTTGTCTCCCTCGCCATCCCTTGACCCAGATTCCTGTCCTGCCCCTCCCCCTGGTGTCATTACCTACCCCACAGGCTCCAGGTAGGCACCGTGTGGATCAACGCCCATGGCCTCCGAGACCCTGCGGTGCCCACAGGTGGCTGCAAGGAGAGCGGGTCTTCCTGGCACGGAGGCCTGGATGTGAGTGCCCGCCCACACCTGTACCTCCTGACGCCCAGTAGCCTTGAGCCCCTTTGCGTTTACCTGGACTTCTTGTACCCGCACTCCTCTCACAGAGCCTGTATGAGTGTATGTGTCCCTTGGGGACACCGTCCCGGGAGCCCTTCCTTTGCGAGAGTCTCAACTACGACACATTTGGCCTTGCTGTGCCCTCCAGCCTGCCATCGGGGCCGGAAACAGCACCTAGGTGAGCTGTTGCGGCCTGGTGTCTAATGGGTGAAGATTTGAAGGGGTCACTTAGAGCCAATCTTAGGGTCTCTCGCTTTTAGAGTAGCTTCACAGCCTTTACCCCAAGTGTGAAGAGAATCTTAGTTCTACTTAAGGGTTTGAGTTTTCTCAGAAGCAAGGATTTAGACGGAGCCGGGCGAAGTGGCGCACCTCTGTAAGCCCAGCACTCGGGAGACAGAGGCAGGCAGATTGCTGCCAGTCAGCGTGGTCTACAAAGTGAGTCCAGGACAGGCAAGGCTACACAGAGAAACCCTGTCTCAAAAAACCAAAATCAAAAATAAATAAATAAATAAGAGTGCAAAGGTTCCTGGGAACTGAGATGGCCCAACCAGTATAGTGGAGAATGGGGCCTATGTGGACCCAGAGGCCCCCCTCACACATCACTCTTACAGCCCGGCTCCTCCCTACGGGCTGTTTGTTGGGGGACGCTTCCAGGCTCCCGGGACCCAGAGCTCCAGACCCATCCTGGATTCTTCTGGCAAGGTCTACAGTTATATAGCTGAGGGTGGAGCCAAGGACATCAGGGGTGCTGTAGAGGCTGCTCATCAGGCCGCGCCTGGGTAAGAGGGGTGCATGGAAGGCCAGAGGGAAGGGTGGATGGGACGGGGCAGGGGGGGGGGGCTAGCCTTGGGGCTGGAGCCCTAGGCTGAGGCTATGGCCAGAGGTGGCTCTCAGGGAGCAGCTAGGGCCAAGTCATACCCCTAACTTGCGTTGTTTGCCCACAGCTGGGGGGCGCAGTCCCCACGAGCCCGAGCAAGCCTACTGTGGGCGCTAGCAGCTGCCCTGGAGCGTAGGAAGCCAGCCCTGGTCACACAGCTAGAGAGGCACGGAGCAGCACCTGAGGATGCCAAGACTGAAGTAGAGATGAGTGTGAGGCGGCTCCAGATATGGGGCACCCGGGTTCAGGACCAAGGCCAGACACTGCAGGTGAGCTAGCTCTCCGCAGGTGGTCAGGGCAGGCAGCCAGGCGGGAGTCAGCACCCAGCGTCTAGTGGGCCAGACACAAGTCCAGGCCTGGCTCTAGAAATTCTAGACAATGGGGTAATGTCTGGTAGGAGGGGAGGCGGTCACTGCCTGGCTGAGAGCCCAGCGCGCTCACCCAGAGCAGACGGAGGGCCACAGTGCTTATAGGAAGGCACACTGGAAAGGCCATGTTCTGTAGGCTTGGTGGTATTCAAAAAGGCTCTTTCAAGCACAGTGGGCATGGTGGTGCAGGCCTATAATCTCAGCCTTTGTTCAGTTGTTGTTGTTGTTTGAGACAGGGTTTCTCTGTGTAGCCCTGTCTGTCCTGGACTCACCTTGTAGACCAGGCTGGCCTCAAACTCACAGAGATCCACCTGCCTCTGCCTCCTGAGAGCTGGGATTAAAGGCGTGCGCCACCACCGCCTGGCTTTTTTTGGTTTTCCAAGACAGGGTTTCTCTGTATAGCCTTGGCTGTCCTGGATTAACTTTGTAGACCAGGCTGACCTCGAACTCACAGCAATCTACCTGCCTCTGCCTCTCAAGTGCTGGGATTAAAGGTGTGTGCCACCACACTCAGCACATTGGATGGTTTGATTTCCCCACGCAGGCCAAAGGCCTTATAGCCTCCTGTAACTCCAGCTCCAGGGACGTCTACGCCTCCTTCTAGCACACACAAGTGCACATGTTGTGCCCCCCCACCCCGACACACACATATACACAGTTTAAAAATAAATTTAAAAAGCCAAGCGGTAGTGCTGCACGCCTTTAATCTCAGCTCCGTAAATTCAAGGCCAGCCTGGTCTACAAAGCCAGTCCAGGACAGCCAAGGCTACACAGAGAGACCCTGTCTCAAAAAAAGAAAGAAAGATAAGTAAATAAATAAATAAATAAATCAAACTGAGAGTGGTGACACACACGTTTAATTCCCAGCTCTCAGGAGATAGAGGCAGGTGGATCTCTGAGTATAAAGCCAGTCTGGTCTACGTAGGGAGACCCTGTCCCCAAACAAAAACAAACCAGCTACAAAGAAGTGTTGAAGTATTGGAACACTTGCCTGTCCTAGCCTGCTTGGAGCCCTCTGCAGTACCACAAAGCACACTGATGGCACGGGCACAAAATCCTGGCCACTCCATAGGCTGAGGCAGGAGCATGGCAGATTCACAGTAAGACGACACAGAAGGCCAGAGAGATTAACTAACTCGTACACATCCACATACCCAGAGAGGGGGCCACTGGGCTCCAGGATTCTGAGGTGTGAGCATGTCAGGTGTGGGAGGATGGGCAGGCAGTGCAGAAGGCTCTGGGAACTTGTCCCTGATGTGTCATCTGTCCTGTAGGTAACAGGGTTCAAAGGCCCTGTGCTGCTGCTTCGGGAGCCGCTGGGAGTGCTGGCAGTGGTGTGCCCAGATGAGTGGCCGCTGCTGGCCTTTGTGTCACTGCTGGCCCCTGCCCTGGCCCACGGCAATGCTGTGGTCTTAGTACCCAGTGGGGCCTATCCTCTGCTGGCCCTGGAGGTCTGTCAGGTAAAATCATGTGCCTCCCCTCCTGGGTCTCCATGGAAACTTGAGTCCCAGCATCCCATCTCAGTCTGTCACCCAGGTCCTGTTCCTTGTAGGAGCCCCTACAGCCACTCCCAAACACCCACTCTCCACCCTGCCTCCGTTACTGGCCAACCCTGGGTGTCCCGCACTCACCTCCTAGGATATGGCTACTCTGTTCCCTGCTGGCCTTGTGAACGTAGTGACAGGAGATCGGGACCACCTGACCCGCTGCCTGGCCTTACATCAGGACGTCCAGGCCCTATGGTACTTCGGCTCTGCCCAGGTATTTCAAGATCTTAAGTTTCACCAACAGACTTCCCTGCTGGGAGCACATCTCAGTTCCTGAGGACCCCTATTGCTCAAGGGAACACCTTCCTCAGCACCAGCTGCTGAGGCCCTGCCCTGGTAAAAGCCCAGTCAGCAGTAAGAAAGAGAGTCTTCTTACTGTCAAGGGCCCAAAGCCTCCCTTGCCCTAAGACATCATGTTTTTGGAGACCTGTTGCTAAGGACTGCGCCCCAGCTCCAGGTATACCCTCCTCAGCCACCTGTGCTGCATGGGAAGTCCCCATTGGCAGGAGCCTTGGACAGGAGCCCTGTGGGAGAGGGGATTCCCGGGACCGACTTCCGCTGCATCTGGGAGGAATGTTGGCCAGGATCCGAATGTCCCGCCTTATCAGGTCTTTGGGTCTCTTACAAGTCCCCGTTGCTAAGGAAGCAGCTGTTAGCAACTAACCGTCGTGTCTCCCCATCCCAGGGCTCCCAGTTTGTGGAGTGGGCCTCTGCGGGCAACCTCAAGCCTGTGTGGGTAAGCGGCGGCTCCCCAACAGCCTGGGATGTGGAGGTCGGTGGGGCAGGACCAGAGCTGAGTCTGCACGCAGCACGAACCAAGGCCCTGTGGCTGCCGATGGGTGACTGACACCTGAAGTTGCCCACTCTATCTTGCATGCCCAGAGACGACAGATGCTTGCAACTTTTCTCTCAGACTTCCCATGGCTTCCAATAAACAGTGACTTTGACTGTGCTTTTGAAGGTGTGGCAACAGTGGCTTCTTCATGTGTGGCCCAGTAGACTCTGGGAGAGCACCATGTTTATGGGTTGGATAAGGAAGTCAGCCCATCCAGCACCAGGGTCATGGGGAGGTAGAGGGAAGTCCCTGGAAGGCTCTTCCCTTCATGCTTTGTGTGTGTGTGTGTGTGTGTTGGATGGGCCACATGGCCACGCCCTTCCCATAAATCCTCTCTCTGAGCTGGGAGGTCTGTATCCCAGCACAGCCCCACTATGCCCAACAGGCCAAAGGCCTGGCCTGGTCCTGAGGGCACAGCTGCGAGATGGGGCCTGACTTCCTGGAGCCCAAAGTAACCAAGTGCCTGCTGGCACAGCAGATCCCCTTGGACTTAGCTTTTACTTTAGGTTTTAGGTTTGTGGTTTTGCTTTTTTTCCCTCCTTTTGTCTTTTTTCAGCAATGTCTTAGGGCGTAGTTAATCTGTACGCTCCACATGCCTCAACCTGAATGCTGGGTTAACCACATTTGCCTCCAGGTCTCTGGCTTTGGAATGGAAGCATTAGGGTTTTTGCCGGGGGGGGGGGGGGTTGTTTTTGGATTTTTCGAGACAGGGTTTCTCTGTGAAGCCCTGGCTGTCCTGGACTTGATTTGTAGACCAGGCTGGCCTTGAACTCACTGCCTGCCTCTGCCTCCTGAGTGCTGGGATTAAAGGCGCATACAGCCATCGCCTGGGTAGCATTAGGGTTTTGAGACAGGTCTCACTATGTAGTCCTGCGTGACCTGCAACTATTTTTTTCTTTCTCTTTTTCTTCCTTCCTTTATTTACTTACGTTTCATTTTTAAAAAGTGTTTAATGCAGCCGGGTATGGTGGCACACTCCTTTAATCCCAGCACTCGAGAGGCAGAGGCAGGCAGATCACTGTGAGTTCGTGGCCAGCCTGGTCTACAAAGCGAGTCCAGGACAGCCAGGGCTACACACAGAGACCCTGTCTTGAAACTCCCCTCCAAAAAAAAAAGTGTTTAATGCTGTGCTGTTGCGGCAAACACCTTTAGTGCCAGCACTTGGAAGACGGAAGCAGGTGGATCTCTGGGTTTGAGACTAGCCTGGTCTGTAGAATGAGTTCTAGGGCAGCTGGGGCTACACAGAGAACGGGAAGACTTGGTGTAGTCTCAAAATAATACATGTGTGCGTGCGTGCGCGCGCATGTGTGTATGTACAACTTCATCGCCGTGTCGGTTCCAGGGATCAAGCTCAAGAGCTTAGGTTGGTACTCATAAGCCTTTCTCATCTTATCAGCTGAGCCATCTCACATCCTGATCTGGAGTCCCTGTGATCTGCCTGTGGCATTTGCCTCCCGAGTGCTCGGATTGTTTGCATGTGTGGACATGTCCACCCTGCGTCTCTGCCAAGTTGGTTTTACCACGCAGAGTCACAAAACAAGACAAATGATGCTGCCCAGGGAGGCTGAACATAAGGGCCACAGGGCAGGGAAGTAGGAGGAAGAGCAGTCAGGGTGCCTCAGCTGTGCTGCAGCGACCCCGCTTGTGGGCTACAGCCAGCTGGGACTGACTGGTCCCATAAGGCCAGGTTTCCTTCCCTCCCTCCCTCTGTCTCTCTGTCTCTGTCTCTGTCTGTCTCTCTGTCTCTCTCTCTGTCTCTGTCTCTCTGTCTCTGTCTCTCTCTCTGTCTCTATCTCTCTGTCTCTATCTCTCTGTCTCTGTCTCTCTCTGTCTCTGTCTGTCTCTCTCTCTGTCTCTGTCTCTCTCTCTGTCTCTGTCTCTCTCTCTCTCTCTGTCTCTGTCTCTCTCTCTCTCTCTGTCTCTGTCTCTGTCTGTCTCTGTCTGTCTCTCTCTCTGTCTCTGTCTCTGTCTCTCTCTCTGTCTCTCCCCCCTCTCTGCTCACTAATGCTGCCCGGGAACACAGCGGATGGAGGCCAGTTCTTTTCTTGTCCGTTACGTTTGATGCTGACCTTCTGTTTGTTGGGGGTTTGTCTGTTTATTTGGTTTGCTTTTGAGACAGGGTTTATACACCCCCGGTTTGGACCAGAGCATCCTATGGCACCAGAGATAAATTTGAAATCCTGATGCTTCTGCCATGGGATGGTAGGTGCGTAGTCCATCTCCTGTGGCTGTAACTGATTACCAGACACTGTCACTTGCCAAAAACAAAGGTTCCAGCGCGTGGCTGTTGAAGCTGGGAGGGGCTGTGTCTGTGACATCTGCAGGTGCTTCCTGGCGGGATAATGGGATCGAGGGTACCTCGTGGCAGGACAGGTTTTCTGAGAGCTTTGAGGGCAGAGCCTCTGCCCACACGTTGTGTGTTTGTTAGGACTGCTGTTGCTGCGCTGCAGCACCATGACAGAGAGTCAGAAGCCACTGAAGAAAGCCAAGGCAGGAACCTAAACCTGGCAGGAACCTGGAGGCAGGAGCTGAGGATGCTGGGGCTACGGATGAGTGCTGCCCACTGCCTTGCTTCCCGTGGTTTTTATGTAGTACCCATGACCACCAGGGGTGACACCACTCACCAGGGCTGTACCCCACCCCACCCCCATGGCACTAAGAGAATGCCCTACAGGCTTGTCTCTGGCCAGATCCAATGGAGGCCATTTGACAGGTGAGTTTCCCTCCCCTCAGATGACTATAGCTTGTGTCACATGACAACACTAGCCAACACAGCCAGGGCAGTGGGGGCAGCATCTCTGAGTTCGAGGTCTACAGGAGCTTTTTTGCATAGCCAGGGAGGGCTACATAGGGTAACCCCGTCTCAAGGTGGAGGAGGATGCAGGGACTAGCCAGCACAGTATGGTTTTATCTTTATTTTTATTTTTTATTTATTTTTCTTTATAAAGATTTATTATTTATACAGTATTCTGCCTGCATGTGCACCTGCCTACCACAAGAAGGCACTTGATCTCATTACAGATGGTTGTAGTAGTCATAATAGTAATTAATAAAAGTATCTATTTAGCTTTATTTATATATGAGAGTGTCAGATCCTCTGCAGTCACAGAAGTTGTGAGCTGCCATGTGGGTGCTGGGAATTGAACCGGGGTCTTCTAGAAGAGCAGCCAGTGCTCTTAACTGCTAAGCCATCTCTTCAGCTCCATGTTTTTTGTATTTTATTTATTCTATATGAGTACCCTACATGCATGTACCCCTGCCAGCCAGAAGAGGGCACCAGATCTCATTATAGATGGTTGTGAGCCACCATGTGGTTGCTGGAAATTGAACTCAGGACCTCTGGGAGAGCAGACAGTGCTCTTAACCTCTGAGCCAGCTGCCCCATGTTGGTTGGTTGGTTGTTCTTGATTTGTTTGGGTTTTTTTATTTTTCAAGACAGTTTCTCTGTGGCTGTCCTAGACTCACTTTGTAGACTAGGCTGGCCTCGAGCTCACAGCGATCCACCTGCCTCTGCCTCCTGTGTGCTGGGATTAAAGGCGTGCACCACCACACCCAGCTGATTTTTTTTTTTCAGTTTTATGTGCATTGGTGTTCTGCCTGTATGTGTGTCTGTGTGAGAGTGTCTGGTCCCCTGGAACTGAAGTTACAGACAGCTGTGCACCACTATGTGGGAGCTGGGAACTGAACCTGGGTCTTCTGAAAAGTAGTCAGTGCTCTTAACCATTGGGCCATTTCTCCAGCCCCATGTTTTGTTGGTTGGGTTCTTTTGTTTTTGTTTTTTTAATTATGTAAGTAAGTGTGGGCACATGGTGTCAGAAGAGAGCATTGGATGCCATGGAGTTGCACTCACTGTGGGTGCCAGGAGCTGAATTCAGGTCCTACGCGATAGTATATAATTTTAATCTCGGTCATCTTTCAAGTCCCGTGTTTTGTTTGTTTGTTTGTGTTGTTTGTTTGTTTTTTAAGTTCATTTATTTATCATGTATACAATGTCAGTCTGCACATACACCCGCAGGCCAGAAGAGGGCACCAGATCTCATTATAGACTGTTATGAGCCACCATGTGGTTGCTAGGAATTGAACTCAGGACCTTTGGAACAACAGCCAGTGCTCTTAACCTCTGAGCCATCTCACCAGCCCTCAAGTCCCATGTTTTAAAGGTTTTTGAGATACACCTTGCTGGATGTGGTAGCACACACCTTTACTCCGGAGGTGCCTCAGGAGGGTCTCCCTGAGTCTGAGGGCATCCTTGTCTATATGTCCTGTCCCAGGCTGGGCTACACAGCGTTCTTAGTAAGACTCTCAAAAAGAGAGAGTCTCCCTAAGCCTGGAGGGATTGGAACTCACTATCCCAAGCTGTTCCAGAGCTTTCTGGGATTCTCCTGCCCCAGCCCGTCAAGTGCTGAGATACCAGGCACAATGCATGACTCCATTAAAGCTCTAACAACAGTGTGAGTGTGGAGGTTAAGCTTCTAACCAGGAAGAAAATGAGCACGCGGTCTCCACTCACAGACCCACGCCTCACACCCATTCCCAAGCCTTCGGTCTCCACTCAAGCCATTGGCCAAAGCAAGAACATAAGCAAGCCCGAGTTCCCTGAGGGGACCTCAGGTTCTGCGGGAAAGGCTGGGGGCAAGCTAGAGATTTAGCTGGACCCAGGAAGAGACAGAGAACTACACGTTTGGAGGTGTGAGTCAGCAATGGAGCCCTTGCCTAGAACCCCCTAGTGAGAGCCTGGGGCATGACTCAGCAGTAGAGAGCACCTGCCTAGCATGTGTGAAATCCTGGGCTCAATCCCCAGAACTGTACAAGAAGAAGATAAGATCCCTTGTACTCCCGTCCAGTGCACTTCCTCATCTCCCAGCTCAGAGTAGAGGAAAACAAAAATAAACCCCTCAGCTTCTAGAGGACAAGGGGCCAGCTCCCACAGTGACAAAGCCAGCACTAGTGGACACCTGTTGACTGGATGTGACAAGCCCCTGAGGCGCTTTGGTGCTCTAAGACCAATACTGCTCAGCAAGCTAACCGTGGCCTGTGCACCCCACAGTCTATGCCACGGCTGTTCTGGGGTGCAGAGCACAGAGGAGCATATATGGGGGGATTGTTTTGGAAGACGACGTCCACTGTGATCCAGGCTGGCTTCAGCCTTGTCCTGCTGCGGTTGGAGTGTGCGCAGCCCAGCCTGGTTCCTGCCACATTGGGATGCAATCTAGGGTTCCATACATGGGAGCCGAGCACTGTACTGCCTGCAGCCCTGGGAGCTTGACATGAGGTCGCCATACATTATCCAAGTTGACCCTAAACCCAAGAACAAGCAGCCTGTGACAGAGAAGACACAGCAGAGGCGATGTGCAAGGGGCGGGGAGACTAGAGATCAGACTGAGGGAGCTGGCACAAAACCAAGAATGCCAGACGCTGGGCTGGAGAGATGGCTCAGAGGTTAAGAGCGCGGGCTGTTCTTCCAAAGGTCCTGAGTTCAATTCCCAGCAACCACATGGTGGCTCACAGCCATCTATAATAAGATCTGGTGCCCTCTTTGGGCCTGCAGGCTCACACGCAGGCAGAACACTGTGTGCTTAGTAAATAAATAAACCTTAAAAAAAAAAAAAAAGACTACCAGAAGCCCCTAGGAGTTGACAGTACTAAGGCTTGCCTCCCCTGGGTCTTGTAGAGATGAAAAGCCAGTTGGACTCCAACATTTAGACCTAATGGAGATAACCCCCCCTCCCGAAACAGGGTTTCTCTGTGTAGCCCTGGCTGTCCTGGACTCACTTTGTAGACCAGGCTGGCTTCAAACTCACAGAGTTTGCCTCTGCCTCCTAACTGCTGGGATTAAAGGTGTGCACCACCACGCCCAGCCAAGGATTTTTTTTTTTTTTTTAAATTAAAAGACTTACCTATTATGTATACAGTGCTCTATCTGCACATACACCTGCCCGCCAGAAGAGGGCACCAGATCTCATTATAGATGGCTGTGAGCCACCATGTGGTTGCTGGGAATTGAACTCAGGACCTCTGGAAGAGCAGACAGTGCTCCTGACCTCTGAGCCATCTCTCAGCCCTGTGTCCCAAGGATTTAATTCAGATTATCAGGCTTCAAAGTTGGTGCCTTTACCTGCTGAGCCATCTTGCCAGCCAGCCTTGGATATGGTTGGTTGGTTGGGTTTTCTTTTGTTTTATGTTTTTGAGACAGGGTCTTACCATGTAGCCCCAGTTGGCCTGCAGCTTACTGTGTAGACTAGGCTGGCCTTGGATTTACAGAAATCCATTTGCCTCTGCCTCTTCTAAGTGCTGGGATTAAAGGTAGCATCATGCCAGGCACAGTGGCTCACACCTGTAATCCCAGCACTCGGGAGGCAGAGGCAGGTGGATCTCTGTGAGTTCGAGGCCAGCCTGGTCAATAAAGCAAATCCAGGACAGCCAGGGCTACACAGAGAAACCCTGTTGGGTGGGGGCGGGTAGCATTACCATATCCTGGCTATTTTATGAGACGGCGTCTTATGTAGCCAAGGCTAACCTTGAACTCCTGGTCCTCCTGCCTCCACTATACCAGTCTTCATTTTTGGTGTTTCAGGCACAACCAGGTCCTTTCTGAATTCCTCAGTGTGAATTCAGGTACAGTCCAGGTGCCAGCCCTGATCAACACAGGCACTCCCCATACTGGGAAAATCCCAAGGATTTATCTCCTAAGGAACCAAACCAAACCCCAGACACATCCTGTGCTACACAGCAGTGATGAGCTAGGAAGAGGTTAGCACCTGCCAGTGCATGCATTGAATAAAGTCCTGCGGCGGCTGCTTTGGCCAGCGGAGTTCTGGGTGCAAGGACTTTGCAGGGTGGAAACAGCCACTGAAGAGGCCAAGATAATGAGGGCGATAAGAAGACCGCAGGGTGTGCTAAACGGTGATAAGAACAAAGCAGGGTGAGTCTGGTGCTGCAAGGGTGCAACTTGGAAAAGGGTGTCATGAAGCCTTCACCTTGTGCCTTTAAGACTTGGATGAGGTGGGGGAGGGCACAGGTATCTGGTATCTGAGGAAACAGCTAGAGCGGAGGCCCTTGGGCAGGAGGATGCCCACCTCAGATCCACTGAGGATGACTAGGTTGGAAAGGCTCATAGCATAAGGTGAGCAGGGAGGGTTAGGGTAGCACGGACTTAGGTACTGCGGCTCGTGTGGCCACCTTTCTGGCATGGGTGAGTCATGGGCCTGGAGCACGGCCAGCTGAGCTGCCCGCCTCTCCCTCTTTCTACTTTTTGAGACACAGGGTCTTAGTAAACTGCTCAGGCCAGCATTGAACCAAGGCCAGTCTCCAACCTTCAGTCCTCCTGCCTCCGGCTCCTTGGTAACTGGGGTGATGACAGGTCTGCACCATCGGTCCTCGCTGGAAGATTAGACTTTTATCCGAAATGAATCAGGAACGCAGTCTGGAGGGACTCAGCTGACAGGTTTACGCGTCCTGTGCCCCTGGGAAAAGATGGGAGCTAGGAAGTTGGGAACTCAGAAAGGAGGCCACTGTGACATTCCTTGTGGGAGAGGGTGGAGGCAAGGCCAGTATGGTGGCAGCTGACGTGACTGGTACGGGTCGGACTCTATGCACTTTGAAGCTGGAAGGCGTGGTTGCACCCTGTGGCTGTCGGTTCGCCGTCCAAGCTGAGGCCTGGGGCCGCGTCGCTTGTCACCACTAGATGGCGCGTCACGCCCGGGCACAAACTCACCCCTGGCTCTGTCTACCCTAAAGCATTCCTTTCACTTTCGGTCTTTGGCTGTCACCCAGCTCAGTCGTTCCACACCCAGCTGGGGCAAGCCTGGTGCGTGGGGTGAATGGCTTTCCAGGTCCCCGAGGGGGTGGCCCCGAGGTCCCCACTCCTGGGCCGAGGGAGCAGGGTGCGAGGCCTGGGGAGGATTCTGGGGACAGGACGTTGGTCGGGGATTCTTAGAAGAGCTGATGACTTTTCACCGTCATTGGGGCTCATGCAGGAAGCCTGTGGGGGCAGGCGGCGGAAAGGCACCCACATCAAGGGCGGTGGGGCGGGGCGCCGGGGTACCGGGGCGAGTGGGGAAGGGGCTGCAGGGTATGAGTCCCAGGCCTGACCTTCTGTTGCTTCCAAGACCCTGCCATAGGCATGAGGGGTCCCTGGCAGAGATGACAGTGCTGGCGCCAGCCTGGAGCCCAAATGTGCGTATACCTGAGGGGTGATGGAGCAGGGAGGAGAAGGGAGATGACCAGGGGATGGACGCATGGGGAGACAGACACTGCACAGGGTCAGAAGAAGAAAGGGGACAGGATGATGGGTGATGAGATAGACAAAGATGAGCACAGGTTTGTCACACCGGTTAAGGTGCAGGACAGGCAGAGACAGGGCCGGGCACACCCAGCTAAGGAAGGGAGCAAGATAAAGGGAGCTCTTGCGTGGAAGTCAGGTGCTGACACCACCCTCCTGCAGTCCTCCCTGCTGCTGCTGCTGCTGCTGCTGAGCCCTTGCCTGCGGGGGACACCTGACTGTTACTTCAGCCACAGTCCCATCTCTACTGATTTCCCCAAGAAGATCAACAAGTTGGTGAGCCGGTTCCCACCCAGTCAAAGCCACTGGGGTGGGTCCCTAGCCAGCATCGCTGCCACCACACCGTCTCTCAGTGTCTCTATCTCTGTGCTCGCACTGTACCCCCAGCCCGTCCCTGTCCTACTGTCTCTTATTGTTCCTCTGTAGGTCTTTTGATTTCTGCCCTCCACTCTAGGTCCGTGTTTCCCTCGGTCTCTCTCGACCGCTCTCCCTGCCTCTTTCCTACTATCTCTTGGTGTCTCTCTCGGGGTCCCTTCCCCTCTATGTGGGCCCTATCATTTTTCTGTGTCCTTGAAGCTTGCCTCAGGGTCTGTTTCCAACCCCCGCCCCGGCTCCTGTAATTTGTTTCACCGTGTTTTCTCCCACAGACTGACCACCTGCTTAAGGATTACCCAGTCACTGTGGCCATCAACCTCCAGGACGTGAGTCACAGTCGGGAGGGCCCTGGGATGGAGGTGGGAACCAGACTCAAGAGGCGCCACCCGTCAGGGACAAGGCTAGTGGGCCACCTCCTGCTCTCTCAGACCTGGGAAGCTCTCCCCAGCCCTACTCCCGCCCCAGACTCCGGCATCCTAGCTCCATCTTTTAGAAGTCTGCCCCTGCCACCCTCGCACTCAAGCTCTCAGGACTGGCCTGACAGTTCCTTTCTCCCGTCGGTGTAGGAGGCCCCGCCCTCTCAGGCACCTGGCCCCGCCCCTCCTCCACGGGTCTTCAGAATTGTAGCCTTACCACCTCTGACCGGGTGTCTGGCCGGGTCCTGTCTCAAGCATTTGATCCTGTCCTGCCTCCGTCACCTTACCGGCAAGCCCACCCTTCTTTCCACAGCTGGCCTCTAGCAAGGCGCCACCTCTTTCAGGTCCCTCGCCCAGCCCGCCCAACCCCAGGCACCTGACCACGCCCATCACCTTCAGCCACCTAGCCCGCCCCACGCCCCGCTGATCATCCGGCTCCGCCCCTCCTCCCTGAGACCTTCTGGGGCTCTTGATCTGCAGGAGAAACACTGCAAGGCCCTGTGGAGTCTCTTCCTGGCCCAGCGCTGGATGGAGCAGCTGAAGACCGTGGCAGGCTCTGAAATGCAAAACTTGCTGGAGGCTGTCAACACGGAGATATATTTTGTCACTTCGTGTGCCTTCCAGGTTAGCATTGGAACTTGGTGACAAATGGAGGCAAGTCCCTCCCGAGGCCCTAAAGTACAGCTCTGCCAGGTCTTTTTGCAGGGAGCTCTTTTGCCCACAGCACACAGCACAGTGGTCCAAGCCCTGAGGTCAGCTAGACATTGTTTGACTGGGTCTGTGCCTCAGTAGCTGCAATTAAGGGGTTCTCCCTTAACAGCGCCTTGGAGTCTCTGAGACCTGGGCCCACTGGCTCTGTGTCCTCTGAAGGTCAGGGTTAGTGGAGACGGTGATGTGACCTGGTGATGACCTGTCCCTCCCTGTTTCCAGCCCCTCCCAAAATGTCTTCGATTCGTCCAGACCAACATCTCCCACCTCCTGCAGGACACCTGCACGCAGCTGTTCGCTCTCAAGCCCTGTATGGGGAAGGCCTGCCAGAATTTCTCTCGGTGCCTGGAGGTGCAGTGCCAGCCGGGTAACAGCCCACAGCCTTGCTCACTGTATCCCTGAGGCTTCTGTTCCCCCTAGCTGGGATGTGAGACTTTTTTTGTTTTGTTTTGGTTTGGTTTTGGTTTTTTGAGACAGGGTTTCTCTGTGTAGCCCTGGCTGTCCTGGACTTGCTTTGTAGACCAGGCTGGCCTCGAGCTCACAGCGATCCGCCTGCCTCTGCCTCCTGAGTGCTGGGATTAAAGGCGTGTGCCACCACCGCTGAAGGGCTCATCAAGTGTTCATAACTGCTGAGCCATCTCTCTAGCCCTTTTTCTTATCTTTTGAGATAGAGTCTAATTATGTAGACTAGGCTGGCCTTGAACTCAAAGCAATCCTCCTGCCTCAGTGTACCTGCCTTGAGTACTGGGATTACAGGTGTGAAGCCACTACATCTGGCTTCATTCACTTTTTTTTTTCATATTTTTAATCATCATATGTTAATTATCTATTGTACTGTGCCTCATGGTTTTTTGCTTTGAGACAGGGTTTCTCTATGTAGCCTGCTGCCCTGGACTCTTGTCTCCTCCCTGTCTCTCCAACTAGTCCCTCTTTCTTTCTTTCTTTGTATTTGTTAAGCCAATGAGGTCCGGTTGGCTGTAAAACCCGTGCTTGAGAAGTAATTTGCAGGGCACCTTACCAATGGCTCCACTACTGAAGAAAACATCTCTTCCTGCCTAGTAGGCTTAACTGCCATATATGCTCAGGGAGGGATGGGACATTCCTTTTTATGACCTCAGGTAAGATTTATGTAGTTAGCCAGGTGCGGTAGCCCAGGCCTTTAATCCCAGCACTTGGGAGGCAGAGGCAGGAGGATCGCTGTGAGTTCAAGGCCAGCCTGGTCTACAAGATGAGTCCAGTACAGCCAGGACTACACAGAGAAACCCTGTCTTGAAAAACAAACAAAAAAAGATTTATTATTCATACACCATCCTGCCTGCCTGTGGACCTGCCAGCCAGAAGAGGGCACCAGATCACAACCATCTGGTTGCTGGGAATTGAACTCGGGACCTCTGGAAGAGCAGCCAGGGCTCTTAACCTCTGAGCCATCTCTCCAGCCCTGCTGTATTGTTTTTGAGAGAGAGTCTCTCTGTATAGTCCTGGCTGCCTGTGACTTGCTATATAGCCCAGGCTGAGATGCCCCTGCCTCTGTCTTCTGAGTTGTGCGGACCATATACCCAGCCAGGCTCACAGATTATATTCTTTGTTTGTTTTTGTTTTTGAAGATAGGATTTCTCTGTGTAGCCTTAGCTGTCCTAGACTTGTAGACCAGGTTGGCCTTGAACTCACAGAGATCCTCCTGCCTCTGCTGGGATTAAAGGCATGCGCCACCATGCCCGGCTGCCAGGTTTATCCTACCCCCCTAGGTTTTGGTTCTGTTGTTTGTAGGCGCCACAAGCACCATCACCCATGGCCCTCCTGGACTTTTGGGGTGTATTCTGATGAACCCCTCAGTCACCTGGTTCTTCTCTCCCCAGAATCCTCCACCCTGCTGCCCCCCAGGAGTCCTGTAGCCCTAGAAGCCACCAAGCATCCAGTGCCTCAGCACAGCCAGCTGTTGCCCCTGCTGTTGCTGCCTGTCACCCTTGTGCTGCTGGCCGCTGCCTGGGGCCTTCGCTGGCAGAGGGCAAGAAGGAGGGCGGCGCTCCGTCCCAGGGTGAGCCCAGCCTCCGGGCCAGTTGGATGGAGCGGGTGGCAAGGGAAGAGGGTGGCGGGTGGCCTTGCAAGTGTGCTGAGGCTGATCTTGTGGGGGCCTCAGGTGCCCCTCACCTCCCATCCCTAGGAGGTGACACTTCTGCGTCGTTGACTCAGCCAGGCTTCTATCTCGGTGAGTCCTCTACTTACACTGGACTGGCCAGGGTGAGGAGTCAGCCCAAGATTTGGGGGGCTGTATCACTCTGTCTCACGGGAGGGAAAGGGGCTTGGGGAGTGGTTTGTGTGTCTGGGGAGGAACAGTGGTTGCTAAGCTGTCAGTGTGACAAAGCTCAGGGGGTTTCTACAGCTTCCAACCATCACAAAGCAGTAGAGAGCCATGGAGGGCTTGTGAGGGAAGAGTCTGGTATGAGGAAAATGAACAAGGAGGAGAAAGAAGGCAAGAAGCGCCCCCCTCCCCAGCAAGCATCCGTATTTTAGAATTCGTTGTGTGGAATTTGTTTCTTGTTTTGGTTTTTTGAGATAGGGTTTCTCCGTGTAGCCTTGGCTGTCCTGGACTCACTTTGTAGACCAGGCTAGCCTCAAACTCACAGCGATCCACCTGCCTCTGCCTCTCGAGTGCTGGGATTAAAGGCGTGCGCCACCACGCCTGGCTGTTCATTGTGTGCTTTACACTCATAACGCCCTCATATGGAGGTGACACCTGTAATCCCAGCACTTGGGAGGCCAGAGCAGGAGGATTGCCCCAAGGTCTGGCCACCCTTGGCTACATGGTGAGTTCAAGGCCACTGTGAGACACACAGTGAACCCTAGTCTCCTGTCTCAAATACAAAAAATAAACAAACAAACAAAAAAAACAACTCAATTCAGTGACACTTATTTTTTTCAGACGAGGTCTCACTATGTTGACCAAACTGTCTTTGAGTACCTTGAAGACTGTCCCCACCCAGGCTGATGGGCATGCTGCACACAGGGAGGCTTTTCTCTTCTCTTTTCCTCGGGGCTTGAGGTGCTGGGGAGCCAAAACATGGAGCAAACTAGCCACGCTGTGCTCCTCAGCCACATCCCCAGCCCTGGGGACACAGTGTCCAGGCATGGCGATGGACATCTGGATTCCAGGGCTTCTGCAGATGCTGAAACTGGGGGACACTGACTTTAAGAAAAACAAAAAAGGAAGCCGGGCGTGATGGTGCACGCCTTTAAGCCCAGCACTTGGGAGGCAGAGGCAGGGAGATCACTGTGAGTTCGAGGCCAGCCTGGTCTACAACAAAGTGAGTCCAGGACAGCCAGGGCTACAGAGAGAGACCCTGTCTCGAAAAACCAAAAAAATAAATAAATAAATAAAAATCACATATGGGGGGACAGGGACATAGTGTATCATGGCACCTGTGCACAAGTCAGAGGACAGCTTGTGGGGAGCTGATTTTCTCCTTTCACCATGTGGGCCCCAGGGGTGGATCTCAGGCTGTCAGACGTCATGGCAGAGGCCTGTCAACCCATTATGCCAGCTTGGAGGGCATGATATGTTTGTTTGTTTTGAAACAGGGTCTCCTGTAGGCCTATCTGACCTGGGACTTGCTGTGTAGCCCAGGCTGGCTTGGAACTCAAGAGATCCACCTGCCTCTGCCTCCTCCTTGATAGGACTAAAGGCTTGAGCCACGAGGCCTGGCTGTAAGACCTCCTTTAAAAAAGAAAAGGAAAAGACTTGGAGCAGATTCTGTGGTGCAAGTCTGTAGTCCCCGCACTCTGGAGAAGAGGCAGCGGGATCAGGAACTCTGGGTTATCTGCTGGTACAGAGATGTTTGAGGCTAACCTAAGGGGGGGAGGCGGGCAGGGAGGGCCTAGCTCAGTAGTGGAGGACTTGCCTGTCTCTCCTGAAAGGGGCTGGGGGCGCTGCTCAGTGGTGGAGCGCAGGCTGGGGACTCCAGGCTTCAGACAGACACAGACCATTGGTGATCCGGTTTTACAGAGGATTCTGAGGCCAAGCAGAAGTACACGGCCTGGACACAGGGAGAGTTGTGTGGAGCCTGGCTCCCTCTTGGACCGCGCTGGCCCGGCAGATCTCGCGCCAGGATGGACTCAACATCAGAACCCAACAAAAGCCCCACTCACCCCATTCTGTACCAAGTCTTCGCCTCTATGAATTTGTATATAAATAATTGTTCTTTACCAGATCTTCCGGCCCTATCTGTGGGTGGGACAAGGGGTGGGTGGGTTGTTTAAGTTTCGGAATCTTGGTTGTGGGGTGCTTGACGTCATCCCAGCTCCCCGGAAGCTGAAGCAGGGCCTCAAGTTTAAGGCTGGCCTGGACGGCAGGAATCCCGTATCACAAGCCCCAACAGGCCGGCTTCCGAGGCCCCCAGTGGTCCAGCGTCAGCAATCCAGAGGAGCCTGACGTGAGGCAGAAACAGCCTAATTCCCCATGACCGTGGCCCCGAAGTGTGGCAGGAAAGCAAGCCGCTGTTGGAGCCTCCAGGGCTCAGGCTGGGATATTGGGGAGGTTTTGTTTTGTTTCTGAGAAAATGATCACTGAGACTGTCCAATCTACGTTTTCTTGTTGTTTTCCTTTCGTGGGTTGGGGGGGAAGCAAGTGAGTGCGTCTGCGTCTCGGGAACCTGGAAGTCCTTCCTTCGCCCCTACTCTTCCATCTTGGAGGGCACTTCCACCGGTTTGCAAGGCCAGCAATTGTTATGCACACCATGAGGTTGAGGAGCTCGGGTGCTGACGGGCCGGCAGGACGCATGCTCGCCCCCTTATGGCCACCACGTGTTCTGCAACGACGGCTTGACGGTAGTAATGGCGCTCTACAGAACGGATGTATGAATGGAGAACAGCACTCCCTCCAAAATATGGCCGCCGGGGCAGGACGGCCTTGTCCCGCTGAAGCCGCCTCCTGAACCACGTGACCTCTCGCCCCGCACAACCATGGCTGCCGAGGTCCAACTCACACGAGTCTCTGATTGGACAATATAAAGATGGCCCGCCTCCCAGTGGGCGCGCGCACACCATTTCGACCTATGAGAAGACAGAAACTCTCCTGTTCGATTCGACATGCGTCACTTCCTCCGCCCCTGCAGCAAAGGATAAGAAACCCTGCGCCAAGACCTCCTTCTTTCCCAGGCGGCTGCCGAAGATGGCGGAGGGGCAGGTTTGGGCTCTGCGCGCGCTGGGCGGTGTGGGGTCGGGTGGGCTCCTGGCGGGATTGGAATGGGGGTCTCCGCTCCACTCTGCGTGTGCGATGGGACCTAAGGACAGCAGTTAAGCAAAATAGAGACGCTTTAACGCGAGGGAGTGTGTAACGTGGGCATAGCAAGCCGCGCTGCCTTTAGGTATGGGCGACGTAAACGCGGCGTGCCTCCTGGGGTACCCGGGAGTGGTGCTGGGTGTCCCAACACCCGGGAGAACTTAGGCAGGATTCCTCGAAGAGGCAGTGGGGCAGGGGGAGCGTGGGGTCGCTCGTGTATGTTTGGGTGGTCCTAGGTTAAGGGAGGTTGTTGGAATGGACGCTCATTTTCGCGACCTTATGGTGTGAGCTTCTGTATTTTTGATGTTTTGCCTTACAATCCATTTGAAGGTGTTTAAAAGATGTTAAGTATTACGGGATGAATTGGTGAGGCAGGAGCCTCGTGAGCTTGAGGCTAGTGGGAAGTTGGAACTGACCCTCTGCTGTTCCTTCAGCTACTTTAAATGCAGGCTGCTGTTGGGGAGGGCTAGTTACCCTTAAAAGTACCCGGAGCAGCTCAGGAGCGTTAGTGAGGAGGGCGGCTGCAGTGGCATCTTGTGCTTCTGTCTCCCGTGGGTGGGGTGGGCTTCCGGCACGTGCCACCGGTGGGAGTTGAAGACGCTAAGGCTATACTGTCAAGGAAGTCTAGCGTCTGCACTGCCTCCCAGAACCACAGGCTTTAGTGTGGAGTTCTGTTGTTGTGCTGGATGTGCCTACGAGTGCCAGGTCGCAGCTGGCTGGGAGTGTGAGGCCTGGGAAGGTAGCAGATTTTAAAGAATCCACACCAGGAATGCTGAAGGGTTGCAAACAATTGGGAGGTGGCTCACTGGCCTAAGGCTTGGTCAGCCGGCGGTTCTCTTGGTTTCGTCTGGTTTGTAGGCGCTGAGGAAGGAGTCAGGATTTCCTAAGCCCTCTGTCTCCCACAGGTTTTGGTGCTGGATGGCCGAGGCCATCTTCTGGGCCGCCTGGCGGCCATCGTGGCCAAGCAGGTGCTGCTGGGTGAGTGTCACTGGGGTCTCCCTGTTTGCTGCCTGGAAGTCAGTGATGAGTAACAATCACCATCTTTCGTTTGAGTCTCACGACCGTGAGATCAACCCATGCACCGCTCTGAGACTTGCCGGCCCTCCTCCCGCTGGCATGGGGTTTGGCTTTACTGGGTATTAGGACGTTTCTGACCCTCCCCAATCCATTTTCTCTCTAGGCCGCAAGGTGGTGGTTGTACGCTGTGAGGGCATCAACATTTCTGGGAATTTCTACCGAAACAAGTGTGAGTTAGAGCTGAGGGATGTCTTGAGGTGGAGGCTGATTCCCTAAGTCCTGGACAGACAGGTCTTTAGGAGCTTTTTCTGGGACCAAGGAGGCCTCACACGCTTTCCCTCCTAACAGTAAAGTATTTGGCCTTCCTCCGAAAGCGGATGAACACCAACCCCTCTCGAGGCCCCTACCACTTCCGAGCCCCGAGCCGTATTTTCTGGCGAACTGTGCGAGGTGAGCTGGGTCTGTGGGTGACAGAGGATGGGTGGCAGCCTATGATGAGAACATCTCCCACTTACGTTCGAGTTTCCCAACTATGAGACGACACTCCATGCACTACCATCTGAGGCTGCCCCCTCTCCCTGCTCTGGGGTAAGAAGGGGTTTTCCCCTCTGAAGAGTAGGCCTGCTGTTATGCCCACAGGCATGCTGCCCCACAAGACCAAGAGAGGCCAGGCTGCCCTCGAGCGCCTCAAGGTGTTGGATGGGATCCCTCCACCCTATGACAAGGTGAGCCTTGCAGCCTAGCCTCACAGTCCATGCCTCCAGCGTCTGTGATGTTATATTACCTACATTGTTTGAGCCTCATGAGAACGCTACTGGCTGAGACGCCTGCCCCACCAGTCTCTTTCCCGGGTATCACAGCAGGTCTCTTGAGCTCTCTCCTCCTCTTAACAGAAAAAGCGGATGGTGGTCCCTGCTGCCCTCAAGGTTGTGCGGCTGAAGCCTACCAGAAAGGTAAGCTCCAGGTTACCTAGTGAACTAACTGGGATCTCAGACTGGCAAATGATGTTTTTTCTCACGATGGTCTGCGGATGCCACTCACCGGGCAGTGCCGATAATGCCACAGGCAAAGCTGATGCCAGGAGGGCTGGTGTTGGGGGCTGAGTGTCCTTTAAAATGCATTCTCTAGGGCTCTCGAGCTCACCCCTGTGCTGCCGGGGCCCCCTTCCATGTCCTTACAGCTTTGTGCCCCTGCAGTTTGCTTACCTGGGTCGACTGGCTCATGAGGTCGGGTGGAAGTACCAAGCAGTGACAGCCACTCTGGAAGAGAAACGGAAGGAAAAAGCCAAGATCCACTATCGGAAGAAGAAGCAGCTCTTGGTGAGGACAGGTTCTGCACCCCAGGGTTAGGGCTAGGGAGGCCATGGTGAGGAGCCGCCTCTCACGGTCACTTGTCTTCACCCACAGAGGCTACGGAAACAGGCAGAGAAGAATGTGGAGAGCAAAATCAGCAAGTTCACAGATGTCCTCAAGGCCAACGGACTCCTGCTGTGAGCCCAATAAAGACTGTTTGCCTAATGCCTGCCTGGCCTGCACTTCCTCACCGCCGCTCAGGGAAGTGGGGACAAAGGATGCCTTAGTCACTATCCTATGGGTAGAGGAGACTTAGACAGCTCTTGAGTTGTATTAAAGTGGATTTACTTGGGCTTCAGAGTTTAAAATGAAGAGAGTAGCTGGGCCGCCCTGCCCATCTGCCCCGGTGCCACACTCTGCAGCTGTGAGCATGGGGCCTGCACACCTGGGCTGGGCTGACGGCCGAGCACGTGTGCTGCCTTTGCTCCTTCCCTACTGCTGCAGGGGTCTGTGTGATAATAATAAATTATTTGACTGTTAAACCCGGTGTCATTGCACTATGCTGTTTGTAGGCAGGGGCAGAGGGCACCATCAGGAGCGAGGGGACGATCCTGCGTAGGCTGCCTCTAACTCAGCTGCAACGTGTGGGCCCGACACCACAAAGGAGTTCAGACTAGAATAAGAGGGCCACAAAGGTGCCGAGTTGGGCCAGCAGATCCGGAAGGAACTTGCCTCAGGGTTAGTTTTGGATTGCCTTTTCCCCCTCATTTAGTCTCTGCTGTCTGGACACTAGACCAGCCTGCTCTCCAACTGAGCAATTCTCCTGTGCTCAACTCTTAAATGCAAAGTTATGATAGTATTTACGCATGAATGGCTCCCTAAGCTAGATCACTTCAGAAGATTGTCATTGAATCCTAGAAAAACATGAGGTAAGCCACGCTCTGGTGGTGCTCGCCTTTAATCCCAGGCGGATCTATAAAGTGAGTCCAGGACAGCCAAGGATACACAAACCTTATCTCAAAACCGGAAAAAAAAGCCATGATGTAATGTACACTTGCCAGTTTAGGCTGCACCTGGCAGGCTGGAGGCAAAGCCTGCTGGATACCTGAGTTGTAGGTCAGCCTGGTTTATTCTAGAACAGGCAGAACTACAGAAACTGCTTGAGCCGGTAAAGGATACAGAACAGACATCTCACAACCATCTTGTCTTAGAATTGGTAATCTTTGTTCTAAGTCAGCTTAATTAAGTGTTGGGGAATTAGAGGAGATGAACAGTAACACCTGCCTTTTTTCAAGACTCACATGAGTGCTCTATTTTGCAAATAGGCCCACATGGCAGGAGAGGGCATCGGATCCCACTATAGATGGGTGCTGAGAATTGAACCCAGGACCAGGGTTCATAACCACTGAGCCATCTCTAGCCCCCACACCTTCCATAAACACTTACGGTTTACCTACCATATAACAGATGGGACTGAGTCTTCCTAGTGGCTTTCCCCCCCCCCCCCCCTTTCTGGTTTTTTTTGAGACGGTTTCTCTGTATCCTTGGCTGACCTTGACTTTTTAGACCAGGCTGGCCTCAAACTCAGCCATCCTCTGCCTCCAGAGTGCAGCAATTAAAGGCGAGTGCTACCAGGCAAGGTGGGTTTTTACTTTGAATCCTTCCCATGTTAACCCTCTAAATTGTAAAACTGGAGGAAGCCAGCCCTCTTCCCACCTACGCTTGGTATGCACAACTGCAATGGAGTCTTTCAGGAAGCAGGCTCACTATGGGGCGCTAGTTGACTTACAGCTGATTTTAGGCTCAATAGATGTCCATGAGCTGCCTCCTGAACGCAGGGATTAAAGGCATCCAGCACCATTCACAAATCCTCGCCCTGGCTCTTCTATGTGTAAAGCAAAAGTCCCATGTTCAGCCGAAAGTTGTAAGAGCGTAAGCCCAGCAGGGTGTGGCGATGGAATGTACGAGACTCTTGAGGGTCTCCTGCTCAGGTCTGGACAGCCTGGCATGCGCGCGCCCTGTCCTAACACAAACGAGTAAACCTATCTGCGTGGCTTAACCTATGGCTCCAGCCACCCGAGCGGCGGAGGTCGGGACACAGAAACCCGGTGCTAGTCACCCTGACTGCCATAGCCACGCGGGCATGTATATGCTTAAGTGTAGTGAAAGGAAATCCAAAAAACGCTGTCAGATAAGGCACATTTAAAACCTGAGCGGCTGCCCATGACATCCAAGGGTACACCCCAGTTCACCCACTTTGCACAGCCCCACTGGCAGCCGTGCCCGGCTGAAAAACCGCCGCCACCACCCGGTTCTCAAATTCCACGTGAATCCAATTCCTGAAAAAAACCTGGACTACGACGGAACCTACGACTCTCGCGATACCACACGACGCGCTTTCCTCGCCGGAACGAACCACTCCCAGCAACGGACGCCTGGATCTCGCGAGATGATAGGCTCCGAGGGCGGGCTTCCCTCCCCTTAGTCCTCCACCATCATGGCGGCGTACGGACAGCCCCAGCGTCGCGTGCTCTGCAACGGAAGTACCTCCTAGGTCCGTAAGGGCTGGTCCTGACGTCACGTCCGCTTTAGACCTCGCGTAGAGAATAAGGAAGCCCGGGAGGTGGCCTAGCTCTCTTTTTTCTCAGGCTGCCGGGAAGATGGCGGACATTCAGGTTAGAGCTGTGTGTGGCCTGGCGGCGGGTCTGTGTGTTCCGCGCTTCAGTGGGGAGCTTATTCCTTGAGGTCTTCGTTATCGTACGAATTAGCTGAAGCGAGGATGCCTGCATATGCTTTCATCTGATGGGCGTTTCCTAAGTCCTGGGGTCTCAGGCGCTCTGGGAGTCGGTCCTTAAAAACTCCGGGCGTAACAGATGATGGGGTGCGGGGGAGAGGACTTATCCCGGGTAAGCGGAGGCTTGAGGGCAAACACTGGAAGACTGGCTTAGCGATTTATATCCCGTAATGGGATACATCCCGTATATCCCGTCCTGCGCCCTAGGCAAGCGCTCTGCCGTGGAGCTGCAGCCCGGCCTCTTGCTGTGGTTTTACATCGTGGCGCAGGGTTTGGGCTTACGGGGCTCGGGCAGGTCTTGCACGTGCCATCCTCCTGCCTTCCAAATGCCTGGGTGACAGGCCTGGCCCACCCGGCTCGGCTACGCATGCGTAAGATGTGGACTTGGGTGTTTCGGGGAGTCAGCGTTGCTGAAAGGCCGGGATTCCAGCCTTGGACGTGAATTCTGCAAGCTGTGGGCGGTGTTAGGACCTAACGTGTAAGCTAATCTACATTTGGGGTGTTTGTGGGGCATTGGCCCTCTGGGGCCGGCGTTTAGGGGCGAATCTTGCAAGAGATTGAAAAAAGAGAAAGGGCCATACATATCCTTGGTCTCCTTGAATTTTATCTGTAACCTCACCAAATTATTATTCCCTACAGACGGAGCGTGCTTACCAAAAGCAACCTACAATCTTTCAAAACAAGAAACGTGTTTTGCTGGGAGAAACCGGCAAGGAAAAACTCCCTCGGTACTACAAAAACATCGGTCTAGGCTTCAAGACGCCCAAGGAGGTACAGGACCCTTCCCTGCACGTGTGGAAGCTCAGCCACCCCGCCCTCTTCCGAGTGGTTGCCTCTAGGGCTCCTGGGAATTGTAGTTTGGGTCCCTGAGCCTACATCCTTGGTTCTGTTTTAGACGTGGTAGTCCAGACTGTACTTTCTTACCCTTTCAGGCCATCGAGGGCACCTATATAGACAAGAAATGCCCCTTCACGGGTAACGTCTCCATCCGAGGTCGGATCCTGTCTGGTGAGTGACAAATAAATGGTTAGTTCTAGGGGCGTCCAGGAACGCGGGCAGGTGATGTCCCCAAGGGCGCTGTTGAGATGTCATGAGTGGAAGAGAACACAACAGCCCGAGTTCGGTTCCCAGGGTCCCCTATGGTTAATCACAAGGATCGAGAAGCCTGGAATCAGTGCTTTGCAATCTCAGAAATTTGGAGGGTGGGGAGGAACCAATGGAGATGTCATGAGTGGAGCTTCCAGGGAGCCCCATCCTGGTCTCTGGCATGTGACACTTCCCCCTTTCCCCCAGGTGTGGTGACAAAGATGAAGATGCAGAGGACCATTGTCATCCGCAGGGACTACCTCCATTACATCCGGAAGTACAATCGCTTTGAGAAGCGCCACAAGAACATGTCTGTGCACCTGTCGCCCTGCTTCAGGTGATCATGGTTCTCTGACAGCCAGGGCCAGCCCTGGACAGGACAGGGGACCACTGACCAGGCGGGCCCCAGACGGGAGAGGTGATGAAAGTAGGGTGTCCTGTGGGCAGTGCAGGTGGTGACTGCAGGGGCAGAGCCTCCGGGATAGCCAGTACTAAATGTCTGGGCAATAGAAATGACATCTTGTGTTAGTCTTAACAACCATCTGAGTGACCACTGGTGGGTGGAGCCAAGATGGCCACCCTCAGCCTGTCTGTGGGGATGAAGGAATTGCTGGGGAGGCCGCTCCTGACGACCCCTCCTTGTCTAACCCCACAGGGATGTGCAGATCGGCGACATCGTCACCGTGGGAGAGTGCAGGCCCCTGAGCAAGACCGTTCGGTTCAATGTGCTCAAGGTTACCAAGGCTGCCGGCACCAAGAAGCAGTTTCAGAAGTTCTGAGGGGGCACAGGCCTCCTCAGAGCAAATAAAGTTATTTTCCAACTTAACAGAACAGGCTTGGTTTCTTTTGTATCCTGGGCCAGGGTGGGTGTTGTCAGGGCTTTCGCCTTGAGGGGCTTCCTGAGCCGGAGGGGGGCGGGTGTCAAAGTAGACATGGTCAGTTACCTGGTGCAGCCACCCCTCTTCTCCCCACAAGCCTCCAGGGAGGAAGTAAGTGAGGGTGGAGCCCCTGGCTCTGCTCTGGTCTAAGCCCCAGGGAGCAGCATGCTGCTTTCCAGCTGATCTTCCCACAGCAGGGTCCCACACTCACCTTGCAGGTGAAGACACCCAGGGAGGGGCAAGTTCTTCACCTTGAGTGTCACAGTCGGCTTCTTGTGCCCACTCTGAGAGAGCTTGTGTCCAGGGACAAGGTGGACAAGGACAGGCTGCTGTTAGAGGATGGGAAGAGGGCCCCGGTTTGCCAGGTGTGGGAGTGGTGAGGACACCCACTCAGCAAAAGGCCCCAAGGCATCCCCAATGAGTGGGCAGAGGATAGACCTGGGGAAAATACCGAAGCTGCTGCTGCAGGGTCCCCAGGTCCCTGTCCCCCAGGCCTGCACCAGGGTCTGAGGTACAGCACTGGTACAAGGGTTGGGAGACAGGGCCTTGAGGAGAGTCCTCTGCCTGCAAGAGATGCTGCTCTGCTCGGCTGCCTTCTGCCTTTTTACCAGCCGGGTGAGGGAGGGGGTTCCTGTCAAAGGAAGTGGGCCCGCATCAAAGCGAGCAGGAAGCGGCAGGGACAGGTCAGAGGGGCCGCCGCCCAAGCTGGGCGCCTGCCAGTCACCCAAGGGAGAGACCAAGCAGAGGGAGGGACCAGCTCCACAGCTACGGGGGACACAGACCCTGAGGAATCTGAGGCCAATTGTTGAGAGGTGTGGCCTCCTCCACCCGCAGGTGCTTCCGTTCCGGGTGGGGCCCTGTGTTTACAACAACAGCCCAGTTCCCTTGTTTCCTCCCACTGGTGGTTGGGGCATCTTTGTCTTTCAGAATTTCAAGAACCTGTTAAAAGAGATGGCAGCAGTGAGGAGAAAGACCCCTGATGACCCCTTATACCAGTTTCCTAAGCTAAAGAGCCACGTTCCCGACAGAGCCCAGCACAGGCTTGCTCTGCGCTCTGGCTTGCTCAAACCCCCAGTACCAGGCAGACCTGGCACCTCCACTCCAGGTGGAAGTCTCCTCCCTGGCTTTCACATTATTTTGACAGGGTCTTGCTGTGTGTCCCTAGATGGCATGGGGCACTCTCTCTGTGAACTAGTTGGCCTCAGACTGGCACGTCTTCTTACCTCTTGTCTTCTGGAATGCTGAGATTCCCAGCGACACCAAGCCCAGTTTGGTCTTTAATCATAGGCACCTATTTCCGGTGGGGAACTGTCCAGCTGCAATCACCTGTAGATACTGTCTGTAATCCAGCTACCAGGGAGGTTGTCAGAAGTTTGGGCAATTTGGACCCTGTCTTTGGGATGTGGCTCCGAGGTAGAGTGCCGTCCCAGAGCCTACCAGTGAGGGGCTGGGGTCTGTGAAAGAGTGTCTGTCTAGCGTACACAACCAACAGCAGGCAGCTGTGATTCCAGCACTTGGGAGGACCAGAAAATTCAGGCCACAAAAGACCCTGGTTCAAAAATAAGCAAAGGAGAGCCGGGCCTGGTGGCGAACAACTTTCATCCCTCATCCCAGCACTCAGAGGCAGAGGCAGAGGCAGGTGGATCTCTGTGTGTTCGAGGCCAGCCTGGTCTACAAAGTGAGTCCAGGACAGCCAGGGCTACACAGAGAAACCCTGTCTCAAAAAACTGGGGGAAAAAAAAAAAAAAAAAAAAAAAAAAACAAGGTCCTGCATGGTGGTGCACATCTTTTTTTTTTTTTTTGGTTTTTCCAGACAAGGTTTCTCTGTGCAGGCCCGGCTGTCCTGGACTGGCTCTGTAGTCCAGGCTGGAATTAAAGGGACGAGCCACCCCACCTGGCACTGATGCACATTTTTTTGTTTGTTTTTCAAGACAGGGTTTCTCTGTGTAGCCTTGGCTGTCCTGGACTAACTTTGTAGAACAGGCTGGCCTTGAACTCACAGCGATCCGCCTGCTTCTGCCTCCCAAGTGCTGGGATTAAAGGCGTGCGCCACCACTCCCGGCTGATGCATATCTTTAATCCCAGCACTCGGAGTTTGGGGCCAGCCTGTCTTCAGAGCGAGAACCTTTTCCAAACTTGAAGATACTGTTTGCGTGAATGTGTGCCTGGCGCAGCCCCCGTGTGGAGGTGTTCAATTCTCCTCATCATGTAGGGCCCCAGAAGTTAACCGTAGACCATAGTGCTGGTAGTCAGTACCTCTACCCACTGAGCCATCTCACTAGCCCGCACTTCCTCCTCAATTCTCCTGTACAGTGAGTCAAATCAAATCTACTTCCTGCCTGTTTCTTGCAAAGACCATATGACTGTCTGCCTGCAGCCCAGGTCCCCGGTAACATGAGCAGGCACCCCAGATCCCAGTGCCCTGTGACTGAGCCCCAGCACTTGGTGGCCTCTCAAGCACAGACTCAGAGTCTCCTCTCCTCTAAGGGGTGTCCATACCAGCAGCAGCTGTGCAGGTAGGACACTCCAGCCCAAGGACAGTGACCTTTGGCAGGTCGACACAGAGATTATATATGGTTGTGGGACTGGGTCTTCTAGAACAAGCCCTATGGAGTCGTTTTAGTATGTGCCTAGAAGATTCTGTGGCATGGCATGTTTGATGGCGGAAACCATAGAGACACTGCCCCCAGGCAAACCTCTCAGCTGGTTCCTGGGTGTTTTTTTGTTTTTTGTTTTTGTTTTTTGAGATAGGGTCTCTCTGTGTAGTCTTGACTGTCCTGGACTCACTTTGTAGACCAGGCTGGCCTTGAACTCACAGCAATCCGCCTGCCTCTGCCTCCCGAGTGCTAGGATTAAAGGCGTGCGCTACCACTGTCCGGCTTCCCAAGAGGTGTCTTAACAACAGCTATACAAGCAGGCAGATTGCTGTGAGTTCAAGGCCAGCCTGGTCCCCAAGTAGCTGTATAAACGGTGTTGAAGGCTTCTGCAGTCGCTGCCCAAAGTTTAGTCTGCTTCTGTGGTCAGAGGTGAGCCCTTCCTTCCCCCACATGCTTCCCAGGGATTGAACCCAGGTCCTGGGGCTTGCACGTAAACACTTCTACGCCGTGAGCCATCTCCTCAGCCCTGGGCAAACATTTTCCCAAGGGATTTTGACATCCCTTTTTGGTAAATAATTCAGAGTGTGTTTGCTGAGAGGCTCGGGGGAGGACACAGGTCCCAGGGCGACACAGAGGACTTAAGACACTTCTATACAGAACACAAAGTTCATAGTCTTGTTTGTGAAATTCCCAGAAAATCGCAGGCTGACAGCAGGGAACTGAGTAAGATAAATTCAGGGGTCATGTTTGCTTGGCCTAAAACTACAGCTTGTTGCAGCTCTATAGTCTTCTTTGAAATATCGCTACAAAGAAGGAATGTTGCCCCTTTGTTAGTAACTATCACCATGAATGTGGCTAATTCTCATAGCTATCTTTTTATTCTTTTTTTTCTTTTTGGGGGGTAGAGGGGTTTCAAGACAGGGTTTCTCTGTGTAGCCTTGGCTGTCCTATAACTTTCTCTGTAGACCAGGCTGGCCTTGAACTCACAGAGATCCACCTGCCTCTGCCTCCCAAGTGCTGGGACTAAATGCACGTGCCACCACTGCCTGGCCTTTTTTTCTTTTAAAAATGTTTTTTCCTGTGTGGGGGCATGTTGCCTGCACTTATGTCTATGCCCAAAGAAAGCAGAAGATGCATCAGAGCCCTGGAACTGAAGTTAAAGAGCCATCACTGCATGCTGAGACCTGAACACTGGTCCTCTTTAAGAATGGCAAGTACAGCCGGGCGTGGTGCCACACGCCTGTGAGTTCGAGGCCAGCCTGGTCTACAAAGGGAGTTCAGGACAGCCAAGGCTACATAGAGAAACCCTGTCTCAAAAAAAAAAAAAAAAAAAAAAAAAAAAAAGAAAGTCGGGCATGGTTGCGCACGCCTTTAATCCCAGCACTCGGGAGGCAGAGGCAGGTGGATCGCTGTGAGTTCGAGGCCAGCCTGGTCTACAAAGTGAGTCCAGGATGGCCAAGGCTACACAGAGAAACCCTGTCTCGAAAAAAAACCCCAAAAAAATAAAAAATAAAAAAATAAAATAAACCAAAAAAAAAAAAAAAAAAAAGAAAAAGAAAAAAATGGTAAGTATTCTTAGCTAATGAGCCTGAGCCTCCTCTCTATCCCCAGAACATTTTTATTACGTGTATTTATTGTGTGTATGTGTCATAGTGTACATGTGAAGGCTAGAGGACAACGTTTGCTAGTCTGGGGATTGAACTTGGGATGTCAGGATTGGTTAGCAGCAAGCCCCTCTGGCTAATGAACGTTTTCCCAGATCTTTGTGGTGTATTTTGGTCCTTCTTTTCTCCTTCAAAATTTAAGAAACATTTCTCCTGCCTCTAGGATGGTTCTGACAGGCAGGCCCCTGACTGCATTCACCAAGACAGAGGAGAGTTTATTAGCTGCACTGAGATGGAGTGACAGGGGCTGAAAAGTGAGAGGCGCTGTCATCAGAGGCGCCCTGGGGCCACTCTGGAGCAGTGCTTCTGTGTCACTGTGCCCTGCTTGTTACTTATGTCTTATCAGGGGGGACACCTGTGAGGCTCGTGGCATGCCCACGTGGACATCTCAGTTTGCTGAGAAATAAGTTTGACAGTGTGGGACTGGCTATCTGCAAGCATGGGTCACAGGGTCAAAATTCCAATGCTCTGAGTGTGGTCATTAGAGCCGCATCCGGCCCATGAGGTGGCTCCTCAGCAGGGAACAGTGCTAGCCATGCAAACCTTGATCCCCAAGAACCATGTGGGGGAGGAAAGAAACAATTCCAGAGCCGGGCGTGGTGGCGCACGCCTTTAATCCCAGCACTCGGGAGGCAGAGGCAGGTGGATCGCTGTGAGTTCGAGGCCAGCCTGGTCTACAAAGTGAGTCCAGGATGACCAAGGCTACACAGAGAAACCCCTGTCTCAAAACAAAAAAAAAAAAAAAAAAACAAAAAAAAACAAAAAAAAAAACAAAAAAAAAAACAAAAAAAAAAGAAACAATTCCAAAGAGCTAGCCTATGAGTTCTACATGCACACACACACACACACACACACACACACACACACACACACACACACACACATATATATACACATACATACACACACAATAACACAAACACCACACACACACACACTACTTACATACATACATACACCACAGACAAACACACACATACATGCACGCACACACACATACATGCACGCACACACACACACACACTGAACTTTTGGGGAGAAGGTGGAACTGGGGCTGAAGAGATGGCTCGGCTGTTTAGAGCACTCGCTGCCATGGCAGAGGTTCTGGATTCCTTTCCTAGAACTCACATGGGAGCTCACAACCATCTTTAACTACAGTGACAGGGACTCTCACATCATGGGCAACAGGCATGCACGAAGTACACAGGCACACAAAATAAAAATAAATAAAGCCGGGCGGTGGTGGTGCACGCCTTTAATCCCAGCACTCAGGAGGCAGAGACATGTGGATCTCTGTGAGTTCGAGCCAGCCTGGTCTACAGAGTGAGTCCAGGATAGCCAGGGCTACACAGAGAGACCCTAATACACACACACACACACACACACACACACACACACACACGACTGGCACACTGTGATCACACTGAAGGTTTCAGAAGGTTCAAGAGGGACATGAGGTGGATTACTGGCTGGAAGGGAGGGGGGTAAAGAGTTTATTAGTAGAGTTATTAATGCCACAGAGAGACAGGCAGACAGACAGACAGACAACAGCATGGATGGGCTCCAAGGAGACAGACAGAGCCCAAGTGGCTGAAGTAGGATCTTTTTTGCACCTTTGTGAGAGTGAGAAAGGTTTCACAGCAAGACCCTGGTAGGAAGAGTGGAGCAGCCTGTGTGGCCACCAATACCCACTTTGGTGTAAACTTACTTCTCAAGTCCTGCACCCACCCTCGCGCACCCCCAGGCTGGATGTCGGTTGGCTAGGGCGTCCAACTATGATCATTCAGTAGAGGGTGTGTGGGTATCTTTGAAGGGGGCTGCTGGGGCCTGAGCAGATCAGTCAGTACTGCGGGGAGGGACAAGGATACAGGAAGATGCCAGAAGCTTATTGGCCAGCCAGTCTAGCTGACCTTGGAGCTCTAGGTTCCATGAGAAACTCTGTCTCAAAACAAAACAAAGAAAACAACTGAGGTGAGAGAAAGAACCTTGGAGATGCATTACAGTTCGGAGGCGTTTATGGGTGAGTTTCCCTTGAGTGTCACCAGAACACGAGACAGTGGTGCCCACCAGGCCTTTGGAGGAAGCTGCTGTTTGACCTTCCGTGAGTGGGACACGTTAACTGAGTCCAGGTGACAGGTCGACTTTCTTGTACCTTGACTACAGTAGAGGAGTTGGCAAGCCTGGGTAAGGTCAGGTCCAGACAGCATCTACTGGCTTCTTATCCTAGAGGAGGGGTTCAGATAAATCCAGTCTCCCCAGTACTCCTGGGGCTGTCATTATCCTGGCCTCAGGGACTTGATGGGGTGTTCCCATGGAGACAGATAAGGCGTCTGGGGCTCAGTCTGTGTGGAGGTGTACTGCAAGGGACGCGAGAGGCCAAAGGGGACTGAACACTCGACAGTAATACAGAGTGTGTGTGTGTGTGTGTGTGTGTGCGCGCACTTATTTATCTGGTTTTCTGTGGGGTTTTTTTCTTTTTTTTTTCCCCCTTTTTTCCACCCCCGAGACAGGGTTTCTCTGTGTAGCTTTGACTGTCCTAGACTCATTTTGTAGACCAGGCTGGCCTCGAACTTACAGCAATCAAGCTGGCTTCCCGGGAACTGGACAGTTTCAGATGGCTGTGAGGTGTTATGTGCATGCTGGGGATTGAACCAAGGCTCTCAGGAAGAGTAGCCAGTGCTTTTAACCACTGAGCCATTTCTCCAGACTCTTAGTATTGTCTTAAAAGTATTATTGGGAGGTCAGGCATGGTGGTATATACTTATAATCCTTGCACTGGGGAGGCAAAGGCAGGTGTATTTATTTGATTACATTATTTATTTTGTGTGTGGTGATACTGGTGGCAGGCACAAGTATCACAGCCCAGGAATGGAAGCCAGAGGCCACCACTCGGCGACACTTCTCTTCTTTTAGGGTGTGGGTCCACTGAGCAGCCTTTGGTTTTATTTTATTTTTGTTTTATTCTTATTTTTTATTTAAATAATTTATTCAGATTACAACTCAATTGTTATCTCCTCACTTGTATCTTCCCGTTCCCCCCTCCCTCCCTCTTTCTCCCTATTCCCCTCCCCTAGGTGTGTGACAGAGGGGGACCTCCTCCCCCACCATATGATCACAGCCTATCAGGTCTCATCCTGGTAGCCTGCTTACCCTTCCTCTGAGTGCCACCAGGTCTCCCCACCAAGGGGAAGTGATCAAATAGGGGGCACCAGAGTTCATGTCAGAGTCAGTCCCCACTCTCCACTCAGCTGTGGACGATGCACTGTCCATCAGCTGGATCTGAATAGGGGGCTTTGGTTTGATTTTTGAGACAGAGTCTTACTATGTAGTCCTGGAGCTAGCTGTGTAGACTAGGCTGCCTTCAAACCTACAGAAGTCTATAAACAATATCTAAAAAACAAACAAACAAACAAAACCTTACAGAGGTCTGCCTGCCCCTGCTGGGATTACAGGCGTGTGCCGCCTTTCCCAGCTCAGTTTATTTCTTTTTTTTATTTTTGACACGCGATCTCTTGTAACTGCTGGTCCTTCTGCCTCCCAAGTGCTGGGATTGTAGGTGTACACAACACCTGCCTTTTCAGTTGGGTCCCGGCCGTCAGGTGGTGGTGGCTGGTGCTGCAAGCACTTTGCCAAACAACCGACCGTACCCCCAGCCACTTACTACTGTCTGAGCTATGAAGACGGCTTGAGACTGCTTAGGAGCCAGTCTGTGAGAGCCAGGAGGAACCTTGTCTTCTTTAACTTTTCCTCTACCCGGGTGTCACCTGCTGGGCTGGCTCAGGGTCTTGCTGACAGTGTGGCTTCCGTGAAATCAGAAGGGACGTGTCACATGGACAATGTCTAGAAGACAGGTGGCTTATCAGAGCTGTGGGGCCTTCCATGGGGACCCATTGCTCCTGAGTCTTGGATGCCTTGAGAGGCCAAGGGCTGAAAGACTGGCTGGAAGTCCTTGTCTTTCTGTACTGACTTTCTCAGATCCCTAAATTCTGTTGAATACCCAGTGGGTAGGTTCCCCAATCTGTCTTTTTTTTTTTTTTTTTTGGTTTTCCGAGACAGAGGCCCCTGCCTCTGCCTCCGGAGTGATGGGATTAAAGGCGTGCGCCGCCAAGCCTGGCTAGGTTCCCCAGTCTTGAAGAGGAAATAGTGAATTTTTTTTTTCTGAGACAAGGTTTCTCTGTATAGTCCTGGCTGTCCTCAAACTCACTCTGTAAACCAGGCTGGCCTTGAACTCACAGCAATTCACCTGCCTCTGCCTCCCGAGTGCTGGGACTAAAGGTGTGTGCGACCACACCCGGCTTGTGAATTTTTTTTAATTAATTAATTTATTTATTTAATTTCTCCCTTTTTTTCTTTTTTTTTCTTTTTTGGTTTTTCGAGACAGGGTCTCTCTGTGTATCCTTGGCTGTCCTGAATTCACTTTGTAGACCAGGCTGGCCTCAAACTCACAGCGATCTGCCTGCTTCTGCCTCCCGAGTGCTGAGATTAAAGACGTGCGCCACCACACCCAGCTATTTACTTATTTTGATTTATTTTCTTTGTTTTGTTTTGTAGCCTTGGCTATCCTGAAACTCAGTCTGTAGACCAGGCTGGCCTTGAACTCACAGAAATCGTCCTGCCTTGCCTACCAAGTGCTGGCGTGATCTACACAGCATGTTACAGGCCTTAGCACCACACAGTGAGACCCTGTCTCAAAAAACAAAAAACAAAACAAAAGAAAAAAAAGCCCGATGGAGGCAGAAGCAGGCAGATCTCCGAGTGTGAAGCCAGCCTGGTCTACAGAGTGAGTTCCAGGACAGCCAAGGCTACACAGAGAAGCCTTGTCTCTATAAAGCCCCCCCCCAAAAAAGAAAGAGGATTTTTCCCCCAGAGCTGAGGACCAAACCCAGGTGAGCGGTCTACCACTGAGCTAAATCCCCAGCCCCAAAAAGAAAGAGGAAGAGGCACTCCCCAACTGCTGTGGTTGCTGTTCCGCCCAAGTAGGGAGCCTCACCCCACCCATAGTCAGAGTGCCTTGCACGGGGCCACCCATGGGCCACCAATTGGCCTTCCCCTTCCTCAAGAGACACCTACAGTTACGCTCCCCACCCAGGGATGAGGTCCCCTCAGCCAGCAATTAAAGGCCCATCTCCTCCAGGAATTTGTCCACCAAGAGCCTAAGATAACCCAGGTAGATCTCTGAGTTCAAGGCCAGCCTGGTCTACAAAGCGAGTCCAGGACAGCGAGGGGCTACACAGAGAAACCCTGTTTTGGAATAAATATCTGCACTAATCATAGCTAATCACAAACACACAGAGTAAGTAAACTAAAAGAAAAAAGACACTTCTCTAGTGTAATGAGGCGCTCTGGCTGGCAGGACCTTAGCACTTGAATAATTTGGTCCCCACACTGCACATGAAGGCAGAAAAAGAACCGAGTCCACAGATTCTCCCCCGGCATTCTTATCAGGAGCACGGAGGCGCCTGCCTGTAACCTCAGCACCAGAGAAGGGGACACAGAAGAATCAGGGGTCTGAGCCAGGATATAAGACACCCCAACTTAAAGCAGCAGGAAAGGGCTGTAAAATGTCTCAGCGAGTGAAGGTCCTTGTTCCTGGTGGCATCAACTCAGCGCTAAGACCCACACAGAGGACGGGAGACTGACCTCTGACCTCCACACATGTGATGTCCCACATGCAGATACCATTGTTGTTGTTGTTGGGTTTCTTGGTTTTTGTTTTGTTTTGGTTTTGGTTTTGTTTTCTGTGTAGCCCTGTCTATTCTGGACACCAGGCTGGCCTCGAGCTCACAGCAATCTGCTTGGCTCTGCCTCCTGAGTGCTAGGATTTAAGTGTAAGTCTGACTATAAACATTATTATAGGGCTGGGCAGTGGTGGCGCACGCCTTTAATCCCAGCACTCGAGAGGCAGAGCCAAGCAGATCGCTGTGAGTTCGAGGCCAGCCTGGTCTACAAAGTGAGTCCAGGATGGCCAAGGCTACACAGAGAAACCCTGTCTCGAAAACAAAAAACAAAAACAAAAGCTACACAGAGAGACCCTGTCTCAAATAAATAAATAAATAAACAAACAAACATTATTATAATTTATTTTTAAAGAAATTATGGGTCGGACATGTTGGCGTATGCCTTTAATCCCTGCACTCAGGAGGCAGAGGCTGGCAGATCTCTGTGCGTTTGAGACCAGCCTGGTCTACAAAGTGAGTGCAGGACAGCCAAGGCTACACAGCGAAACCCTGTCTCGCACAATGGGGGGGGGCAGGAGAGGCAGCGATCCCAAAAACTATAATGGGTCTGAAATTGAACCCGGACGCAGGGTTAATAACCACTGAGCCATCTCTAAGCCCCCACACCTTCCATAAACACTTACGGTTTACCTACCATAAACAGATGGGACTGAGTCTTCCTAGTGGCTTTCCCCCCCCCCCCCCCCTTTCGGGTTTTTTTTGAGACGGGTTCTCTGTATCCTTTGGCTGACATTGACTTTTTAGACCAGGCTGGCCTCAAACTCAGCCATCCTCTGCCTCCAGAGTGCAGCAATTAAAGGCGAGTGCTAACCAGGCAAGGTGGGTTTTTTACTTTGAATCCTTCCCATGTTAACCCTCAAATTGTAAAACTGGAGGAAGCCAGCCCTCTTCCCACCTACGCGTGGGTATGCACAACTGCATGGAGTCTTTCAGGAAGCAGGCTCACTAGGGGCGCTAGTTGACTTACAGCTGATTTTAGGCTCAATAGATGTCATGAGCTGCCTCCTGAACGCAGGGATTAAAGGCATCCAGCACCAATTCACAAATCCTCGCCCTGGCTCTTCTATGTGTAAAGCAAAAGTCCCATGTTCAGCCGAAAGTTTAAGAGCGTAAGCCAGCAGGGTGTGGCGATGGAATGTAAGAGACGCTTGAGGTCTCCTGGCTCAGGTCGGACAGCCGGCATGCGCGCGCCCTGTCCTAACACAAACGAGTAAACCTATCTGCTGGCTTAAACCTGTGGCGCCAGCCACCAGAGCGGCGGAGGTCGGGACACAGAAAACCCGTGCTAGTCACCCTGACTGCCATAGCCACGCGGCCATGTATATGCTTAAGTGTAGTGAAAGGAAATCCAAAAACGCTGTCAATAAGGCACATTTAAACCTCAGACGCTGCCCATAGACACCAAGGTAACACCCCATTCACCCCTTTGCACAGCCCCACTGGCAGCCGTGCCCGGCTGAAAAAACCGCCGCCACCACCGGTTCTGCAATTTTTCCACGTGAATCAATTCCAAAAAACCTGGACTATACGACGGAACCTACGACCTCTCGCGATACCACACGACCGCGCTTTCCTCGCCGGAACGAACCACTCCCAGCAACGGACGCCTGGATCTCGCGAGATTGATAGCTCCGAGGGCGGGCTTCCCTCCCCTTAGTCCTCACACCATCATGGCGGCGTACGACAGCCCAGCGTCGCGTGCTCTGCAACGGAAGTACCCCCCAGGTCGTAAGGGCTGGTCCTGACGTCACGTCCGCTTTAGAACCTCGCGTAGAGAAGAGGAAGCCCGGGAGTGGCCTACTCTCTTTTTTCTCAGGCTGCCGGGAAGATGGCGGACATTCAGGTTAGAGCTGTGTGGTGCCTGGCGGCGGCGGGTCCGTGTGTTCCCGCGCTTCAGTGGGGAGCTTATTCCTTGAGGTCTTCGTTATCGTACGAATTAGCTGAAGCGAGGATGCCTGCATATGCTTTCATCTGATGGCTTTCCTAAGTCCCTGGGGTCTCAGGCGCTCTGGGAGTCGGTGCCTTAAAACTCCGGGCGTAACAGATGATGGGGTGCGGGGAGAGGACTTATCCCGGTAGCGGAGGCTTGAGGGCAAACACTGGAAGACTGGCTTAGCGATTATATCCCGTAATGGGATACACCCGTATATCCCGCCTGCGCCCTAGGCAAGCGCTCGTGCCGTGGAGCCTGCAGCCCGGCCTCTTGCTGTGGTTTTAACCATCGTGGCGCAGGGTTTGGGCTTACGGGGCTCGGGCAGGTCTTGCACGTCCATCCTCCTGCCTCCAAATGCCTGGGTGACAGGCCTGCCCACCCGGCTCGGCTACGCATGCGTAAGATGTGGACTTGGGTGTTTCGGGGAGTCAGCGTTGCTGAAAGGCGCGGGATTCCAGCCTTGGACGTAAGTTCTGCAAGCTGTGGGCGGTGTTAGGACCTAACGTGTAAGCTAATCTACATTTGGGGTGTTTGTGGGGCATTGGCCCTCTGCGGCCGGCGTTTAGGGGCGAATCTTGCAAGAGATTGAAAAAAAAAAGGAAAGGGGCCATACATATCCTTGGTCTCCTTGAAATTTTATCTGTAACCTCACCAAATTATTATTCCCTACAGACGGAGCGTGCTTACAAAAGCAACCTACAATCTTTCAAAACAAGAAACGTGTTTTGCTGGGAGAAACCGCAAGGAAAACTCCCTCGTAGCGACAAAAACATCGGTCTAGGCTATCAGACGCCCAAGGAGGTAAGGACCCTGCCCTGCACGGGTGGAAGCTCAGCCACCCCGCCCTCTTCCGAGTGGTTGCCTCTAGGGCTCCTGGGAATTGTAGTTTGGGTCCCTGAGCTACATCCTTGGTTCTGTTTTAGACGTGGTAGTCAGAACTGTACTTTCTTACCCTTTCAGGCCATCGAGGGCACCTATATAGACAAGAAATGCCCTTCACGGTACGTCTCCATCCGAGGTCGATCCTGTCTGGTGAGTGACAAAAATGGTTAGTTCTAGGGGCGTCCAGGAACGCGGGCCAGGTGATGTCCCCAAGGGCGCTGTGGAGATGTCATGAGTGGAAGAGAACACAACAGCCGGAGTTCGGTTCCCAGGGTCCCCTATGGTTAATCACAAGGATCGAGAAAGACCTGGAATCATGCTTTGCAATCTCAGAATTTGGAGGGTGGGGAGGAACCAATGGAGATGTCATGAGTGGAGCTTCCAGGAGCCCCACCGGGTCTCTGGCATGTGACACTTCCCCCTTTCCCCCAGTGTGGTGACAAGATGAAATGCAGAGGACCATTGTCATCCGCAGGGACTACCTCCATACACACCGGAAGTACAATCGCTTTGAGAGCGCCACAAGAACAATGTCTGGTGCACCTGTCGCCCTGCTTCAGGTGATCATGGTTCTCTGACAGCCAGGGCCAGCCCTGGACAGGACAGGGGACCACTGGACCAGGCGGGCCCCAGACGGGAGAGGTGATGAAAGTAGGGTGTCCTGTGGTAGTGCAGGGTGGTGACTCGGGCAGAGCCGCCGCGGGGATAGCCAGTACTAAATGTCTGGGCAATAGAAATGACATCTTGTTTAGTCTTAACAACCATCTGAGTGAACCCTGGTGGGTGGAGCCAAGATGGCCACCCCAGCCTCTCTGTGGGGATGAAGGAATTGCTGGGGAGGCGCTCCCCTGACGACCCCTCCTTGTCTAACCCCACAGGGATGTGCAGATCGGCGACATCGTCCACCGTGGGAGATGGCAGGCCCTGAGACAAGACCGTTCGGTTCAATGTGCTCAAGGTTACCAAGGCTGCCGGCACCAAGAAGCAGTTTCAGAAGTTCTGAGGGGGCACAGGCATCCCAGAGCAAAAAAGTTATTTTCCAACTTAACAGAACAGGCTTGGTTTCTTTTGTATCCTGGGCCCAGGTGTGGGTGTGGTCAGGGGCTTTCGCCTTGAGGGGCTTCCTGAGCCGGAGGGGGCGGGTGTCAAAGTAGACATGATGGTCAGTTACCTGGTGCAGCCACCCCTCTTCTCCCACAAAGCCTCCAGGGGGGGAAGTAAGTGAGGGTGGAGCCCCTGGCGCTGCTCGCTGGTCTAAGCCCCAGGGAGCGCATGCTGCTTTCCAAGCTGATCTTCCCAGCAGGGTCCCACCTCACCTTGCAGGTGAAGACACCCAGGGAGGGGCAAGTTCTTCACCTTGAGTGTCACAGTCGGCTTCTTGTGCCCACGCTGAGAGAGCTTGTGTCCAGGTACAAGGTGGACAAGGACAGGCGGCTGTTAGAGGATGGGAAGAGGGCCCCGGTTTGCCAGGTGTGGGAGTGGTGAGGACACCCACTGCAGCAAAAGGCCCCAAGGCATCCCCATGAGTGGGCAGGGATAGACCTGGGGAAAATACCGGTTTGAAGCTGCTGCTCAGGGCCCCAGGTCCCTGTCCCCCAGCCTGCACCAGGGTCTGAGGTACAGCACTGGTACAAAGGTTGGGAGACAGGCCTGAGGAGAGTCCTCTGCCTGCAAGAGATGCTTCTCTCGGCTGCCTGCTGCTTTGTTATTTACCAGCCGGGTGAGGGAGGGGGTTCCCTGTCAAAGGAAGTGGGCCCGCACAAAGCGAGCAGGAAGCGGCAGGACAGGTCAGAAGGGGCCGCCGCCCAAGCTGGGCGCCTGCCAGTCACCCAAGGTAGAGACCAAGGCAGAGGGAGGGACCAGCTCCACAGCTACGGGGACACAGACCCTGAGGAATCTGAGGCCAATTGTTGAGAGTGTGGCCTCCTCCACCCGCAGGTGCTTCCGTTCCGGGTGGGGCCCTGTGTTTACAACAACAGCCCAGTTCTCCTTGTTTCCTCCCACTGGTGGTTGGGGCATCTTGTCTTTCAGAATTTCAAAACCTGTTAAAAGAGATGGCAGCAGTGAGGAGAAAGACCCCTATGACCCCTTATACCAGGTTCCTAAGCTAAAAGCCACGTGCCCGACAGAGCCCAGCACAGGCTTGCTCTGCGCTCTGGCTTGCTCAAACCCCCAGTACCAGGCAGACCTGGCACATCCACTCCAGTGAAGTCCCTCCTCCCTGGCGTTGTCACATATTTGACAGGGTCTTGCTGTGTGTCCTAGATGGCATGGGGCACCTCTCTGTGAACTAGGTTGGCCTCAAGACTGGCACGTCTTCCTTACATCTTGTCTTCTGGAATGCGAGATCCCAGCGACACCAAGCCCAGTTTGTTCTTTAATCATAGGCACCTATTTCCGGTGGGGAACTGTCCAGCTGCAGTCACCTGTAGATACGCGTCTGTAATCCAGCTACCAGGAGGTTGTCAGAAGTTTGGGCAGTTTGGACCCTGTCTTTGGGATGTGGCTCCGAGGTAGAGTGCCGTCCCAGAGCCTACCAGTGAGGGGCTGGGGTCTGTGAAAGAGTGTCTGTCCTAGCTACACAACCAACAGCAGGCAGCTTGATTCCAGCACTTGGGAGGACCAGAAATCAGGCCACAAAAACCCTGTTCAAAAATAAAGCAAAGTAGAGCCGGGCCTGGTGGCGACAACTTTCATCCACTCATCCCAGCACTCATAGGCAGAAGGCAGAGGCAGGTGGATCTCTGTGGTTCGAGCCAGCCTGGTCTACAAAGTGAGTCCAGGACAGCCAGGGCTACACAGAGAAACCCTGTCCTCAAAAAAACTGGGGAAAAAAAAAAAAAAAAAAAAAAAAAACAAGTCCCTGCATGGTGGTGCCATACTTTTTTTTTTTTTTTTTTTTTTTTTTTTGCCAGACAAGGTTTTCTCTGTGCAGGCCCGCTGTCCTGGACTGGCTCTGTAGTCCAGGCTGAATTAAAGGGACGAGCCACCCCACCTGGCACTGATGCACATTTTTTGTTTGTTTTTCAAGACAGGGTTCTCTGTGTACCTTGGCTGTCCTGGACTAACTTTTGTAGAACAGGCTGGCCTGAACTCACAGCGATACGCCTGCTTCTTCTGCCTCCCAAGTGCTGGGATTAAAGGCGTGCGCCACCACTCCCGGCTGAATAGCATTCTTTAAGTTAACCAGCAACTCGGAGTTTGGGGCCAGCCTGTCTCTCAGACGTCAAAGCACCTGTTTCGCAAACTTGAAGATACTGTTTGCGTGTAATGTGTGCCTGCGCAGCCCCCGTGTGGAGGTGTTCAATTCTCCTCATCATGTAGGGCCCCAGAAGTTAACCGTAGACCATAGTGCTGGTAGTCAGTACCTCTACCCACTGAGCCATCTCACTAGCCCGCACTTCCTCCTCAATTCGCCTGTACAGTGAGTCAATCAAATCCACTTCCTGCCTGTTTCTTGCAAAGACATATGACTGTCTGCCCTGCAGCCCAGGTCCCTGGTACATGAGCAGGCCCCCAGATCCCATTCCCTGTGACTGAGCCCCAGCACTTGGTGGCCTCTCAAGCACAGACTCAGAGTCTACCTCTCCTCTAAGGGGTGTCCATACCAGCAGCAGCTGTGCAGGAGGACACTCCAGCCCAGGACAGTGACCTTTGGCAGGTCGACACAGAGATTATATATGGTTGTGGGAGTGGGTCTTCTAGAACAAGCCCTAGGAGTCGTTTTAGTATGTGCCTAGAAGATTCTGTGGCATGGGCATGTTTGATGGCGAAACCCATAGAGACACTGCCCCCAGGCAAACCTCTCAGCTGGTTCCTGGGTTGTTTTTTTGTTTTTGTTTTTGTTTGTTTGAGATAGGGTCTCTCTGTGTATTTTGACTGTCTGGACTCACTTTGTAGACCAGGCTGGCCTTGACTCACAGCAATCCGCTGCCTCTGCCTCCCGGGTGCTAGGATTAAAGGCGGTGCGCTACCACTGTCAGGCTCCCAAGAGGTGTCTAACAACAGCTATACAAACGGCAGATGTGTGAGTTCAAGGCCACCTGGTCCCCAGTAGCTGTATAAATGGTGTTGAGGCTTCTGCAGTCGCTGCCAAAGTTTAGTCTGCTTCTGTGGTCAGAGGTGAGCCCTTCCTCCCCCACATCTTCCCAGGATTGACCCGGTTCCTGGGGCTTGCACGTAAACACTTCTACGCCGTGAGCCATCTCCTCAGCCCGGGCAAACATTTTCCCAAGGGGATTTTTGACATCCCTTTTTGGGTAAATAATTCAGAGTGTGTTTGCTGAGAGGCTCGGGGAGGACACAGGTCCCAGGGCGACACAGAGGACTTAAGACACGTCTATACAGAACACAAAGTTCATAGTACTTGTTGGAAATTCCCAGAAAATCGCAGGCTGACAGCAGGAACTCAGTAAGATAAATTCAGGGGTCATGTTTGCTTGGCCTAAAACTACAGCTTGTTGGCAGCTCTATAAGTCTTCTTTGAAATATCGCTACAAAGAAGGTATGTGGCCCCTTTGTTAGTAAATCACCATGAATGGGCTAATTCTCATAGCTTTTCTTTTTATAATGCTTTTTTTTCTTTTTGGGGGGGTAGAGGGGTTTCAAGACAGGGTTTCTCTTGTAGCCTTGCTGTCCCTATAACTTTCTCTGTAGACCAGGCTGGGCCTTGAACTCACAGAGATCCACCTGCCTCTGCCTCCCAAGTGCTGGGACTAAATGCACGTGCCACCACTGCCTGGCCTTTTTTTCTTTTTAAAAATGTTTTTTTTCTGTGTGGGGGCATGTTGCCTGCACTTATGCTAGGCCCAAAGAAAGCAGAAATGCATCAGAGCCCTGGAACTGAAGTTAAAGGCCAGCATCTGCAGCTGAGACCTGAACACTGGTCCTCTTTAAGAATGGCAATACAGCCGGCGGGGTGCCGCACGCCTGTGAGTTCGAGGCCAGCCTGGTCTACAAAGGGAGTTCAGGACAGCCAAGGCTACATAGAGAAACCTGTCTCAAAAAAAAAAAAAAAAAAAAAAAAAAAAAGAAAGTCGGGCATGGTTGCGCACGCCTTTAATCCCAGCACTCGGGAGGCAGAGGCAGGTGGATCGCTGTGAGTTCGAGGCCAGCCGGTCTACAAAGTGAGTCCAGGATGCCAAGGCTACACAGAGAAACCTGTCTCGAAAAAAAACCCCAAAAAAATAAAAATAAAAAAATAAAATAAACCAAAAAAAAAAAAAAAAAAAAAAGAAAAATGTAAGGTATTCTTAGCTAATGGCCTGACCTCCCTCTGATCCCCAGAACATTTTTATTACGTGTATTTATTGTGTATGTGTCATAGTGTACATGTGAAGGCTAGAGGACAACGTTTTGCTAGTCTGGGGATTGAACGTGGGATTGTCAGGATTGGTTACAGCAAGCCCCTCTGGCTAATGAACGTTGTTGCCAGATCTTGTGGTGTATTTTGGTCCTTTTTTTCTCCTTCAAATTAAAGAAACATTTCTCCTGCCGCTGGATGGTTTCTGACAGGCAGGCCCCTGCTGCATTCACAAGACAGAGGAGAGTTAGTAGCTGCACTGAGATGAGTGACAGGGGCTGAAAAGTGAGAGGCCTGCTCATCAGAGGCGCCCTGGTGGCCACTCTGGAGCAGTGCTTCTGTGTCACTGATGCCCTGCTGTTACTTATGTCTTAGTCAGGGGGACACCTGTGAGGCGCGTGGCATGCCCACGTGGACATCTCAGTTTGCTGAGAAATAAGTTTGGACAGTGTGGGACGGCTATCTGCAAGCATGGGTCACAGGGTCAAAATTCAATGCCTGAGTGTGGCCATTAGAGCCGCATCCGGCCCTGAGGTGGCTCCTCAGCAGGAAACAGTGCGAGCCATGCAACCTTGATCCCCAAGACCATGTGGGGGGGGAAAGAAACAATTCCGAGCCGGGCGTGGTGGCGCACGCCTTTAATCCCAGCACTCGGGAGGCCAGAGGCAGGTGGATGCTGTGGAGTTTCGAGGCCAGCCTGGGTCTACAAAGTGAGTCCAGGATGACCAAGGCTACACAGAGAAACCCTGTCTCAAAACAAAAACAAAACAAAAAAACAAAAAAAAACAAAAAAAACAAAAAAAAAAACAAAAAAAAAGAAACAATTCCAAAGAGCTAGCCTATGATTTCTACATCACACACACACACACAACACACACACACACACACACACCACATAAATATACACATACATAAAACACAATAACACAAACACCACACACACAAACACTACTTACTACATACATACACCACAGACAAACACACACCATAAATGCACGCACACCACATACAGGCACGCACCACACATACCACCTGAACTTTTGGGGAGAAGGTGGAACTGGGGCTGAAGAGATGGCTCGGCTGTTTTAGAGCAGCTCGCCATGGCAGAGGTTCTGGATTCCTTTCCTAGAACTCACATGGGAGCTCACAACCATCTTTAACTACAGTGACAGGGACTCTCACATCATGGGCAACAGGCATGCACGAAGTACACAGCCACAAAAAAAAAAATAAAGCCGGGGCGGTGGTGGGTGCACGCCTTTAATCCAGCACTCAGGAGGCAAGACATGTGGATCTCTGTGAGTTCGAGCCAGCCTGGTCTACAGAGTGAGTCCAGGATAGCCAGGGCTATACAGAGAGACCTAATACACACACACACACACACACACACACACACACACACACGACTGGCACACGTGATCACACTGAAGGTTTCAGAAGTTCAAGAGGGACATGAGGTGGATTAACTGGCAGGAAGGGAGGGGGGTAAAGAGTTTATTAGTAGAGTTATTAATGCCACAGAGAACAGGCAGACAGACAGACAGACAACAGCATGGATGGGCTCCAAGGAGAACAGACAGAGCCCAATGGCTGAAGTAGGACTTTTTTGCACCTTTGTGAGAGTGAAAAGGTTTCACAGCAAGACCCTGGTAGGAAGAGTGGAGCAGCCTGTGTGGCCACCAATACCCACTTTGGTGTAAACTTACTTCTCATCCTGCACCCACCCTCGCGCACCCCAGGCTGGATGTCGTTGGCTAGGGCGTCCAACTATGATCATTCGAGTAGAGGGGGTGGGGTCTCTTTGAAGGGGGCTGCTGGGGCCTGACAGATCATCAGTACTGCGGGGAGGGACAAGATACAGGAAGATGCCAGAAGCTTATTGGCCAGCCAGTCGTAGCTGCCTTGGAGCTCTAGGTTCCATGAAAACCTGTCTCAAAACAAACAAAGAAAACAACTAGGTGAAGAGAAGAACCTTGGAGATGCATTACAGTTCGGAGGCGTTTATGGTGAGTTTTCCCTTGAGTGTCACCAGAACACGAGACAGTGTGCCCACCAGGCCTTTGGAGGAAGCTGCTGTTTGACCTTCCGTGAGTGGGACACGTGTAACTGAGTACAGGTGACAGGTCGACTTTCTTGTCCCTTGATACATAAGAGGAAGTTGGGCAAGCCTGGGTAAGGTCAGTCCAGACAGCATCTACTGGCTTCTTATCCTAAGGAGGGGTTCAGATAAATCCAGTCTCCCCAGTACCCTGGGGCTGTCATTATCCTGGCCTCAGGGACTTGATGGGGTGTCCCATGGAGACAGATAAGGCCTCTGGGGCTCAGTCTGTGTGGAGGTGTACTGCAAGGGACGCGAGAGGCCAAAGGGGACTGAACACTCGACAGTAATACAAGTGTGTGTGGTGTGTGGTGTGTGTGTGCGCGCACTTATTTATCTGGGTTTCCTGTGGGGTTTTTTCTTTTTTTTTTCCCCCTTTTTTTCCACCCCCGAGACAGGGTTTCTCTGGTAGCTTTGACTGTCCTAGACTCATTTGTAGACCAGCTGGCCTCGAACTTACAGCAATCAGCTGGCGTCTCCGGGAACTGGACGTTTCGATGGCTGTGAGGTGTTATGTGCATGCTGGGGATTGAACCAAGGCTCTCAGGAAGAGTAGCCAGTGCTTTTAACCACTGAGCCATTTCTCCAGACTCTTAGTATTGTCCTTAAAAGTATTAGTTGGGAGGGTCAGCAGGGGGTATATACTTATAATCCTTGCACTGGGGAGGCAAAGGCAGGTGTATTTATTTGATTACATTATTTATTTTGTGGTGGGTGATACTGGTGCAGGCACAAGTATACAGCCCAGGAATGGAAGCCAGAGCCACCACTCGCGACACTCTCTTCTTTTAGGGTGTGGGTCCACGTGAGCAGCCTTTGGTTTTATTTTATTTTTGTTTTATTCTTATTTTTTTTTTAAATAATTTATTCAGATACAACTCAATTGTTATCTCCTCACTTGTATCTTATCTTCCCGTTCTCCCCCTCCCCTCCCTCTTCTCCCTATTCCCCTCCCTAGGTGTGACAGAGGGGACCTCCTCCCCCACCATATGATCACAGCCTATCAGGTCTCATCCGGTAGCCTCCTTACCCTTCCTCTGAGTGCCACAAGGTCTCCCCACCAAGGGGAAGTGATCAATAGGGGGCACCAGAGTTCATGTCAGAGTCAGTCCCCACTCTCCACTCAGCTGTGGAGATGCACGTCCATCAGCTGGATCTGAATAGGGGCTTTGGTTGATTTTTTGAGACGAGTCTTACTATGTAGTCCTGAGCTAGCTGTTAGACTAGGCTGCCTTCAAACCTACAGAAGTCGATAAACAATTATCTAAAAAAAAACAACAAACCAAAACCTTACAGAGGTCTGCCTGCCCCTGCTGGATTACAGGCGTGTGCCGCCTTTCCAGCTCAGTTTATTCTTTTTTTATTTTTGACACGCGATCTCTTGTAACTGCTTCTTCTGCTCCCAAGTGCTGGAGATGTAGGTGTACACAACCCTGCCTTTTCAGTTGGGTCCCGGCCGTCAGGTGGTGGGGGCTGGTGCTGCAAGCACTTTTGCCAACAACCGACCGTACCCCCAGCCACTTACTATGTCTAGCTATGAAGACGGGTTGAGACTGCTTAGGAGCCAGTCTGTAGAGCCAAGGAGGAACCTTTCTTCTTAACTTTTCCTCTAATCTGACCCTCCCCAATCCATTTTCTCTCTAGGCCGCAAGGTGGTGGTTGTACGCTGTGAGGGCATCAACATTTCTGGGAATTTCTACCGAAACAAGTGTGAGTTAGAGCTGAGGGATGTCTTGAGGTGGAGGCTGATTCCCTAAGTCCTGGACAGACAGGTCTTTAGGAGCTTTTTCTGGGACCAAGGAGGCCTCACACGCTTTCCCTCCTAACAGTAAAGTATTTGGCCTTCCTCCGAAAGCGGATGAACACCAACCCCTCTCGAGGCCCCTACCACTTCCGAGCCCCGAGCCGTATTTTCTGGCGAACTGTGCGAGGTGAGCTGGGTCTGTGGGTGACAGAGGATGGGTGGCAGCCTATGATGAGAACATCTCCCACTTACGTTCGAGTTTCCCAACTATGAGACGACACTCCATGCACTACCATCTGAGGCTGCCCCCTCTCCCTGCTCTGGGGTAAGAAGGGGTTTTCCCCTCTGAAGAGTAGGCCTGCTGTTATGCCCACAGGCATGCTGCCCCACAAGACCAAGAGAGGCCAGGCTGCCCTCGAGCGCCTCAAGGTGTTGGATGGGATCCCTCCACCCTATGACAAGGTGAGCCTTGCAGCCTAGCCTCACAGTCCATGCCTCCAGCGTCTGTGATGTTATTACCTACATTGTTTGAGCCTCATGAGAACGCTACTGGCTGAGACGCCTGCCCCACCAGTCTCTTTCCCGGGTATCACAGCAGGTCTCTTGAGCTCTCTCCTCCTCTTAACAGAAAAAGCGGATGGTGGTCCCTGCTGCCCTCAAGGTTGTGCGGCTGAAGCCTACCAGAAAGGTAAGCTCCAGGTTACCTAGTGAACTAACTGGGATCTCAGACTGGCAAATGATGTTTTTTTCTCACGATGGTCTGCGGATGCCACTCACCGGGCAGTGCCGATAATGCCACAGGCAAAGCTGATGCCAGGAGGGCTGGTGTTGGGGGCTGAGTGTCCTTTAAAATGCATTCTCTAGGGCTCTCGAGCTCACCCCTGTGCTGCCGGGGCCCCCTTCCATGTCCTTACAGCTTTGTGCCCCTGCAGTTTGCTTACCTGGGTCGACTGGCTCATGAGGTCGGGTGGAAGTACCAAGCAGTGACAGCCACTCTGGAAGAGAAACGGAAGGAAAAAGCCAAGATCCACTATCGGAAGAAAGAAGCAGCTCTTGGTGAGGACAGGTTCTGCACCCCAGGGTTAGGGCTAGGGAGGCCATGGTGAGGAGCCGCCTCTCACGGTCACTTGTCTTCACCCACAGAGGCTACGGAAACAGGCAGAGAAGAATGTGGAGAGCAAAATCAGCAAGTTCACAGATGTCCTCAAGGCCAACGGACTCCTGCTGTGAGCCCAATAAAGACTGTTTGCCTAATGCCTGCCTGGCCTGCACTTCCTCACCGCCGCTCAGGGAAGTGGGGACAAAGGATGCCTTAGTCACTATCCTATGGGTAGAGGAGACTTAGACAGCTCTTGAGTTGTATTAAAGTGGATTTACTTGGGCTTCAGAGTTTAAAATGAAGAGAGTAGCTGGGCCGCCCTGCCCATCTGCCCCGGTGCCACACTCTGCAGCTGTGAGCATGGGGCCTGCACACCTGGGCTGGGCTGACGGCCGAGCACGTGTGCTGCCTTTGCTCCTTCCCTACTGCTGCAGGGGTCTGTGATAATAATAAATTATTTGACTGTTAAACCCGGTGTCATTGCACTATGCTGTTTGTAGGCAGGGGCAGAGGGCACCATCAGGAGCGAGGGGACGATCCTGCGTAGGCTGCCTCTAACTCAGCTGCAACGTGTGGGCCCGACACCACAAAGGAGTTCAGACTAGAATAAGAGGGCCACAAAGGTGCCGAGTTGGGCCAGCAGATCCGGAAGGAACTTGCCTCAGGGTTAGTTTTGGATTGCCTTTTCCCCCTCATTTAGTCTCTGCTGTCTGGACACTAGACCAGCCTGCTCTCCAACTGAGCAATTCTCCTGTGCTCAACTCTTAAATGCAAAGTTATGATAGTATTTACGCATGAATGGCTCCCTAAGCTAGATCACTTCAGAAGATTGTCATTGAATCCTAGAAAAACATGAGGTAAGCCACGCTCTGGTGGTGCTCGCCTTTAATCCCAGGCGGATCTATAAAGTGAGTCCAGGACAGCCAAGGATACACAAACCTTATCTCAAAACCGGAAAAAAAAGCCATGATGTAATGTACACTTGCCAGTTTAGGCTGCACCTGGCAGGCTGGAGGCAAAGCCTGCTGGATACCTGAGTTGTAGGTCAGCCTGGTTTATTCTAGAACAGGCAGAACTACAGAAACTGCTTGAGCCGGTAAAGGATACAGAACAGACATCTCACAACCATCTTGTCTTAGAATTGGTAATCTTTGTTCTAAGTCAGCTTAATTAAGTGTTGGGGAATTAGAGGAGATGAACAGTAACACCTGCCTTTTTTCAAGACTCACATGAGTGCTCTATTTTGCAAATAGGCCCACATGGCAGGAGAGGGCATCGGATCCCACTATAGATGGGTGCTGAGAATTGAACCCAGGACCAGGGTTCATAACCACTGAGCCATCTCTAGCCCCCACACCTTCCATAAACACTTACGGTTTACCTACCATATAACAGATGGGACTGAGTCTTCCTAGTGGCTTCCCCCCCCCCCCCCCCTTTCTGGTTTTTTTTGAGACGGTTTCTCTGTATCCTTGGCTGACCTTGACTTTTTAGACCAGGCTGGCCTCAAACTCAGCCATCCTCTGCCTCCAGAGTGCAGCAATTAAAGGCGAGTGCTACCAGGCAAGGTGGGTTTTTACTTTGAATCCTTCCCATGTTAACCCTCTAAATTGTAAAACTGGAGGAAGCCAGCCCTCTTCCCACCTACGCTTGGTATGCACAACTGCAATGGAGTCTTTCAGGAAGCAGGCTCACTATGGGGCGCTAGTTGACTTACAGCTGATTTTAGGCTCAATAGATGTCCATGAGCTGCCTCCTGAACGCAGGGATTAAAGGCATCCAGCACCATTCACAAATCCTCGCCCTGGCTCTTCTATGTGTAAAGCAAAAGTCCCATGTTCAGCCGAAAGTTGTAAGAGCGTAAGCCCAGCAGGGTGTGGCGATGGAATGTACGAGACTCTTGAGGGTCTCCTGCTCAGGTCTGGACAGCCTGGCATGCGCGCGCCCTGTCCTAACACAAACGAGTAAACCTATCTGCGTGGCTTAACCTGTGGCTCCAGCCACCCGAGCGGCGGAGGTCGGGACACAGAAACCCGGTGCTAGTCACCCTGACTGCCATAGCCACGCGGGCATGCATATCCTTAAGTGTAGTGAAAGGAAATCCAAAAAACGCTGTCAGATAAGGCACATTTAAAACCTCAGCGGCTGCCCATGACATCCAAGGGTACACCCCAGTTCACCCACTTTGCACAGCCCCACTGGCAGCCGTGCCCGGCTGAAAAACCGCCGCCACCACCCGGTTCTCAAATTCCACGTGAATCCAATTCCTGAAAAAAACCTGGACTACGACGGAACCTACGACTCTCGCGATACCACACGACGCGCTTTCCTCGCCGGAACGAACCACTCCCAGCAACGGACGCCTGGATCTCGCGAGATGATAGGCTCCGAGGGCGGGCTTCCCTCCCCTTAGTCCTCCACCATCATGGCGGCGTACGGACAGCCCCAGCGTCGCGTGCTCTGCAACGGAAGTACCTCCTAGGTCCGTAAGGGCTGGTCCTGACGTCACGTCCGCTTTAGACCTCGCGTAGAGAATAAGGAAGCCCGGGAGGTGGCCTAGCCTAGCTCTCTTTTTTCTCAGGCTGCCGGGAAGATGGCGGACATTCAGGTTAGAGCTGTGTGTGGCCTGGCGGCGGGTCTGTGTGTTCCGCGCTTCAGTGGGGAGCTTATTCCTTGAGGTCTTCGTTATCGTACGAATTAGCTGAAGCGAGGATGCCTGCATATGCTTTCATCTGATGGGCGTTTCCTAAGTCCTGGGGTCTCAGGCGCTCTGGGAGTCGGTCCTTAAAACTCCGGGCGTAACAGATGATGGGGTGCGGGGAGAGGACTTATCCCGGGTAAGCGGAGGCTTGAGGGCAAACACTGGAAGACTGGCTTAGCGATTTATATCCCGTAATGGGATACATCCCGTATATCCCGTCCTGCGCCCTAGGCAAGCGCTCTGCCGTGGAGCTGCAGCCCGGCCTCTTGCTGTGGTTTTACATCGTGGCGCAGGGTTTGGGCTTACGGGGCTCGGGCAGGTCTTGCACGTGCCATCCTCCTGCCTTCCAAATGCCTGGGTGGACAGGCCTGGCCCACCCGGCTCGGCTACGCAATGCGTAAGATGTGGACTTGGGTGTTTCGGGAGTCAGCGTTGCTGAAAAGGCCGGGATTCCAGCCTTGGACGTGAATTTCTGCAAGCTGTGGGCGGTGTTAGGACCTAACGTGTAAGCTAATCTACATTTGGGGTGTTTGTGGGGCATTGGCCCTCTGGGGCCGGCGTTTAGGGGCGAATCTTGCAAGAGATTGAAAAAAGAAAAGGGCCATACATATCCTTGGTCTCCTTGAAATTTTATCTGTAACCTCACCAAATTATTATTCCCTACAGACGGAGCGTGCTTACCAAAAGCAACCTACAATCTTTCAAAACAAGAAACGTGTTTTGCTGGGAGAAACCGGCAAGGAAAAACTCCCTCGGTACTACAAAAACATCGGTCTAGGCTTCAAGACGCCCAAGGAGGTACAGGACCCTTCCCTGCACGTGTGGAAGCTCAGCCACCCCGCCCTCTTCCGAGTGGTTGCCTCTAGGGCTCCTGGGAATTGTAGTTTGGGTCCCTGAGCCTACATCCTTGGTTCTGTTTTAGACGTGGTAGTCCAGACTGTACTTTCTTACCCTTTCAGGCCATCGAGGGCACCTATATAGACAAGAAATGCCCCTTCACGGGTAACGTCTCCATCCGAGGTCGGATCCTGTCTGGTGAGTGACAAATAAATGGTTAGTTCTAGGGGCGTCCAGGAACGCGGGCAGGTGATGTCCCCAAGGGCGCTGTTGAGATGTCATGAGTGAAGAGAACACAACAGCCCGAGTTCGGTTCCCAGGGTCCCCTATGGTTAATCACAAGGATCGAGAAGCCTGGAAATCATTGCTTTTGCAATCTCAGAAATTTGGAGGGTGGGGAGGAACAATGGAGATGTCATGAGTGGAGCTTCCAGGGAGCCCCATCCTGGTCTCTGGCATGTGACACTTCCCCCTTGCCCCCAGGTGTGGTGACAAAGATGAAGATGCAGAGGACCATTGTCATCCGCAGGGACTACCTCCATTACATCCGGAAGTACAATCGCTTTGAGAAGCGCCACAAGAACATGTCTGTGCACCTGTCGCCCTGCTTCAGGTGATCATGGTTCTCTGACAGCCAGGGCCAGCCCTGGACAGGACAGTGGACCACTGACCAGGCGGGGCCCCAGACGGGAGAGGTGATGAAAGTAGGGTGTCCTGTGGCAGTGCAGGTGGTGACTGCAGGGGCAGAGCCTCCGGGATAGCCAGTACTAAATGTCTGGGCAATAGAAATGACATCTTGTGTTAGTCTTAACAACCATCTGAGTGACCACTGGTGGGTGGAGCCAAGATGGCCACCCTCAGCCTGTCTGTGGGGATAAGGAATTGCTGGGGAGGCCGCTCCTGACGACCCCTCCTTGTCTAACCCCACAGGGATGTGCAGATCGGCGACATCGTCACCGTGGGATAGTGCAGGCCCCTGAGCAAGACCGTTCGGTTCAATGTGCTCAAGGTTTACCAAGGCTGCCGGCACCAAGAAGCAGTTTCAGAAGTTCTGAGGGGGCACAGGCCTCCTCAGAGCAAATAAAGTTATTTTCCAACTTAACAGAACAGGCTTGGTTTCTTTTGTATCCTGGGCCAGGGTGGGTGTTGTCAGGGCTTTCGCCTTGAGGGGCTTCCTGAGCCGGAGGGGGGCGGGTGTCAAAGTAGACATGGTCAGTTACCTGGTGCAGCCACCCCTCTTCTCCCCACAAGCCTCCAGGGAGGAAGTAAGTGAGGGTGGAGCCCCTGGCTCTGCTCTGGTCTAAGCCCCAGGGAGCAGCATGCTGCTTTCCAGCTGATCTTCCACAGCAGGGTCCCACACTCACCTTGCAGGTGAAGACACCCAGGGAGGGGCAAGTTCTTCACCTTGAGTGTCACAGTCGGCTTCTTGTGCCCACTCTGAGAGAGCTTGTGTCCAGGGACAAGGTGGACAAGGACAGGCTGCTGTTAGAGGATGGGAAGAGGGCCCCGGTTTGCCAGGTGTGGGAGTGGTGAGGACACCCACTCAGCAAAAGGCCCCAAGGCATCCCCAATGAGTGGGCAGAGGATAGACCTGGGGAAAATACCGAAGCTGCTGCTGCAGGGTCCCCAGGTCCCTGTCCCCCAGGCCTGCACCAGGGTCTGAGGTACAGCACTGGTACAAGGGTTGGGAGACAGGGCCTTGAGGAGAGTCCTCTGCCTGCAAGAGATGCTGCTCTGCTCGGCTGCCTTCTGCCTTTTTACCAGCCGGGTGAGGGAGGGGGTTCCTGTCAAAGGAAGTGGGCCCGCATCAAAGCGAGCAGGAAGCGGCAGGGACAGGTCAGAGGGGCCGCCGCCCAAGCTGGGCGCCTGCCAGTCACCCAAGGGAGAGACCAAGCAGAGGGAGGGACCAGCTCCACAGCTACGGGGGACACAGACCCTGAGGAATCTGAGGCCAATTGTTGAGAGGTGTGGCCTCCTCCACCCGCAGGTGCTTCCGTTCCGGGTGGGGCCCTGTGTTTACAACAACAGCCCATTTCCCTTGTTTCCTCCCACTGGTGGTTGGGGGCAATCTTTGTCTTTCAGAATTTCAAGAACCTGTTAAAAGAGATGGCATCAGTGAGGAGAAAGACCCCTGATTGACCCCTTATACCAGTTTCCTAAGCTAAGAGCCACGTTCCCGACAGAGCCCAGCACAGGCTTGCTCTGCGCTCTGGCTTGCTCAAACCCCCAGTACCAGGCAGACCTGGCACCTCCACTCCAGGTGGAAGTCTCCTCCCTGGCTTTCACATTATTTTGACAGGGTCTTGCTGTGTGTCCCTAGATGGCATGGGGCACTCTCTCTGTGAACTAGGTTGGCCTCAGACTGGCACGTCTTCTTACCTCTTGTCTTCTGGAATGCTGAGATTCCCAGCGACACCAAGCCCAGTTTGGTCTTTAATCATAGGCACCTATTTCCGGTGGGGAACTGTCCAGCTGCAGTCACCTGTAGATACTGTCTGTAATCCAGCTACCAGGAGGTTGTCAGAAGTTTGGGCAATTTGGACCCTGTCTTGGGATGTGGCTCCGAGGTAGAGTGCCGTCCCAGAGCCTACCAGTGAGGGGCTGGGGTCTGTGAAAGAGTGTCTGTCTAGCGTACACAACCAACAGCAGGCAGCTGTGATTCCAGCACTTGGGAGGACCAGAAAATTCAGGCCACAAAAGACCCTGGTTCAAAAATAAGCAAAGGAGAGCCGGGCCTGGTGGCGAACAACTTTCATCCCTCATCCCAGCACTCAGAGGCAGAGGCAGAGGCAGGTGGATCTCTGTGTGTTCGAGGCCAGCCTGGTCTACAAAGTGAGTCCAGGACAGCCAGGGCTACACAGAGAAACCCTGTCTCAAAAAACTGGGGAAAAAAAAAAAAAAAAAAAAAAAAAAAACAAGGTCCTGCATGGTGGTGCACATCTTTTTTTTTTTTTTTTTTTTTTTGGTTTTCCAGACAAGGTTTCTTCTGTGCAGGCCCGGCTGTCCTGGACTGGCTCTGTAGTCCAGGCTGGAATTAAAGGGACGAGCCACCCCACCTGGCACTGATGCACATTTTTTGTTTGTTTTTCAAGACAGGGTTTCTCTGTGTAGCCTTGGCTGTCCTGGACTAACTTTGTAGAACAGGCTGGCCTGAACTCACAGCGATCCGCCTGCTTCTGCCTCCCAAGTGCTGGGATTAAAGGCGTGCGCCACCACTCCCGGCTGATGCATATCTTTAATCCCAGCAACTCGGAGTTTGGGGCCAGCCTGTCTTCAGAGCGAGAACCTTTTCCAAACTTGAAGATACTGTTTGCGTGAATGTGTGCCTGGCGCAGCCCCCGTGTGGAGGTGTTCAATTCTCCTCATCATGTAGGGCCCCAGAAGTTAACCGTAGACCATAGTGCTGGTAGTCAGTACCTCTACCCACTGAGCCATCTCACTAGCCCGCACTTCCTCCTCAATTCTCCTGTACAGTGAGTCAAATCAAATCTACTTCCTGCCTGTTTCTTGCAAAGACCATATGACTGTCTGCCTGCAGCCCAGGTCCCCGGTAACATGAGCAGGCACCCCAGATCCCAGTGCCCTGTGACTGAGCCCCAGCACTTGGTGGCCTCTCAAGCACAGACTCAGAGTCTCCTCTCCTCTAAGGGGTGTCCATACCAGCAGCAGCTGTGCAGGTAGGACACTCCAGCCCAAGGACAGTGACCTTTGGCAGGTCGACACAGAGATTATATATGGTTGTGGGACTGGGTCTTCTAGAACAAGCCCTATGGAGTCGTTTTAGTATGTGCCTAGAAGATTCTGTGGCATGGCATGTTTGATGGCGGAAACCATAGAGACACTGCCCCCAGGCAAAACCTCTCAGCTGGTTCCTGGGTTGTTTTTTTGTTTTTGTTTTTGTTTTTTTGAGATAGGGTCTCTCTGTGTAGTCTTGACTGTCCTGGACTCACTTTGTAGACCAGGCTGGCCTTGAACTCACAGCAATCCGCCTGCCTCTGCCTCCCGGGTGCTAGGATTAAAGGCGTGCGCTACCACTGTCAGGCTTCCCAAGAGGTGTCTTAACAACAGCTATACAAGCAGGCAGATTGCTGTGAGTTCAAGGCCAGCCTGGTCCCCAAGTAGCTGTATAAACGGTGTTGAAGGCTTCTGCAGTCGCTGCCCAAAGTTTAGTCTGCTTCTGTGGTCAGAGGTGAGCCCTTCCTTCCCCCACATGCTTCCCAGGGATTGAACCCAGGTCCTGGGGCTTGCACGTAAACACTTCTACGCCGTGAGCCATCTCCTCAGCCCTGGGCAAACATTTTCCCAAGGGATTTTGACATCCCTTTTTGGTAAATAATTCAGAGTGTGTTTGCTGAGAGGCTCGGGGGAGGACACAGGTCCCAGGGCGACACAGAGGACTTAAGACACTTCTATACAGAACACAAAGTTCATAGTCTTGTTTGTGAAATTCCCAGAAAATCGCAGGCTGACAGCAGGGAACTCAGTAAGATAAAATTCAGGGGTCATGTTTGCTTGGCCTAAAACTACAGCTTGTTGCAGCTCTATAGTCTTCTTTGAAATATCGCTACAAAGAAGGAATGTTGCCCCTTTGTTAGTAACTATCACCATGAATGTGGCTAATTCTCATAGCTATCTTTTTATTCTTTTTTTCTTTTTGGGGGGGTAGAGGGGTTTCAAGACAGGGTTTCTCTGTGTAGCCTTGCTGTCCTATAACTTTCTCTGTAGACCAGGCTGGCCTTGAACTCACAGAGATCCACCTGCCTCTGCCTCCAAGTGCTGGGACTAAATGCACGTGCCACCACTGCCTGGCCTTTTTTTCTTTTAAAAATGTTTTTTTCTGTGTGGGGGCATGTTGCCTGCACTTATGTCTATGCCCAAAGAAAGCAGAAGATGCATCAGAGCCCTGGAACTGAAGTTAAAGAGCATCACTGCATGCTGAGACCTGAACACTGGTCCTCTTTAAGAATGGCAAGTACAGCCGGCGTGGTGCCGCACGCCTGTGAGTTCGAGGCCAGCCTGGTCTACAAAGGGAGTTCAGGACAGCCAAGGCTACATAGAGAAACCCTGTCTCAAAAAAAAAAAAAAAAAAAAAAAAAAAAAAAAGAAAGTCGGGCATGGTTGCGCACGCCTTTAATCCCAGCACTCGGGAGGCAGAGGCAGGTGGATCGCTGTGAGTTCGAGGCCAGCCTGGTCTACAAAGTGAGTCCAGGATGGCCAAGGCTACACAGAGAAACCCTGTCTCGAAAAAAACCCCAAAAAAATAAAAAATAAAAAAAATAAAATAAACCAAAAAAAAAAAAAAAAAAAAAAAAAAGAAAAAAATGGTAAGTATTCTTAGCTAATGAGCCTGAGCCTCCTCTCTATCCCCAGAACATTTTTATTACGTGTATTTATTGTGTGTATGTGTCATAGTGTACATGTGAAGGCTAGAGGACAACGTTTGCTAGTCTGGGGATTGAACTTGGATGTCAGGATTGGTTAGCAGCAAGCCCCTCTGGCTAATGAACGTTTTGCCAGATCTTTGTGGTGTATTTTGGTCCTTTTTTTCTCCTTCAAAATTTAAGAAACATTTCTCCTGCCTCTAGGATGGTTCTGACAGGCAGGCCCCTGACTGCATTCACCAAGACAGAGGAGAGTTTATTAGCTGCACTGAGATGGAGTGACAGGGGCTGAAAAGTGAGAGGCGCTGTCATCAGAGGCGCCCTGGGGCCACTCTGGAGCAGTGCTTCTGTGTCACTGTGCCCTGCTTGTTACTTATGTCTTATCAGGGGGGACACCCTGTGAGGCTCGTGGCATGCCCACGTGGACATCTCAGTTTGCTGAGAAATAAGTTTGACAGTGTGGGACTGGCTATCTGCAAGCATGGGTCACAGGGTCAAATTCCAATGCTCTGAGTGTGGCCATTAGAGCCGCATCCGGCCCATGAGGTGGCTCCTCAGCAGGGACAGTGCTATCCATGCAAACCTTGATCCCCAAGACCATGTGGGGGAGGAAAGAAACAATTCCAGAGCCGGGCGTGGTGGCGCACGCCTTTAATCCCAGCACTCGGGAGGCAGAGGCAGGTGGATCGCTGTGAGGTTCGAGGCCAGCCTGGTCTACAAAGTGAGTCCAGGATGACCAAGGCTACACAGAGAAACCCTGTCTCAAAAAAAAAAAACAAAACAAAAAAACAAAAAAAAACAAAAAAAAAAACAAAAAAAAACAAAAAAAAAAGAAACAATTCCAAAGAGCTAGCCTATGAGTTCTACATGCACACACACACACACACACACACACACACACACACACACACCACATATATATATACACATACATACACACACAATAACACAAACACCACACACACACACACTACTTACATACATACATACACCACAGACAAACACACACATACATGCACGCACACACACATACATGCACGCACACACACATACCACACTGAACTTTTGGGGAGAAGGTGGAACTGGGGCTGAAGAGATGGCTCGGCTGTTTAGAGCACTCGCTGCATGGCAGAGGTTCTGGATTCCTTTCCTAGAACTCACATGGGAGCTCACACCATCTTTACTACAGTGACAGGACTCTCACATCATGGGCAACAGGCATGCACGAAGTACACAGGCACACAAAATAAAAATAAATAAAGCCGGGCGGTGGGTGGTGCCGCCTTTAATCCCAGCACTCAGGAGGCAGAGACATGTGGATCTCTGTGAGTTCGAGCCAGCCTGGTCTACAGAGTGAGTCCAGGATAGCCAGGGCTACACAGAGAGACCCTAATACACACACACACACACACACACACACGACTGGCACACTGTGATCACACTGAAGGTTTCAGAAGGTTCAAGAGGGACATGAGGTGGATTACTGGCTGGAAGGGAGGGGGGTAAAGAGTTTATTAGTAGAGTTATTAATGCCACAGAGAGACAGGCAGACAGACAGACAGACAACAGCATGGATGGGCTCCAAGGAGACAGACAGAGCCCAAGTGGCTGAAGTAGGATCTTTTTTGCACCTTTGTGAGAGTGAGAAAGGTTCACAGCAAGACCCTGGTAGGAAGAGTGGAGCAGCCTGTGTGGCCACCAATACCCACTTTGGTGTAAACTTACTTCTCAAGTCCTGCACCCACCCTCCGCGCACCCCCAGGCTGGATGTCGGTTGGCTAGGGCGTCCAACTATGATCATTCAGTAGAGGGTGTGTGGTATCTTTGAAGGGGGCTGCTGGGGCCTGAGCAGATCAGTCAGTACTGCGGGGAGGGACAAAGGATACAGGAAGATGCCAGAAGCTTATTGGCCAGCCAGTCTAGCTGACCTTGGAGCTCTAGGTTCCATGAGAAACTCTGTCTCAAAACAAAACAAAGAAAACAACTGAGGTGAGAGAAAGAACCTTGGAGATGCATTACAGTTCGGAGGCGTTTATGGGTGAGTTTCCCTTGAGTGTCACCAGAACACGAGACAGTGGTGCCCACCAGGCCTTTGGAGGAAGCTGCTGTTTGACCTTCCGTGAGTGGGACACGTTAACTGAGTCCAGGTGACAGGTCGACTTTCTTGTACCTTGACTACAGTAGAGGAGTTGGCAAGCCTGGGTAAGGTCAGTCCAGACAGCATCTACTGGCTTCTTATCCTAGAGGAGGGGTTCAGATAAATCCAGTCTCCCCAGTACTCCTGGGGCTGTCATTATCCTGGCCTCAGGGACTTGATGGGGTGTTCCCATGGAGACAGATAAGGCGTCTGGGGCTCAGTCTGTGTGGAGGTGTACTGCAAGGGACGCGAGAGGCCAAAGGGGACTGAACACTCGACAGTAATACAGAGTGTGTGTGTGTGTGTGTGTGTGTGCGCGCACTTATTTATCTGTTTTCTGTGGGGTTTTTTTCTTTTTTTTTCCCCCTTTTTTCCACCCCCGAGAACAGGGTTTCTCTGTGTAGCTTTGACTGTCCTAGACTCATTTTGTAGACCAGGCTGGCCTCGAACTTACAGCAATCAAGCTGGCTTTCCCGGGAACTGGACAGTTTCAGATGGCTGTGAGGTGTTATGTGCATGCTGGGGATTGAACCAAGGCTCTCAGGAAGAGTAGCCAGTGCTTTTAACCACTGAGCCATTTCTCCAGACTCTTAGTATTGTCTTAAAAGTATTATTGGGAGGTCAGGCATGGTGGTATATACTTAGAATCCTTGCACTGGGGAGGCAAAGGCAGGTGTATTTATTTGATTACATTATTTATTTTGTGTGTGGTGATACTGGTGGCAGGCACAAGTATCACAGCCCAGGAATGGAAGCCAGAGGCCACCACTCGGCGACACTTCTCTCTTTTAGGGTGTGGGTCCACGTGAGCAGCCTTTGGTTTTATTTTATTTTTGTTTTATTCTTATTTTTTATTTAAATATTTATTCAGATTACAACTCAATTGTTATCTCCTCACTTGTAATCTTCCCGTTCCCCCTCCCTCCCTCTTTCTCCCTATTCCCCTCCCCTAGGTGTGTGACAGAGGGGGACCTCCTCCCCCACCATATGATCACAGCCTATCAGGTCTCATCCTGGTAGCCTGCTTACCCTTCCTCTGAGTGCCACCAGGTCTCCCCACCAAGGGGAATGATCAATAGGGGGCACCAGAGTTCCATGTCAGAGTCAGTCCCCACTCTCCACTCAGCTGTGGACGATGCACTGTCCATCAGCTGGATCTGAATAGGGGGCTTGGTTTGATTTTTGAGACAGAGTCTTACTATTTAGTCCTGGAGCTAGCTGTGTAGACTAGGCTGCCTTCAAACCTACAGAAGTCTATAAACAATATCTAAAAAACAAACAAACAAACCAAAACCTTACAGAGGTCTGCCTGCCCCTGCTGGGATTACAGGCGTGTGCCCGCCTTTCCAGCTCAGTTTATTCTTTTTTTATTTTGACACGCGATCTCTTGTAACCTGCTGTCCTTCTGCCTCCCAAGTGCTGGGATTGTAGGTGTACACAACACCTGCCTTTTCAGTTGGGTCCCGGCCGTCAGGTGTGGTGGCTGGTGCTGCAAGCACTTTGCCAACAACCGACCGTACCCCAGCCACTTACTACTGTCTGAGCTATGAAGACGGGTTGAGACTGCTTAGGAGCCAGTCTGTGAGAGCCAGGAGGAACCTTGTCTTCTTTAACTTTTCCTCTACCCGGGTGTCCACCTGCTGGGCTGGCTCAGGGTCTTGCTGACAGCGTGGCTTCCGTGAAATCAGAAGGGACGTGTCACATGGACAATGTCTAGAAGACAGGTGGCTTATCAGAGCTGTGGGGGCCTTCCATGGGGACCCATTGCTCTGAGTCTTGGATGCCTTGAGAGGCCAAGGGCGAAAGACTGGCTGGAAGTCCTTGTCTTTCTGTACTGACTTTCTCAGATCCCTAAATTCTGTTGAATACCAGTGGGTAGGTTCCCCAATCTGTCTGTTTTTTTTTTTTTTGGTTTTCCGAGACAGAGGCACCTGCCTCTGCCTCCGGAGTGATGGATTAAAGGCGTGCGCCGCCAAGCCTGGCTAGGTTCCCAGTCTTGAAGAGGAAATAGTGGAATTTTTTTTTTCTGAGACAAGGTTTCTCTGTATAGTCCTGGCTGTCCTCAAACTCACTCTGTAAACCAGGCTGGCCTTGAACTCACAAGCAATTCACCTGCCTCTGCCTCCCGAGTGCTGGGACTAAAGGTGTGTGCGACACACACCCGGCTTGTGAATTTTTTTTAATTAATTAATTTATTATTTAATTTCTCCCTTTTTTTCTTTTTTTTCTTTTTTTGGTTTTTCGAGACAGGGTCTCTCTGTGTATCCTTGGCTGTCCTGAATTCACTTTGTAGACCAGGCTGGCCTCAAACTCACAGCGATCTGCCTGCTTCTGCCTCCCGAGTGCTGAGATTAAAGACGTGCGCCACCCACACCCAGCTATTTACTTATTTTGATTTATTTCTTTGTTTTGTTTTGTAGCCTTGGCTATCCTGAAACTCAGTCTGTAGACCAGGCTGGCCTTGAACTCACAGAAATCGTCCTGCCTTGCCTACCAAGTGCTGGCGTATCTACACAGCATGTTACAGGCCTTAGCACCCACACAGTGAGACCCTGTCTCAAAAAACAAAAAACAAAACAAAAGAAAAAAAAGCCCGATGGAGGCAGAAGCAGGCAGATCTCCGAGTGTGAAGCCAGCCTGGTCTACAGAGTGAGTTCCAGGACAGCCAAGGCTACACAGAGAAGCCTTGTCTCTATAAAGCCCCCCCCCCAAAAAGAAAGAGGATTTTTCCCCAGAGCTGAGGGACCAAACCCAGGTGAGCGGTCCTACACCACTGAGCTAAATCCCCAGCCCCAAAAGAAAGAGGAAGAGGCACTCCCCAACTGCTGTGGTTGCTTGTCCGCCCAAGTAGGGAGCCTCACCCCACCCATAGTCAGAGGTGCCTTGCACGGGGCCACCCATGGGCCACCAATTGGCCTTCCCCTTCCTCAAGAGACACCTACAGTTACGCTCCCCACCCAGGGATGAGGTCCCCTCAGCCAGCAATTAAAGGCCCATCTCCTCCAGGAATTTGTCCACCAAGAGCCTAAGATAACCCAGGTAGATCTCTGAGTTCAAGGCCAGCCTGGTCTTCAACGCGAGTCCAGGACAGCGAGGGCTACACAGAGAAACCCTGTTTTGGAATAAATATCTGCACTAATCATAGCTAATCACAAACACACAGAGTAAGTAAACTAAAAGAAAAAAGACACTTCTCTAGTGTAATGAGGCGCTCTGGCTGGCAGGACCTTAGCACTTGAATAATTTGGTCCCCACACTGCACATGAAGGCAGAAAAAGAACCGAGTCCACAGATTCTCCCCCGCATTCTTATCAGGAGCACGGAGGCCGCCTGCCTGTACCTCAGCACCAGAGAAGGGGACACAGAAGAATCAGGGGTCTGAGCCAGGATATAAGGACCCCCAACTTAAAGCAGCAGGAAAGGGCTGTAAAATGTCTCAGCGAGTGAAGGTCCTTGTTCCTGGTGGCATCAACTCAGCGCTAAGACCCACACAGAGGACGGGAGACTGACCTCTGACCTCCACACATTGATGTCCCACATGCAGATACCATTGTTGTTGTTGTTGGGTTTCTTGGTTTTTGTTTTGTTTTGGTTTTGGTTTTGTTTTCTGTGTAGCCCTGTCTATTCTGGACACCAGGCTGGCCTCGAGCTCACAGCAATCTGCTTGGCTCTGCCTCCTGAGTGCTAGGATTTAAGTGTAAGTCTGACTATAAACATTATTATAGGGCTGGGGCATGGTGGCGCACGCCTTTAATCCCAGCACTCGAGAGGCAGAGCCAAGCAGATCGCTGTGAGTTCGAGGCCAGCCTGGTCTACAAAGGGAGTCCAGGATGGCCAAGGCTACACAGAGAAACCCTGTCTCGAAAACAAAAAACAAAAACAAAAAGCTACACAGAGAGACCCTGTCTCAAATAAATAAATAAATAAATAAATAAATAAATAAACAAACAAACATTATTATAATTTATTTTAAGAAATTATGGTCGGACATGTTGCGTATGCCTTTAATCCCTGCACTCAGGAGGCAGAGGCTGGCAGATCTCTGTGCGTTTGAGACCAGCCTGGTCTACAAAGTGAGTGCAGGACAGCCAAGGCTACACAGCGAAACCCTGTCTCGAAAAACCAAAAAAAAAAAAAAAAAAAAAAAAAAAATTTATTTGGGGCTGGAGAGATAGCTCAGAAGTAAAGAGCATTGGCTGCTCTTCCAAGGTCCTGAGTTCAATCCCCAGCAACCACATGGTGGCTCAGAACCATCTATAACAAGATCTGTGTCCTCTACTGGCAATGTAGTTGTATATGCAGATACAACATTGTATACATAATAAATAAATAAGCCTTTAAAATATATTTATTTATGTATTTATGCAGTGTTCTGCCTGCATGTAACACGTGCAGGCCAGAAGAGGACACCAAATCTCATCATGGATGGTTGTAAGCTACCATGTGGTTGCTGGGAATTGAACTCAGGACCTTTGGAGGAGTAGCCGGTGCTCTTAACCTCTGAGCCATCTCTCCAGCCCCCTAAACATTATTTTTTGAAATATTCATTTATTTATTTAATTTGGGTTTTTTGAGACAGGTTTCTCTGTGTATCCTCGACTGTCCTGTATGTACTCACTTTGTAGACCAGGCTGGCCTTGAACTCACAGCGATCGGCCTGCCTCTGTCTCCCAAGTGCTCTTTCTTTTTTTAAAAACATTTTTATTATAATATAACTGAAGCATTGTATTGTCACTGCCCCTGCCAAAAGCGTTGGATGCCTCACTCTCTCTGCCTAGCTTTACCACAGTAGAGCAGAAACGCTTAGTTTCAAACATTTTTGTTCCTGTAGTATTACCTGAAAGTTTACCAAATATACATTTGAAAAATATTTTATTTATTTATTTTATGTCTGAGTACTCTATCTGCACGTACACCTGCCTGCCAGAAGAGGGTATCAGACCCCAGTTTAGATGGTTGTGAGCCACCATGTGGTTGCTGGGAATTGAACTCAGGACCTCTGGAAGACCAGTCAGTGCTCTTAACCTCTTAACCTCCAGCCCAACAAGTTGTTCTTTAAGGGGATGAGGAAGAGGAGACTGGCAAGAAGACTCGGTGGGTAAAAGTGCTTGCTGTTAAGCCTGCTGGTCTGAGGATGAGCCCCAAGGTCCAACTGGCCGCTATACAGTTGTGTCTTGGTAAGTACGCTCCCCACACCAGTTAAATTGCATAATGAGTTTGTATTTGGAATGAGTCAGCCACAAAGAAGGGGACACATACCCAACAGTAACCCCTGCCCCACTTTGTGTAGGGGAGAGATGTTCGTTGAAGGAGTAAGGTGTGGTCAGGTATGGTGGTGTGCAACATTAACCCCAGTACAAGAGAGGCCTGGCCTGCAAAGAGAGCTCCAAGCCATCCAAGGATACATAGTGATATCTTGTCTACAAAAATGTAGATAGAAAGATTGAAAGACAGACAGACACACAGACAGATGGACGGATGGACAAACAGATAGATGATAGATAGATGGATAGATAGAGAGATAGATAGATGGATTGACGGAGGGATGGACAGACAGATAGACAGATAAGGGATGGATGGATAGATAGATAGAATGGGATAAAGAAGATGAAGGCTGCCGGGCTGTGGTGGCGCACACCTTTAATCCCAGCCCTCGGAAGGCAGAGGCAGGTGAATCTTTGAGTTCGAGGCCAGCCTGGTCTACAAAGTGAGTCAAGGACAGCCAAGGCTACACAGAAACCCTGTCTTGAAAAACCAAAAAGCCAAAAAACAAAAGATGACGGGGCCCAAAATTGGCTCAGCAGGGAAAAAGTCTTCTGAACGAGCCTGGTGAGTCAAGTTTTCTCTCAGGAGCTCACAGAGGAAAGAAGCAAGCCCATGAAGCTGACCTCTGACCTCCACACATTTGCCACGAAGTGTGTACAAGTTCACCCATTTCATAAACACACAATAACAAATGCAAATACAGTTATTAAATTAACAAGTAAGCCTTTGGAGGACAGTGGAAAGGCTCGGCTAGGAAAGCCGCTTGCTACACAGACCTTACGACTTGAGCTCGCTCCTGGGGTCCACAGTGGAGCAAATGGACTCCTGTCCTCAGCCTCCAACCCCTTGGGTTCACATACGTGTGTGCACAAGTAAAATTAAATTAAAAAGTTTTCATAACTGTCAAGTATAAATGTATGCTTAGGATGTGTGTGTGTGTGTGTGGAGGGGATATGTAGAGGGTGTGTGTGTGTGTGTGGAGGGTGTGTGTGTGTGTGTGTGTGTGCGTGTATGTATGGAGGGTGTGTGTGTGTGTGGAGGGTGTGTGTGTGTGTGTGTGTATGTATGGAGGGTGTGTGTGTGTGTGGAGGGGGTGTGTGTGTGTATGTATGGAGGGTGTGTGTGTGTGTGGAGGGTATGTGTGTTTGGAGGGTGTGTGTGTGTGGAGGGTGTGTGTGAGTGTGGAAGGTGTGTGTGTGTGTGGAGGGTGTGTGTGTGTGTGGAGGGTGTGTGTGTGTGTGGAGGGTGTGTGTGTGTGTGGAGGGTGTGTGTGTGTGTGGAGGGTGTGTGTGTGTGGAGGGTGTGTGTGTGTGTGTGGAGGGTGTGTGTGTGTGTGTGGAGGGTGTGTGTGTGTGGAGGGTGTGTGTGTGTGTGTGGAGGGTGTGTGTGTGGGGAGCGTGTGTGTGTGTGTGTGGAGGGTGTGTGTGTGTGTGGAGGGTGTGTGTGTGGAGGGTGTGTGTGTGTGAGGGTGTGTGTGTGTGTGGAGGGTGTGTGTGTGTGGAGGGTGTGTGTGTGTGTGGAGGGTGTGTGTGTGTGTGGAGGCTGTGTGTGTGTGTGTGGAGGCTGTGTGTGTGTGTGGAGGGTGTGTGTGTGTGTGTAGAGGGTGTGTGTGTGTGGAGGGTGTGTGTGTGTGTGAGGGTGTGTGTTGTGGGGTGTGTGTGTGTGTGGTAGTAGGGTGTGTGTGTGTGTGGAGGGGATAAGTGGAGGGTGTTTATGTGTGTGTAGGGTGTGTGTGTAGGGTGTGTGTGTGTGTAGGGTGTGTGTGTGTGTGGAGGGTGTGTGTGTGTGGAGGGTGTGTGTGTGTGGAGGGTGTGTGTGTGTGTGTAGGGGTGTGTGTGTGTGTGGAGGGGATAAGTGGAGGGTATTTATGTGTGTGTAGGGTGTGTGTGTAGGGTGTGTGTGTGTGGAGGGTGTGTGTGTGTGTGGAGGTGTGTGTGTGTGTGAAGGTGTGTGATGTGTGTGGAGGCGTGTGTGTGTGGAGGCTGGTGTGTGTGTGGAGGGTGTTGTGTGAGGTGTGTGGGTGTGGAGGTGTGTGTGTGTGGAGGGTGTGTGTGTGTGTGGAGGGTGTGTGTGTGTGGAGGGTGTGTGGAGGGGGTGTGTGTGTGGAGGGTGTGTGTGTGTGTGTGGAGGGTGTGTGTGTGTGGAGGGTGTGTGTGTGTGTGGAGGGTGTGTGTGTGTGGAGGGTGTGTGTGGAGGGTGTGTGGAGGGTGTGTGTGTGTGGAGGGTGTGTGTGTGTGGAGGGTGTGTGTGTGTGGAGGGTGTGTGGAGGGTGTGTGGAGGGTGTGTGTGTGTGGAGGGTGTGTGTGTGTGGAGGGTGTGTGTGGAAGGAGTGTATGAAGGGATGTGTGTGGGTGTCTTCCATTAATCTCCACGGTATCTTCTGATGTAGTGCCCCCCACTGCACATGGAGCTCACCACTTTGGCTGGTACCAAGTTGGTCAGCAAGCTCCAGGTACCTTGCTGGACCCAGCACCCGGTGCTGGGACAACAGGTATGTGTCACTGCTCCTAGCTTTCTGTTGTTGTTGTTTTAATATTTTTATTTATTATGTATACAATGTTCTGCCTGCATGTACGCCTGCACAGCAGAAGAGGGCATCAGATCCCATTGTAGATGGTTCTGAGCCACCATGTGGTTGCTGGGAATTGAACTCAGGACCTCTGGAAGAACAGTCAGTGCTCTTAACCTCTGAGCCATCTCTCCAGCCCTTGTTTGTTTTTTCAGACAGGGTTTCTCTGTGTAGCCCTGACTATCCTGGAACTTGCTCTGCAGACCAGGCTGGTCTTGAACTCACAGAGATGCCCTATGTCTGCCTCCTGAGTGCTAAGATTAAAGGTGTGCGCCACCATGCCTGGCTCACTTAAGTGTCTTTTTTTTTTCTGAGACAAGGTTTCTCTTCTAGTCCTGAACTTGAAAGACCCCCGAAGGGAGACCCTCACTCAAGCCTCGGGATGGCGTGCACCCAAAGACACACAAACGACCATCTTGCTGTAAACACATGAGGCAGTTTATTGGCGGAGCTCCGGGTCAACACGTGTCTCACACAGGAGACAGAGGGGTCGACCCAGAACCCCAGGAGCTTAGGGTTTATATGGACAAAGGTCAGGGGGAGCGGGAAGTTTCGGCGTGGCCACACACAATTGGTGAAAGACCCCCGAAGGGAGACCCTCACTCAAGCCTCGGGATGGCGCGCACCCAAAGACACACAAACGACCGTCTTGCTGTAAACGCACGAGGTAGTTTGAAGTTAATTGCGGAGCTCCGGGTCAACACGTATCTCACACAGGAGACAGAGGGGTCAACCCAGAAGCCCAGGGGTTTGGGGTTTATATGGTCGGGGGGAGCGGGAAGTTTTGGCGCAGCCACATACAATTGGTTGTTTCAAACATTTGAACATCAGCAAATTGCGTAGGCAGATCTGGGGTAAGGTCAGACTTAATCACACGGAACATTCTTTGGTTCCTGTTCTTCTCAGAACCTGAGGATAGATGTTTATCTGAGCTAACGACACATCTGGTTAAACTCAAATCTGGAATATTGTGTGTGGGCCTCAAGGGGGGATTAAGCGAACACCATAAAATTGGATAAGGGGTCTTGGCTCATTACTCACTCGACCACGCCCGGTACCTGTTTCTCTCAGGAATTGTCCTTGTGTATTCTCCCATTCTTTTTCGGCCAGTCGGTCCCTGGAACACTGAATAGGCCTTTGTCTCTTAGCTCTGCATTCTTTGTGACTTATCATCTGGGACCTGCCGACCTGCACTTATGAGTTAGAGAGCTGAGAGCTCTGCTGTTCTGGTTGCTTTAATGCTAATTAAAGATTTTCCCTTTCATTCCCCTCTTTTTCTACTGGATAATTCTAATCTTAGAATATCTATTCTAATTTTTGAGTATTATTTTATTTTAGGCTATAAGATTCATGCTCTGTCGGTGTCTTTTATTGATTGGTATTGTTGTCTTAGTACCATCAGCTGAACAGCACTAGTTCTATCTCTAATAAGAGCAAGTAATATATTTGCCACACATGGGCCAAAAATTAAAATCAAACAAATCACCAATACTGGCCCAGCTAAAGCAGAAAATAGGGTAGTCATCCAGGGGGACCGGGTGAGCCAGGACTCAAACCAAGCTTGTTGAGCTTTTCTGTCCCTCTGTCTTTTATCTAGCCTGTTTTTGTTCCCTTCTTTATTGATCACCTCCCAAGTCTGTTGCATTGGAGCATGAGGGTTGTTGTCCTGACTTAGGGTTGCGTTTGCAACGCAGACGCAGCTTAAAAGGATTATTAGTCTTTTCCAGGATCCATTCATCTTGACTGGTCTCAGGAAGAGCCCTTTTCACATGTGAAGCATGGACCCAGGTGGGGATTCCCTCTACTTTAACAGTACCAGGTAGGGTCCTTTTCACCGAGGCTCGAGATTCCCAGCTCGGTGTCTCCATACCAAGACGGTGTCTCCAATCTCGAACTGATGAGGAACTGTAGGGTCTCTAGCGGTGTAGGCATCTTTCAGCTGTTCCCAAATCTCTCGCCTGATCATCTCGAGAGCCTTTAAACGGGCTAAAAGATGGGTGGAAGGCACAAAACTGTCATCAGGACACGCCACACTCTCTAGGGTTTTAAACAGTGGTAGTGGTGCACTAAACAGTATCTCAAAGGGCGTCAGTCCCAACGGTCCAGGCATGCCCGGAACAAGGCAAAGGAGAGAAGGGCTGTCCAATCACCCCCGCCGGTCTCTAAGGTCAATTTTGTTAAGGTCTCCTTTATAGTTTTATTTGTTTTTTTCTACCTGTCCTGAGCTCTGGGGTCTATAAGCACAATGTAATTTCCAATTTATCCCCAATTGTCTGGCCAGTCCCTGGCTTACCTGGGCAACGAAGGCAGGCCTGTTGTCCGACCCAATTAGCTTAGGTATCCCGAACCAGGGAAAGATTTCTTCAAGTATCTTTTTGGCCACTACATTCGCCATTTCTTTTTTTTTTGGGGGGGGGGATGCCTCGACCCACCCTGAGAAGGTGTCTATATAAAAACTAGAAGGTATTTATTACCATATCGGGCCGGTTCGACTTCAGTGAAATCAACCTTCCAATAAGTTCCAGGTCGATCTCCCTGCAAGCGCTTTCCTGCACAGTGTCTGCTGGACCCAGCATTAGTGAGGGCGCAGGCCTTGCAGTTTTTTTACCAGATCCTCTGCTGTCTTTTGTAGTCTGGGGATGTGATAGGGAGACTTATTGACCAGTTCTGTCATCTTCTTGGGCCCAAGGTGGGTAAGGCGGTGTATATTAGCCAGGTATTCTAGCCCCGCTTCTTCTGTGAGGATCCTTTTCTCGGGAATCTCCTCAGCCTGTTGGGGCATAACCTTAGCTATTAGAGTCATCGGTTCTTGTGCTGCCTCTTTGGCCATCTGGTCAGCCATTTGGTTCCCCCTTTCTATGGGGCCGGTCCCTTTTTGATGTCCTTGGCAATGGATGATCGCCACCTTGCGGGGCAAATGGACAGCGTCTAACAAACTAAGAATTTTTTTTTTTTTAATATCTTTGCCAGCTGAAGTCAGCAGCCCACGTTGTCTATAAATCGCTCCGTGGACATGAGCTGTTGCGAAAGCATACTGGCTATCAGTGTAGATATTGATAGCCTTTCCCTCCGCCAGTCTTAGTGCTTGGGTCAAAGCAATAAGTTCTGCTTTTTGGGCCGACATCTCTTCTGGCAAACTGCTGGCCCGGATGACAGACTTCCCGTCTATTACCACTGCCCCAGCCCTCCGCTTACCTTCTATCACGAAGCTACTTCCGTTGGTGAACCAAGTTTTTGCCCCAGGCCACGGCCGGTCAGTGAGGTCTGGCCGAGTCCCTATTTCTTCAGCCAGTATCTCTTTACATTGATGTACTGGGGTCTCGCCAGCTTCGGGTAGCAAGGTGGCGGGGTTAAGGATGGCGGGCGGAGTGACAGTCACCCGCTCTGTCAGCAACAAGCTCTGGTAGTGGGTCATCTGGGCGTTGGTCATCCATCGATCTGGTGGTTGTCTGATAATACTCTCGAGGGCGTGGGAGGCCATCATCGTCACATTTTGGCCCATGGTTAACTTATCAGCATGTTTACCAATACAGCCATTGCTGTTATCACCCGCAAACAAGAGGGCCACCCACTGGCCACAGGATCCAGTTTTTTTTTTTTTTGACAGATAGGCCACTGGGCGCTTCCAGGATCCTAGAGTTTGGGTGAGGACCCCCTTGGCAACCCCCTTCCACTCATCGATATACAGAGTAAAAGGCTTGTTCAGATCAGGCAGTGCTAGGGCAGGGGCTTGTAGCAGTGCCTTCTTGAGGGTCTCAAAAGCCAATTGGTGTTCCTTAGTCCAAGTGAACTCCCCCCTTTCTCTTGTTAGAGGGTATAATGGGGCCACCAGAGTGGCGAACCTGGGAACCCAAAGCCTGCAGAATCCCATGGTCCCCAGGAATTCTCTTACTTGGCTAGCGTACCTGCCGACCTGCATCTCAACTATTTGAGCTTATGAGTTAGAAAGCTCTGCTGTTCTGGTTGCTTTAATGCTAATTAAAAATTCTCTCTCTCAAACTCTCTGTAGACCAGGCTGTCCTAGAACTCACAGCAATCCTCCTGCCTCTTCACTTAAGTGTCGCAACCGTAGCTATACCTTTGGTTTTGGAGGTTTATGTTCAGTATAGTATGTTTTTGAAGAGATGCCACCCTTTTTTCCCTCTTTCTTTCTTTCTTTCTTTTTTTTTTTTTCTTTTTTTTTTTTTCTTTTTTTCTTTTTTGGTTTGGTTTGGTTTTTCAAGACAGGGTTTGCCTGCGTAGCCTTGGCTGTCCTAGACTCACTTTGTAGACCAGGCTGGCCTCCAACTCACAGCGATCCTCCTGCCTTTGCCCGGCAAGATCTTGAGCAGACCGTGTGGACAGGTCCTGAAAGGAGGCGCCAGCCTTGGAGTGTGTAAGCAGGGTTGGGCTTCGCCTCGCTCAAGCAAGGGACGTGGAAGATATCAGAGCAGGCTCACAGCTGGGAGAGTGGACTGCAGCCAAGCCTTGCATGTTAGGCAGCCATTCCATCACACACACACACACACACACACACACACACGAGCCTACAAGTCCTGAGGTGTCTTAAAGCTACATTCAGTGCACAGGCCTTGCCAGGCCTGCAAGTCGTACTGCAAAACCCCTCAGAATGAGGAAGCATGGAAAGGGCTCTGGGACTGACGATTGCCCCAGGAGCCTTCCAACCAAATGCCACAAGAATGTCAAGAGAGGCTGGGCATGCTCCGTAGTGAGGGGGTGGAGTTGGACGCCCTCAGAGTTCCACAGTCCCGGCTGTGTACGGACACAGGATGTAACACAAGATTTAGAGCTTCCAGTAGACTATCCTCTGTGGCTGCAGCCACTAAAGGGAAACAGCATTCCGTGAGCACCAGGAGCCCAGGCAGAGGGTCAGAGGAGACGGCCGAGACCTGGGTTCCCCAGGGTTTGAGGGCCCAGCAGCACCCCAGGCTCTGAAGGAAGAGGATTGGGCCTCCTGGGTCTGAGGGAAGAAGAGTGTGTCCAGGACTCCTGCGGGTGAAAAGGGGGTTGCTGCCTGAGGGAAAAGAGCGAGGGCTTGGGCACCTGAGTCTGAGGGTGGAAGGCTGGGCCTAGATTTTTGGGTCTGAGGGAGGAATTCTTGGGACCGGACTCCTGGGTCTGAAGGGAGGAGAAAAAGAAATAACAGAAGTCTGAGACAAATTTTGTCTCTGTCTAGCTCTGTAATTAATTAACTAAAGTGGATCCAATGAGAAGGTGAAAGTTCACCCAGGAGCAGGACGCTCGTATCATCTTGGACTGGGTTCCCCCATCCACCACCCGCCGGTCCTGGTCTACAAAGAGGAGTCCACAGGGACCTTGTGAAGAATCAGCAAGGCGGGCTCCAGTGGAGTCACGTGACTCTTCCACTCCGGGTCGCTCTGCCAGGATGGGCATACCCCAGCCCTGGGTCCTCAGCCTCTTGTTGGTGCTTCTGCCTCGGACCTGGGGCACTGGTAAGAAACCGCCTGGGCCTGGGCATAAGCAGAGGGGAGGGGGGCAGGAAGAAGAGCCATAGAGAGAGACAGTAAAAAAAGGCTTTTTGGCCGGGCGTGGTGGCGCACGCCTTTAATCCCAGCACTCGGGAGGCAGAGGCAGGCGGATCGCTGTGAGTTCGAGGCCAGCCTGGTCCACAAAGTGAGTCCAGGATGGCCAAGGCTACACACAGAGAAACCCTGTCTCGAAAAAGCAAAAAAAAAAAAAAAAAAAAAAAAAAAAAAAGGCTTTTTGTGATGTCCCAATCCCCACCCCACCCCCCCACCCCCCGTTAGCTTTCTCAGCCTTGGAGTCTAATACACTTGACAGCCTTAGGGTGTTTGCCCCTCTGTCTGTCTGTCTGTCCATCTGTCTCGCTCCCTCTCCAAGCTGAGCCCCATTTCCCACTATGCATCTCCATGGGGTGCAGTCCTTGCCTCAATGACTCCCCTCTTTTCTTTGCACAGAGCCCCGGCCCCCACTGCTGTACCACCTCACAGCAGTATCCAACCCATCCAAGGGGGTTCCTTCCTTCTGGGCCACAGGCTGGCTGGGTCCTCAGCAGTATCTCAGCTACAGTAGCCTGAGGCACGAGGCTGACCCCTGTGGGGCCTGGATGTGGGAAGACCAGGTGTCCTGGTACTGGGAGAAGGAGACCGTGGACCTGAAAGCCAAAGAACAGCTCTTCTTGGACGCCCTCGGGACCCTGGAAAAACACGTAAATGGTCAGAAAAGTGGGGTGCCGTAGCCTGGGCCTGAGGAAGGAAAATGGGGTCTGGACTCCTAGGTCAAGGAAGGAGGCTGGGCCGGGCATGATCCCAGCACTTGGGAGGCAGAGGCAGGTGGATCGTTGTGAGTTCGAGGCCAGCCTGGTCTACACAGCGAGTCCAGGACAGCCAAGGCTACACAGAGAAACCCTGTCTCGAAAAGCCAAAAATAAATAAATAAATAAAAGAAAGAAAGAAAAGAAAAAAAGGAAGGAGGCTGGAGCCCCGGGTCTGAAGGAGGAGGAGATCTGAACCCAATTGGGGGCTGAACATTGAGGTCTGGACGAGGAGGGGAGAGGAAGACTGGCCCTGGCTCCTGAGTCTGCTCGCCTGCCTGTTGGCGTCTAGGTAACTTCACGCTGCAAGGCCTGCTGGGCTGTGAACTGGCCCCCGACAACTCCTCACTGCCCACGGCTGTGTTTGCCCTCAATGGTGAGGCATTTATGGAGTTCAATGCGAGCGCCGGCAACTGGACGGGCGAGTGGCCTGAGACGGAGATGGTAGGCAATCTGTGGCTGAAGCAGCCGGACGTGGCCAAGAAGGAGAGCGAGTTCCTCCTGATGTCTTGCCCTCAGCGGCTGCTGGGCCACCTGGAGAGAGGCCGTCGGAACCTGGAGTGGAAAGGTGGGCCTGTCTCCTGTCCCTCCTCTAGATCTCCACAGCCAAGCTCGAAGCCTCCCCAGGGCAGCCCCCTCACACATGCCAGCGCCGCCTGTTTTCTCAGGTAGCCCAGCCTAACCCTGAGCTCACTGTATAGCCAAGGATGGTCTCCTTCCGAGAGCCGGCTTGACAGAAGTGTGGTGACACACCCAGTTAATGGTTTTTGTTTGTGAGTCAGGGTCTCAGTAGGTAGCCAAGGCTAGCCTCGAACTCACAGAGATCTGCCAGCCTCTGCCTCTTGAGTGCTGAGATTAAAGGAGCATGCTGCCGTCCCCGGCTACTTTTTCTTTTTCTGTTTGTTCGTTGTTAATATTAAGACAGAGTCTAACAACGTGGAAAAGGTGACCTCAGACTTGTCATCTTCCTAGTCTCAGCCTCACAGGCACTAGGATTTTCCATGTCTTTTTTTACTTTAACTGAGAGTTCTTCAGTTTTTTTTTTTTTTTTTGGGGGGGGGCGGGTTCTAGACACAGTCTCTCTGTGTAGCCTTGACTGTCCTGGACTTGCTTTGTAGACCACGCTGGCCTCGAACTCACAGCAATGCGCCTGTCTCTGCCTTCCGAGTGCTGGGATTAAAGGCGTCCACCACCACTGCCCTGCTCCTGAGAGTTCTTTGTATATTGTGTACCCAAACCTTCATCAACATCGAAGTGTTTCTTTTTCTCTTTTTCCTTTCCTTTTCTTTTCTTCTCTTCTCTTCTCTTCTCTTCTCTTCTCTTCTCTCTCTCTCTCTCTCTCTCTCTCTCTCATTTTCCAGAGCTGAGGGCCAAACCTAAGGCCTTGTTCTTGCTAGGCAAGTGCTCTACCACTGAGCTAAATCCCCAACCCTCCCCCCCCCCTTTTTTTTTGAGACAGGGTCTCTCTTTGTAGCCTTGATTGTCCTGGACTCATTTTGTAGACCAGGCTGGCCTTGAACTCGCAAAGATCCACTTGCCTCTGCCTCCCAACGAGCTGGGAGTGTGCACCACTGCCCCGTGCTCATCCAAGTGTTTCACACACACTTCCCCCACCTTTTGTCTTTCATCCTTTTAAGGATGTCTTCAAACAGTGGAGTTTTTACTTAAAAAAAAAAGGGGGCTTATTTATGTATATAAGTACTCTGCTTGCCTGTATGCCGTCAAGAAGAAGGCATCAGCTCTCATTATAGATGGTTGTGAGATGCCATTTGGTTGCTGGGAATTAAACTCAGGACCTCTGAAAGAGCAGCTGGTGCTCTTAACTGCTGAGCCATCTCTTCATTGGAAAAATTCCATTAATCATCTTTCTCTTCTGAGGATTGTGCCTGCCGGGCGTGGTGCTGCACTCCTGTAATCCCAGCACTCGGGAGGCAGAGTCAGTTGGATCTCTGTGAGTTCAAGGCCAGCCTGGTCTATAAAGCGAATCTAGGACCGCCAAGGCTACACAAAGAAAACCTGTCTCGAAAAAAAATATATATTTTATATGTGTGTGTGTGTTTTGCCTCCACGTATGTCTATGCACCGTGTGCACCATCCCAGGAGAGGGTATCACGTCCCCTGGAGCTGGCCTTGCAGAAGGGTGTGAGTTACTATCACGTAGGCGCTGGGAACCAAACCTGAGTCCTTTGTAAGCGCAGCCACTACTTTTACCTGCCGAGTCATGTCTCCAGCCCCTAGGGTCATTTATTCAGGAAAACCACGGTGGCCCAGTGTGGTGGTACATGCATTTAATCCTACCACTCTGGAGGCAGAAACAGGTAGGTTTCTGTTGGAAGCCAGCCAAGGCTAAGGAAAAAAGAAAAAGAAATATAATAGCTGTACTGTTTACAGTCCCCTTTACCAGAGTTCCAGTTTTAGCAAGTACTGGCTACACTTAATACTTTCTATCTGTACGTGGTTTTTTCTTTCTTTCTTTCTTTCTTTCTTTCTTTCTTTCTTTCTTTCTTTCTTTCTTTCTTTCTTTCTTTCTTTCTTTTTCGAGACTGAGTTTCTCTTGTAGTCTTGGCTATCCTGGACTCACTCTGTAGACCAGGCTGGCCTCGCACTCACAGCGATCCACCTGCCTCTGCCTCCCGAGTGTTGTGATCACAGGTGTGTCCAGCTGCTGTGATTTTGGTTTTCATAATAGCCTTCTGTTATAAGATGTAAAGTTAGTCCGGTTTCCCTTCCATACAAGGCAGGGGCTCTGCCACTGAGCACGTCTCTGGCTTCTTCTGCTTTAAGATCTCTTTAAAGTTAATTTGTGTGTGTGTGTGTGTGTGTGTGTGTGTGTGTGTGCGCGCGCGCGCGAGTGTGTGTGTAAGTTTGTAAGTTTGATCTTTCCTTCTGCCATGTAGGTGGTGAGGATGGGCACCAGGCCTGTCAGCAGGCGCCTTTAGCCACTGAGCAAAACCAAAAAATGTTTAATTTCTGAATACATTTATTTATTTATTTTTATTTTTTTGGTTTTTCAAGACAAGGTTTCTCTGTGTAGCCTTGGCTGTCCTGAACTCATTTTGTAGACCAGGCTGGCCTCGAACTCACAGTGACCCACCTGCCTCTGCCTCCCAAGTGCTGGGATTAGAGGCGTGCACCACCACGCCCGGCTTTATTTTGATTTTTTTTTTTGAGACAGGGTTTCTCTGTGTAGCCTTGGCTGTCCTGGAGTCACTTTGTAGACCAGGCTGGCCTCAAGCTCACAGAAAGCCACCTGCCTCTGCCTCCCAAGTGCTGGGATTACAGGCGTGCACCACCACTGCCTGGCTCATTTATATTTTATTACTAATTTACATGTATGTGTATATAATTTATATGTAGCCGTGGTCACATGTTATGCCAGAAGTCATCAGAATGTCTGCAGCTGGAGGTACGGGTGGTTAAGAGTCACCCTGTTTTGGTGGTGGGAACTGAGCTCAGTTCTGTAGTAGACAGAAGATGCTCCTAGCTGCTGAGCCATCCCTTAAGCTCTTCACTAGGCGTTTGACTTTGAGGTGAGGGGGGTCTCACTAAATTTCTCAGGCTCGCTTTGAACTCACTCTGTGGCTTGAGTCTCTGATTGCCTGCTCCGGCCCCCTGAGTGCAGCGCCCATGGGCCTCAGGCACCCAACTTTTAAATATGGCATAAGCTGCTTCCTTTTTTTTTTTCCTGTTAAGCAGAAGGCAAGGCTCGGCCAACTCTTGGGGTTGAACCCTCAGGGTCAGAACTGGAAAACAGGAGAAAGATGGGTGTCCCTCAGCACTACCCACAGGAAGTCACCCTCACTCAAAAACAACAACAGCCGTAAGGCAGGACACAGAACTGCTGACAGAGGTCCGGTCTTCTGTGGCTGAGTGATGGGGCCTCGGGTCTTACTAGCTGGCAGTGAGGCCCCTCTGTCAGGGAAGCTGCCTAGCTTCCTCTTCTGAAGAAATGGTCAGCTTATTTTCTGCTGAGGACCCAAGCAGGGCCAGGATTGCAAGACCCACCCTGGACAGAGGGAAATCCCCTGCCCAGCAGAGAGGTTTATTGCTGCTGATCAAGCTTACCTCAAACTTCCTATTAGCCAAAGGTAACATTGAACTTTTTTATTTTTTTAATTTAATTAATTAATTAATTTTGTTTTGTTTTGTTTTGTTTTTCGCGACAGAGTCTCTCTGTGTTAGCCTTGCCTATCCTGGACTTGCTTTGTAGACCAGAGTTTTTTTTTTTCTTTTTTTTTTTTTTTTTTTTTTTTTTTTTTTTTTTTTTTTTTTGAGACAGGGTTTCTCTATGTAAAAGTACTGGCTGTCCTGGCCTTGCTTTTGTAGACCAGGCTGGCCTTGAACTCACAGAGATCCACCTGCCTCTGCCTCTACCTCTGCCTCCTGAGTGCTGGGATTACAGGTGTGTGCCACCCACCACACCTGGCTGTATTTGTGTATTTATTTATTTGTATTTTATTTTCTTTTGAGACAGTGCCTCACTCTGTCACTCTGTACCTTTGGCTGGCCTTGAGCTGCTATGTAGACCAGGCTGGCCTGGTATCCACAGAGATCCACATGCCTCTGCTCCCTGAAAGTTGGGATTAAAGCTGTCCTTTATGCCTCCAGCTCTCTCATTTTTTTGAGACAGCAGCCAGCCCATTTGGAACTCGTGATTTTCCTGCCTTAGCTCCTCAAGAGCTGGGATTCCTGGTGTGGGGCGTGTGCCGTCACACTCAGCTAGGACTGTCACATGGCTTTGTTCTGTACATCCAGTGAGTGTTCCCAGGGCTTAGGACAGGCTGTGGCCCTAGAGAGATGTGCAGCACATTTCCATTTGGGAATGTGATGATGGAGGTGGGGCTCAGGTGGCGCTTGCCTAAAGGGGTTCCATGCTCAACATTACACAAATCAGGCTTGGTGGCATGGATCTCTGCAAGTTCCAGGCCAGCCTGGTCTACAGAGTGAGTTCCAGGACAGCCAGGGATTACGCAGAGAAAGAAACCCTGTCTCGCAAAACCAGAAGAAGAAGAAGAGGAGGAGGAGGAGGAGGAGGAGGAGAAAGTTGGGCATGGTGGCGCACACCTTTAATCCCAGCACTGGGGAGGCAGAGGCAGGTGGATCGCTATGAGTTCGGGGCCAGTCTGGTCTACAAATTGAGGCTATGACAGCCAAGGTTACACAGAGAAACCCTGTCTCAGGGGGAAAAAAAGAAAGAAAGAAAGAAAGAAAGAAAGAAAGAAAAAAGAAATTCAGCTTCAAAACAAACAAGCATATGTGCCTGGCGAGGTGCTGGGTTCTGATCCCAGCACAGTTGCAAAGGCTACACAGCTGCATCTGCAGGGGTGCGTTATCGGCAGTTAGTGAGGCTGGAAGAGAGAACCCCAGAGTCAGTGAGAGACTCTGTCTCAAAAAATAAGTGGATGTTGGGAAGAGAACTGGCTGTTCTTGCAGAAGACCTCAGTTTGATTCCTAGCACCCACATGGTGGCTCAAAACCATCTATAACCCCAGTTCTAGGAGATCTGATGCCCTCTTCTGGTCTCCATGGGTACTGCATGCATGTGGTATAGCGATGTACTTGCCAAAAAACACCCCCCCATCCCACCCCACCCCCGGAGTGAAAAATAAAGGGTGGAAAAGCTGAATAGCAATAGAGGAAGACACCTGCTTTTGACCTCTGACCTTGACACATGCATATATCACACATACACCAACATAAGGAGGGGGTCAGCAAAGGACCTTCCTGGGTAGCAGGGTTGGGCGTCTGTCACTCTGGGAAGCCCTCTGGGTCAGCACAGTGCTGATACAGGGAAGTGTGTGTCCGTCCGTGACCAGCTTCCCACTAAGCCTTGGTGGGGGGTGTCATAGCCCTGCTTAACTGCTGGCTCTTCCCCTGTGTGCCCACAGAGCCACCCTCCATGCGCCTGAAAGCCCGTGCTGGCAACCCTGGCTCCTCCGTGCTGACCTGTGCCGCTTTCTCCTTCTACCCACCGGAGCTCAAGCTACGATTCCTGCGCAACGGGTTGGCCGCGGGCTCCGGGAACGGCAGCATTGGTCCCAACGGTGATGGTTCCTTCCACGCCTGGTCACTGCTGGAGGTCAAACGTGGAGATGAAGACCATTACCAGTGCCACGTGGAGCATGAGGGGCTGTCACAGCCTCTCACCGTGGGCCTAGGTGAGGCTGCTTGTCAAAGCCTGCTCTGGTGGATCCTCACCCAGCTCCATCACAGTGTCACAGTGTCCTCTCAATATGTCTATTGGTATTTTAAAAAATATTTATATATGTATGCATATGCTTATATATTTAATTTTCCTACATTTGTTATGTGAGAGGGGAAAGCAGAGGTGAGTCTGTGTCACGGCATACTTGTGGCAGTCAGAGGACCACCTGTGGGGCTTAGCCATGGGAATCAAATTCAGGCCTTCAGGCCAGGGCCTTTACTCACTAAGGCATCCAGCCTAAATGTATATTTTAGAGGTCAGGGTCATGCTCTTGGCACAGGATATGAGGGCTAGGAATCAAACCCTGGTCCTCTGGAAGAGCAGCATGGGCTCTGGAGAGCGACCTCTTCAGCGCGTGTGTGGCTGGTTCGTTTATTTATTTATTTATTTATTTATTTATTTATTTATGTATGTATGTATGTATGTATGTATTTATTTATTTCTACAGGTGAGGGTGTTGAGACAGTGTTTCTCTGTGTAGCCCTGGCTGTCCTAGAACTCACTCTGTAGAACAGGCTGGCTTCAAACTCAGAGCCTCTGCCTCCTGAGTGCTGGGATTAAAGGCATGCGCCACCATGCCCGGCTGAGTGGCTGGTTCTTACATTCAGTGTGGGAACACGTGAGGACCAGCGCCTTTCCTCTGCACACCGTCACCCGCAGACATATGCTGCTGGGGGGGGGGGTCTCCAAGGGGAGTCAGGGGCTTTCTTCCCTGTCCTCATAACACATTCTGGCTGCAGATTCACCTGCCAGATCTTTTGTGCCCGTGGTTGGAATCGTTCTTGGTTTCTTGGTGGTGTTGGTGGTTGCTGCAGGGGGCGTGTTGCTCTGGAGCAGGATGCGCAGTGGGCTGCCAGGTATGAGCAGGGGCAGGGAGGGGTGCAGGGGAGGGGGGAGCAGGACAAAGATCCAAAGAGACAGAGAAAGAGAGAGACACAGAGAGAGAGAGACCCAGGGAGAAGGAGGGAAGGGAGAGACGAGACAAGAGAGGCAGAGGCACACCCTGACCACCCTGGGGAAAGAGAAGTGACCAGAGACCAGAGAGTGGGCAGGTGAGACCTTGGGTACTTATGCGGACCTCTGCTCCTCTTAGCTCCATGGCTTTCTCTCAGCGGTGATGACTCTGGCGACCTGCTGCCTGGTGGGAACTTGCCCCCAGAAGCTGATCCTCACGGGGCAAATGCCTTTCCAGCCACTTCCTGATGGCGGCTCATCCTGCCGATGCCCGCTGCAGCATTTGGTGCTGAGTGACCTTCTGAATTACTGGAGTCTCTGAGCCTCCTGAGGGATCCCTGGACTGGACGTCCTCCCTGTAGTCCCTCTTTTCGTGGCCTTCCTCAGTTTCCCCTCTTAATGTACATGGCTCTTTTTCATCTCCATATAAATTTGGGCCCAAATCTGTGTGTGCACCGTTATTCTCAAGGTTAAGAAAGTGGGGGTGGGGACAACGAACCAAGTTTGGGAAAGATCACAGAGACCCCCTCCTCTTGTCGTGGCATTTTTATTATACACAGAGTTGCACATTTTTAGTCATAAATGTTTTATGCATACACTGTGCCAGGCATTCCCCCTTCTTTCTTTCTTTTCTTTTTTCTTTTTTTTAAAGACAGGGTCCTCTTTGTAGTCCTGGAATTCTCCTCCCTAGTGCTGGAATTAAAGGCATGAGCCACCAAGCTGACTTCCTCTTAAACGGATCCGAGAAAAAGGAATCAGTAGAAAAGAAAAACCAAAAACCAAAAACCAAAAACATTTTCCTTAGTCCTCTAGGGCCAGAGACTCTGGAGGTGGTCGTGCAAGATGACCGACCGTGTCTGCTGGGAGTTGTAGTTCATACTGTCCTTACGGCCCGCCACGCCCTCCCAGCCTTGTGGACGTGGCAAGGGGCTCTGGGCTCCGCCCCTGAAGCCCTCCGGCGCCGTCATTGGTCAGGGGTCTCTGGCTTGCTGGGGGCGGAGTTTACCTGGAACCAGGCCAGGTTGGGCATCTTTGCGAGATAGCAGAGCTCAGCGTGGGGCGCGAACGCAGGCCGGGTAACGTAGTGGTGGTGGGGTGGTGGTGGTGGTGGTGGTGGATGAAAGGATGGGGAGCTAGCCATGGAGGTGGATTCGGGGTGAGGGTCGTGGTCCAGGCTGGGGGCAACACAGAAGAACCTGCACGATGCTTTCGGCCACCACTATGCCCTTAACTTTGCGTGGGACGTGTGCCACGTCTCCAACTGAAATACCCCCTTTCTGCTCTTGGACTCCTCTGAGGCTCCGATTCCACTCTCATAGCTGGTTTTTCCCTTCAAACTTCTTATTCTTTTTGCCGGCTTTTCTTCAATCCTAAACTTTTTGCAGCCTGCTCTTATATATCTGCCTGCCCTTAATTTATATCTGCAACACACACCCTCTCCCGCCGCCGCCGCCGCCGCCTTGAAGTTCTCCGCACATTCTGTCTGGTTCAGATTTTATTTTATTTTATTCTTTCCATCGGACCCCTAATCCCTGGTCCTCACCTCTCCCCAGGGACTGAGGATGTGGCGATGGTCGTTTCTGTTGCTTCTCTTACTGCTGCGGCCCTGGGCCCTGGGGAAGCCATCCCCTGATGCAGGACCTCATGGCCAGGGTAGGGTGCATCAGGGAACCCCCCTGAGCGAGGCCCCACACGATGACGCCCACGGCAACTTCCAGTACGACCATGAGGCGTTCCTGGGACGAGACGTGGCCAAGGAATTTGACCAACTCAGCCCAGAGGAAAGCCAGGCCCGACTTGGGTAGGAGGATGCTGGGGAGCCGGACAGAAGTGGGAGGCGGGGGAGAGCTCACAGAAAAGACTGGAATTGGAGGGAGATGCCAAGCTCAGAGATCAAGTTAAACTGGGAAAAAATGTAGTCTTAACTCCAGGTGGAGGGGATCGCCCTGTTTTAGATGAAGGCCACGGTCAGCGTGGGCCGGGGACAAGAAGGCCACTCCATGCATATATGCTTTATTATTTTCATCATTACTATTACTTTGAGATAGAATCTCTCTGTGTTGCACCGGCTGGTCTGGAACTCACTCTGTAGACCAGACTGCTCTGGAACTCAGAGATCTGCCTGCCTCTGCCTCCTGAGTGCTGGGATGGATTTTTTTAAAAAAAGGAGTGTGCCACCACGCCCCGCGAATGAGTTCTAATTTAAACAGGGCAAATTGTGGCATTGAAGGGCTGCAGGGCTGAGCTGGCGAGGGAGGAGCCAAAAATTGATCTGCCCAGCTGAGCCTGACAGAGGGGCGGGCCCTGAGATGATGACAAGTGGAGCTTTAAAGTTAATAGAGACAGTGGCACTCTCGGACTGGCTGAGAGGCCGCACTCGCTGAGCACTTGAGCGCAGTGCAGCTAGGTTGAAGTCTGTGCAGCACTTAGAGGGCGGGGCTAGAGGAGGGGGTGTGACCTTGGTCTGTGCCAGGTGCTAAACTAAAACTCTAGGACTTCCTATAGGAGACAGGCTGGGCGAAGAGGGCAGACTTTTAGATGGGCCAGGTGCTGAGATTAACCAAGTGCTTCTCAGTTCACCTAGGGTAATCACCGCCTTTGCAATCCTGCGTGAGGGGCGTGGCTAGGGGGCGGAGTCGGGGCGGGCAAAGAGCTGGGGTTGGCCCGACCTGTCTATGACAGCTCTCTTCCTGGTCCTGTGCTAGTGCACAGTTTTTGTTTGTTTGGTTGCTTTGGTTTTGTTTGGTTTGGTTTTTGTTCGAGACAGGGTTTCTCTGTGTAGCCTTGGCTGTCCTGGACTTGCTTTGTAGACCAGGCTGGCCTCGAACTCACAGCGATCCACCTGTCTCTGCCTCCTGAGTTTGGCGCGGTTTTACTCCCAGCATTTGGAAGAAGGAGGCAGGCAGATCTTTGTGAGTTCAGGACCAGCCTTGTCTATGCAATGAGATCCGGGCTGACTGACCAGGGCTACATACTGTGACTCTCTCAAAAAACAAGAAACAAACAACAACCCATTAAAACCAACCAACCAAAAAACAGACAGCTCCCCTCCTGAGTCCATGTGTGGATGCTGCGTAGAATTTTCAGTCATAATTGGGGACTTGGCTGTGATTAAAAGGCAGAAAAAGTGTGGGCAGAGCTCTGGGGTGGACAAGGTCTGAAGGTTGAGAAGAGCTCTGCCTTTGTTTGCTTGCAGACCTTGGGAGGCATGTTTTTCTTCCTTACTTTTCTTTCTTTCTTCCACCTGCCTCTGCCTCCCTGAGTGCTGGGATGACAGATGTGAGTGGGCCCTTGTTTTTATTTTATTTTTTTTCGAGACAGGGTCTCTCTCTCTCTTGGCTGACCTGGACTTTCTTTGTAGACCAGGCTGGCCTCAAACTCAAAGAGATCTGCCTGCCTCTACCTCTGGAGTGCTGGGATAACAGGCATGCACCACTGTGCCGGCTTTCTTTTTGGTTTTGGTTTTGGTTTTTCCAGATAGTCTCTCTACATAGCCCTGGCTGTCCTGGAGATCAGGCTGGCCTTGAAGTCATAGAGATCCCCGTCTCTGCCTCCCAAGTGCTAGGATTAAAAGCGTGTGCACCACTATGCCCTGCTCTTTAAAAAGTTAAAAAAAAAAAAAAGTTTATTTATATTAGTGTATGAGTGTGGACGTTTGTCCTGTATATATGTTAACATGAACGTATCTGGTGCCCACAGAGGCCAGAAGAGGGTGACGGATCCCCTAGAACTGGAGAATTGGAGTTACAGACGTTTGTGAGCTGCCTTGTGGGGTTCTTAGGAATCAAACTCAGGTCCCTACAAGAGCAGCCAGTGCTCGTAACCTCTGAGCCATCACTTAAGTCCCCGTTTTTCCAGTCTTATGTAGGTGCAAGGGTGGCTCTGTAGGAAAGGGAGGGGCCCGGGTGGGCGGGGTCAAGACCGAGATTGATTGCATCTCTGCTCTAAAGGTGGGGCCTTACTGGGCGGAGCCAAAGACCCACAATCATCCATGCCCCCCCCCCCCCACAGGCGGATCGTCGACCGCATGGACCTTGCTGGGGACAGCGACGGCTGGGTGTCCTTAGCCGAGCTCCGCGCGTGGATCGCGCACACGCAGCAGCGGCACATCCGTGACTCGGTGAGCGCAGCCTGGCACACCTACGACACGGACCGCGACGGGCGCGTGGGTTGGGAGGAATTGCGCAATGCCACGTATGGCCACTATGAGCCGGGTATGCCCACCTCGCCTTTGCCCTTTGCCCTCTCTCTCTTAGGATTTTATTACTGAAACCTCTCCTCCATTTCTGATCTCATTTGCTCTTCCTTCCGAGATCCAACCTATGTGACAAGTTGACTGGAGATTTCACGTGCCTGGCCAGGAACACTTAACATTTAGCCCTGTGGTGCAGACCCCTGATCTCTGTTTTGTTGCTGTTGCTATTGTTGTTTTGTTGTGTTTTTGTTTTTGAAACAGTCTCTCTATGCTTAGTTGGGGTTACTACTGCTGTGAGGAAACACCATGACCAAAAGCAAGCCGGGGAGGAAAGGGTTTATTTGGCTCACACTTCGACATCACTGAAGGAAGTCAGGACAGGAACTCAAACAGAGCAGGAACCTAGAGGCAGGAGCTGAGGCAGAGGCCATGAAGCATGCTGCTTCCTGGCTTGCTTCCCATGGCTTGCTCAACTTGCTTTCGTAGTAGAACTGAGGACCACTAGCACAAGGGTGGAAAAAGCGATTATCCTGCTTTGTGTGAGGGTTAAACGCATCACTGTAGTTGACTGGACAGAAAGGGGCTTGGGTAGTGGGAATGGAGGTGCTCCCCCCACCCCCACAGGGTTTGTCTATGTAGCCTTAGCTGTCCTGGACTTGCTTTGTAGACTAGGCTGGCCTCTGCCTCCCATGTGGCAACACGCCCGGCCAGGCAGGTGGATCCATGTCAGCCTGGGCTACATAGTAAAACCCTATCTTAAAAAAAGAAAAAGCTGGGCGTGGTGGCGCAAGCCTTTAATCCCAGCACTCGGGAGGCAGAGGCAGGTGGATTGCTTTGAGTTTGAGGCCAGCCTGGTCTACAAAGTGAGACCAGGACAGCCAAGGCTACACAGAGAAACCCTGTCTTGAAAAAAAAAAGAAAAGAAAAGAAAGAAAGAAAAGACTGCAGATGAAGGCTTCAGCTATTAGGACATTCTCAGCCCTGGGGAGTTAGTTAGTGTTTGACTTAGCTGACTGCCCTGGCCAGATAGAACAAGCTGAGTATATTACACATGAAAATTGTCGGGTTTGCAGCTCTAAAAATTGAACATAGGGCCTCAAACTTGGAAGGAAAAGGCTGAGCCACAACCCTAGCTCCTCACCGGGGGTTCTAGGCAGGGGCTCCCTGCTCGCTTTATCTCTGAGCTGTGTCCTTTGCAATCTTCTTATTCTTTATTGGAGACAGTCTTGCTTACTTTCCCAGGCTGATCTTGAACTTGAAATGCCCCTGCTTCAATCTCTTAAAGGTCTTGGATGACAGACCTGCCATCACACCCGTCTTGTGACTGACCTGTATTCTCACACATGGTGCAAACCCGACCATGGGTCTTTCCTTTGTTTCCCAAGCGGCCAAGCCTCCCGCTCTGTGCACATGCATCTCACCCACATCGGTCCTTCCCCAGGGGAGGAATTTCACGACGTGGAGGATGCTGAGACCTACAAGAAGATGCTGGCTCGGGATGAGCGGCGATTCCGGGTGGCGGACCAGGATGGGGACTCCATGGCAACTCGGGAAGAGCTGACAGCCTTTCTGCATCCCGAGGAGTTCCCTCACATGCGGGACATCGTGGTTGCAGTGAGTGACATGGCAGGGAACCTGCTTCCCATCCCTGACTTGGGTCCCAGCGTCTTTCACAGCTTCTCCCGTGTCTACTCCACATCCAGAGGCTGGCATCTCCTTGTCAGGTGGCCCTGTGCTCCCATTGGGTGTCCAGTGCCCAGACAAGCACATCCCAGGTGAACACCAATTGAGGCTGGACCCCAGGAAAACAGAGTGTATTTGAAGTGCACATAGAACACGCTGTGCTTTAACTGTGCCTCAGACACCAGACATGGAATGTGCTTAGAGGAAAGACCGTTGTGTGTGCAAGTGCTATAAGGCCAGAAGAAGCCATTGGGCGATGTGGACCCGGAGTTACAGTTGTGAGCTGCCCGCTGTGGGTGCTGGGAACTGAACCCAGGTCCTTTGTAAGACAGCAAGTGCTCTTAACCTCTGAGCCGTCTCTCCACACTTTGTCTCTGTTTTGGTTTTTTTGTTTGGTTTTTGGTTTTTGGAGACAGGGTCTCTCTATGTAGCCTTGGCTGACTTTGATTCACTTTGTAGACCAGGCTGGCCTCGAACTCACAGAGATCCGTTTGCCTCTGTCTCCCGAGTGCTGGGATACAGGCGTGCGCCACCACGCCCGGCTAGGGTAGGGGTTTTACTGCTGAGCCAAACTCATATCTACACCACCTTCTGCTGAGTCAGTTTGAATGTAAAAGTGGGGAACAGAAAAAAAAAAGTCCAGAACAGAAACTTTTTTTAAAATTTGAGACAGGATTTCTCTGTGTAGCCCTGGCTGTCCTAGAACTTGCTCTGTAGACCAGCTGGCCTCGAACTTAGATATCCGCCTGCTTCTGCCTCCTAAGTGCTGGGATTAAAGGCCCAGCCAGACGCCATTATGTAAAATTAGCACAGATAAAATGAAGAGTTAGCACACTGAGTGTATGTGTCAAAGAAAGATCCACGGGCAGGGGAGATGGCTTGATGGTTAAGAGCACTTGCTGGTGTTGCTGACACCTGGGGTTCGTTTCTCAGCGCCACTGTGACTCCAGCTCGGCAGGATCTGCCGTCCTGATTGGCCCGGAGGGACTGCATGCACACGGCACACAGACATACAAGCAAAACACCCATATACATAAAAAAATTTAAAAACACATAGTTCATGACCCGGGCATGGTGGCGCACGCCTTTAATCCCAGCCCCTTGGGAGGCAGAGGCAGGCAGATCACTGTGAGTTCGAGGCCAGCCTGGTCTACAAAGGGAGTCTAGGACAGCCAGGGCTATACAGAGAAACCCTGTCTCGAAAAACTAAAAAAAAAAAAAAATAGAGAGAGAGAGAGAGAGAGAGGGAGAGAATAGGCAGCTCTGTCCACAGGATAAGTTCTGGGCCATCCCGGGCTACACGGTGACAGCCTGGCTCGCAGAACAAAACGAACAAAGGTGGGCAAGGTTGGACACAGGTTTCCTGGCTGCCTTCCATCACAGTCAAAGTCCCCACCTCCCCTCCTCCCTGTGGAGACTGCTCAAGGCAGGTCCCCTGACCCTTCACCCCAATGTGTGTCCCCCAGGAGACCCTGGAGGACCTCGACAAAAACAAAGATGGCTACGTCCAGGTGGAGGAGTACATCGGTGAGCGCGCCCCGAGCGTGTCGTCTCCCGGCCCCTGGAGAGCAGTGGTCGGTCCTCAAGCCTTCCTCACGCTGCGGGGATCAAGCACTGCTGTATGCAGAATCCACCGCGTGTCTAGCTCAGAAAGCGTTCTCTGGGCACCTGCTGCAGAAAGCTCCGGAGGCAGAGGCCCTTTGTGGGGGGCTAGCCTGGGGTCTCACAAAGCCGTGGCTCAGGGGCGCTGTTGAGTGTACTAGGCTACCGCTGGGCGGTGGCTGCGCACGCCTGTACTCGGGAGGCAGAGGCAGGCGGATCGCTGTGAGTTCTAGGCCAGCCTGGTCTACAAAGCGAGTCCAGGACAGCCAAGGCTACACAGAGAAACTCTGTCTAGAAAAACAAAAACAAAACAAAAAAAGTGTACTAGGGTCAAGCTTTGTCTTGTTTCCATAAGGAATGTCCTGGTTGGGACCATTCAAAATGTTTCAGCCCACATGTGCGCTGTGTCCTTACTGCAGCCAGCCCTGGCTCGGCACCAGACTGTTTAGCCCAGGGAAGTACTAGTGAGGATAACATCTGGTTTGCTGGTTTAAAAAAAAAAAAAAAAAAAAAAGATTTTCTTTTCTTTTCTTTTTAATTTTTGAGCTAGGTCTCCTGTAACAGCCGTGCCCTGCTTGTACAGTGCTGGCATGGACCCCAGGGCCTGGTGCTTGGCAAACAGGTGCTCTGCCAACCAAGTCATTTCTTCAGCTTTTTTTTTTTTTTTTTTTTTTTTTTTTGAGTTTCAAAGGGTTTGTATATGAAATATTTTATGCGACAAATCTTCATGGAAGACATTTTTTGCTTAATTTTTGTGTCAAAATTATGTGTTTTATAATTTTTGTAAGACTACAAAAACTACAAAGACTGCTTTCTTTTCTTTCTTTTTGTTTTGTTTTGTAATTTATTTAACTTTATTTTATGTGCATTGGTGTGGGGTGTAAGGTCCCTTGGAATTGGAATTACAGACAGTTGTGAGCTGCCATGTGGGTGCTGGGAATTGAACCCGGGTCCTTCAGAAGAGCAGGCAGTGCTCTTAACCACTGAGCCATCTCTCCAGCCCCTTGTTTCTTGCTTTTTGAGATTGGGTTTCTCTGTGTAGTCCTGGCTGTCCTGGACTCACTTTGTAGACCAGGCTGGCCTCGAACTCACAGCGATCTGCCTGCCACTGCCTCCCTAGTGCTGGGTGGGATTAAAGGTGTGCACCACCACCACCGTTATATATACATATTGGTGTGTCTGGTGGCCCACAGGTGGGTGGGGGCATAGAGGGTAGGCACCAAGGAGGATGGCTCTTGGGATAAAAGCCACCCAGATCTCATATGCCCCACTGTCATCCCGTCCCTTCCAGCCGACCTGTACTCTGAGGAGCCTGGGGAGGAGGAACCTGCCTGGGTGCAGACAGAGCGGCAACAGTTCCATGACTTCCGGGATCTGAACAAGGATGGGCGGCTGGATGGTAGTGAAGTTGGTTACTGGGTGCTGCCTCCATCGCAGGACCAGCCCCTGGTGGAGGCCAACCACCTACTGCATGAGAGCGACACAGACAGGGTGAGCCTGGGCTAGCCTGGGCTACCGTGGGAACTCAGCCATGATAGAAACAGAGATGGGCGGTGTGGTGGAGGCCTAGAGGAGGGCAGGAAGGAAGAGGAGGGGTCCTAGGGACACCTTGAGTGGGTAGTGTCTCATGTGGGCCCTGCCTCCTGCTGACCCTATTCCTCACAGGATGGCCGACTGAGCAAAGCTGAGATTCTGAAGAACTGGAACATGTTTGTGGGCAGCCAGGCCACCAACTACGGTGAGGACCTGACAAGGCATCATGATGAGCTCTGATTCCTAGGTCTACTCAGACTTATGACCCCATGACCCCATGGGGCCAACTGAGGGGCCACTGCAGCCAGCCCCTCCCTCTAGGGCGAAGACTCAGCTCTGGTGTCCCTGGTTCCTGGGCCATCAGGGACCCAGTAAGTCACCTTCTCTCTCTGGGACCCTTGCCACCAACCCTGTGGCCCCTAACCTGTCCGGGACACTCAGGCACTTGAAGGACAAGTGACACCCACGGATGCCATTCCCCAGCACAGACTCTGGGCCCACACCCCGACCCAAGCCCAATCTGAGCCTCTACCACACAAGCTTACCTGTACTGCCCACTCACTGCCCACGATCAATAAAAGCCATTGCTGGGGTCCTCTGGCGTGTCTGTCTCTCTGGGGTGAAGGAAGAATGCTGTGGGTATGCTGGGAACTGGTGCTAAGGCCTGCAGGAAGGTACAGGGCAATGGTTCTCAACCTGTGGGTCATGACCCCCTTAGTGGTCAATTAACCCTTTCATGGGGGGCACATATCAGATATTTACACTGCGATTCTTTTTTTTTTCAAGACAGGGTTTCTCTGTGTAGCCTTGGCCATCCTGGACTCACTTTGTAGACCAGGCTGGCCTCAAACTCACAGCGATCCACCTGACTCTGCCTCCCGAGTGCTGGGATTTAAGGCGTGCACCACCACGCCCAGCTCTACATTGCGGATTTTTTTGTTTTGTTTTTTCTTTTTGTTTGTTTTGGTTTTTCGAGACAAGGTTTCTCTGTGTAGCCTTGGCTGTCCTGGACTTACTTAGTAGACCAGGCTGGCCTTGAACTCAGAGATCCACCTGCCTCTGCCTCCAAAGTGCTGGCATTAAAGGTGTGCACCACTACTGCCCGGCTTTACATTGTGATTTATAATTGTAGCAAAGTTACCATCATGAAGTAACAGTGGAAATAATTTTATGCTTGGGAGTCACCACAACATGAGGAACTGCATTAAAGGGTCACAGCGTTAGGAAGGCTGAGAACCAGTGGTGTAGGGCATTTGGACATGGGAGACGGGTGTTCGTGGACATCTCCGGGTGTTCCCAGGGACTGAGAATAAAGCCAGCAGCCTGGAGGCCACAGAGGAAAGCCAGGCAGGAAGCTCCGCCCTTCAAAGGCCACAGGGTGGTGGGGGAAACACAAACCCGCAGCAAAAGAAACAACCACAGTTCTCAGTGAGGTGCCTGGTGATACGTGTTCTGATAACAGAGTAGCCAGGAATGAGGGAGGAGAGCCTGGTGTGGGCTGCGTTGAGCTGAACTGAGAGTGATGTGTGCCTGCAATGCCAGCACTCCAGAAGTCTGAGGCAGGAGGATTGCTGGAACTTCATGTCCAGCCTGAGCTACAAAATAAAGCACTCCCCCTCCCTGTGAGGGGAGGTAGGAAGAGAGAAATGATGTAGTTATACTTTAATTTTAAAAGAGGGGTGTGTGCAAAAACAAACAAGCAAGCCAGGCAGTGGTGAACATCTTTAATCCTAGAAATAGGCAGGCAAATCTTTTTGTTTGTTTGTTTGTTTGTTTGTTTTTGAGACAGGGTTTCTCTGTGTAGCCTGAACTCACTTTGTAGACCAGGCTGGCCTCAAACTCACAGAAATCCGTCTGGCTCTGCCTCCCGTGTGCTGGGATTAAAGGCGTGCGCCACCGCTGCTGCCACCGCTGCCTCCACCACCACCACCACTGCCAGCATGTGAGGATAGCCTGGTCTACAAAGGAGCCAAGGCTACACATACAGACACACAGACACACAGACACACACACACATACACACACACACACACACACACACACACACACACGGATGGGGGTTGGAAAGATGGATCAGCAATAAAAAGAGATTCTAGTGTTGGGATCCCAGCACCCATGGCAGGTTGCTCACAAGTGCTTTGTAACTCTGTCCCCGAGGAATCTGATACATTTTCTTGCCTCTTAGGGCACTCATACAAGTATATACACTCACAGGAATAAAATAAATGAAAATCCAATAAAAAATGGCGGCAGAGGTGCCTGGCTAGATGGCTCAGCGGGTGTCTTAGGGCTTTCTACTGCATTGATAAAACACCATGAGGAAAAGACATGGAGGAAGAAGGAGTTTATTCCAGACAGATCACAACTCATCACTAAGGGAAGGCAAGGCAGGAACAGAGGCAGAGGACACAGAGTGTCACTGCTCACTAGCTTGTTCCCAATGGCTTGTAAAGCCTGATAGCATCCGGGACCGCCTGCCCAGGGGTGGCCCCACCCACAATGGGGTGTGCTCTCCCACATCCATCATCAATCAAATGCTCCGCAGATTTGTCCACATACCAATGCTTTTTAAAAACTTTTAAAAATTTGTTTTGGTTTTTTGAGGAAACAGGGTTTCTTTGTGTAGCCTTCGCTGTCATGAACTACCTTTGTAGACCAGGCTGGCTTTGAACTCAGAGATCCACCTGCCTCTGCCTCCTGAGTGCTGGGACTACAGGTGTCCACCACCATGCTCTGCTCACATACCGAAGTTATGGAGGCATTTTCTCAATTAAGCTTCTTTCAACAGGAGCACGCCTTTAATCCCAGCACTCGCGAGCCAGAGGCAGGTAGGTGGATCTACAGAGTCCAAGAAAGCCAGGGTCTGTTACACAGAGAAATTCTGTCTAAAAAAAAAAAAAAAAAAAAAAAAAAAACAACAACAACAACAACAACAAAAAAAACAGGTGCTGGAGAGATGTCCCAGCGGTTAAGAGCACTGGCTGCTCTTCCAAAGGACCAGGGTTCAGTTCCCAGCACCCACACGGCACCTCATAACTGTCTATATATCTCCAGTTTCAGGGGATCTGACGTCTTCACAGATACACAAAGACAGGCAAGACAGCCGGGCATGGTGGCGCATGCCTTTAATGCCACCATTTAGCACTCGGGAGGCAGAGGCAGATGGATCACTGTGAGTTCAAGGCCAGCCTGATCTACAAAGTGAGTCCAGGACAGCCAGGGCTACACAGAGAAACCCCCGTCTTGAAAAACAAAAACAAAGACTGGCAAGACACCTACGCATATAGTAGACAGATAGATGAGACGTCCTTTCTTCCCAAATGTTAAGTGGACATAACATTAGTCAGCAGGTGGGTAAAGTGCTCACTTCTAAGCCTGAGATTGGACCCAGAACTTTTAAATTTTTTTTGTTTGTTTTTTGTTTTTCGAGACAGGGTTTCATTATGTAACCCTGGCTGTCTTGGAACTCATTGTGTAGAGCAGACTGGCCTCGAACTCAAGATTCACCTGCCTCTGCCTCCCTAGTGCTGGGATTAAACGAGTGTGCCATCACCTCCCAGTTGGCCTCACAACTTATCTCTTGCTCCTTCCCTCCCTCTCTCCCTCCCTCCCTCCCTCCTTGTCTGTCTCTGTCTGTCTGTCTGTCTCTCTCATAGACAGGGTTTTTCTGTGTAGCCCTAGCTGTCCTGGACTCATTTTGTAGACCAGGCTAGCCTCCAACTCAGGGATCGGTCTGCCTCTGCCTCTGGAGTGCTGGGATCAAAGGCATGCGCCACCACACTCGGTGCCCGAGTTTGGAATCTTGAAGGAAAGCACTGGCATGGTGGACCTCAGAACCTTACGAAGTTCTGGGTCCCTGGTCGGCGTGGGGTGAAGCATCTCAAGACTTCGACGTACAAGTCCGATCAAGGGACCCCAGAGTCTCCAAGTGCACTTTGACCTAAGCAGTGTCTTCCAGAGCAGAAACAGTTACTTAAAACAAGGACCTGAAAGGCGTGCTCGCCCCCTGCTGGCGAGTGCTGGGACTGTGCCAGAAGCATCCGCGGCCTGAGAAGTCAACATGCTCTTATGAAGGGTGGCTGCTTCCCAGTGTGGTCCAGCCTGTGAAATCACAGGGCATTTGTTCACCTATGCAAGGCATCTCTCAAGGCAGTTCATCTTGTTTACTTTTTCTTTTCCTGAAACAGGGATTCTCTGTGTAGCCTTGGCAGTCCTGGACTCACTTTGTAGACCAGGCTGGCCTCGAACCCACAGAGATCCGCCTGCCTCTGCCTCCCAAGTGCTAGGATTAAAGGCGTGCGCCACCACCCACCGCTGGGTCGAAAATTGTTTTTCTTTAAAAAGAACTTACCAATGTGTACACATGTCTGGCCTGCATATGTCTATGTACCACATGTGTCCAGAGACTTCAGAGGCCAGAAGTGGATGTGCCATGCCCTGGGTCTGAGTCACAGATGGTTGTGTACTGCCATGTGTGTGCTGGCAATGAAACCTGGGTCTTCTGGAAGAGTAGCCAGTGTTTTTGGGCTTTTTGTTTGTTTGGTTGGTTTTTTGAGACAGGGTTTCTCTGTGTAGCCTTGGCTGTCCTAGACTTGTTTTGTAGACCAGGCTGGCCCTCGAACTCACAGTGACCCGCCTGCCTCTGCTTCCCAAGTGCTGGGATTAAAGGCATGTGCCACCACCCGGCTCAGCCAGTGCTCTCAACTGCAGAGCCACATCTCCGGCTTCCACATTCATTTCTTCTAAGCTGGTGACTTGATGTACCTACTTGTCAGCTTTCTGCTATACTTTAGTCAAGGCTTTCCGGCCTTGTGAGGCTTTGTTTTTTGAGACAGGGTTTCTCTGTGCAGCCCTGGCTGTCCTGGAACTCACTTTGTAGATGAGGCTGGCCTCGAACTCACAGAGACCCGCCTGCCTCTGCTTCACGAGTGCATCGCCACACCTTGCTGCTTGGGAGGCTTCTGGCAGTGAGATCCCATACAGCATGTATGGTTCTAGTGTGTTCTGCCAGATTTTACAGAACAAAGTTGGGCACCTCCCTAGCTTTCCTCTTTCCTCATTTATCTGTCTCTCCTTCCCTTCCAGGCTGGCCTTGAATTTGAAGTAATCCTCCTGCATCACACTCTGGAATTCTGGGGTGATGGGTGTGCACCTCCAGGCCTGGCTTGGAACTCCACTGGCATTTGGCAGTGACTCCTGGCAAGGCTTGACCCTGTCCCAAGCTAAAAGACACACACTGAGGCTCTCCCCATTGGCTTTGCATTTTCTGAGGGTGGGGTCCTCCAAATGTCCCCTCATCCTGGCTGTTTTGTGTGTGTCCCTGTGAGGCCACAGGCCAGGGCTGGGTGTCAACTAGCGTCTACATTCCTTTGTGAGAAGAAGAGGGCCTCACTGGACCTGCATCAGGATGGTGGGGCTGGCCAGCAAGCCCCAGGGGTCCTCCTGCCTCTGGGGCTGCGACTTCAGGGATGTGAACTCAGGTCCCCCAGCCTGTGCACTCTGCGGTGGAGGCACCTCAGCCCAGCTATTTTGTTTTTTAATATATTTTATTAGTTTGTTCATATTACATCTCAATTGTTATCCCATCCCTTCTATCCTCCCCATTCCTCCCTCCCTCCCATTTCCCCCTTACTCCCCTCCCCTATGAAACTTGATACCCTATGAGCATATACAGGAGGAGGAGGTCCCCCTCAGTCACAGTCAGCTCTCTATCCTTATCCTTATCTTGGCTGCTGTTTTCCTGCAAGTCTTGGAAGTCAAGCCCCACGTGCAGCCTTTCCTGGTGGCGGCATGCTGCCCTCTAGTGGCTACAAGTGGACAAGCGACAGTGTCTTACCAAAATTATACCCAAAGCAGCAGGTTATGCAAACAGAAAAGATCCAAGTGCCCTGATGCACTCTGCTAACATGGGACAACGCGGTGATTACAGGTACACACCACCACTCCGGATGCACAGAGGATTAAAGGAACTCCTCCATAGGGCACGCCTGTAATCCCAGCACTCAAGGAGGCAGAGGCAGGTGGATCGCTGTGAGTTCCAGGCCAGCCTGGTCCACAGAGTGAGTCTAGGACAGCCAAGACTACACAGAGAAACCCTGTCTACAAACAAACAAACAAACAAACAAACAAACAAAACAATAACAACAAAAACCAAAAAAGAAAGAAGAATATGGGGAACTTCCAAGTTGCCCATGGAGTTGGGGTTGAGGGTGGTCCGTGTCACTTCTGAACAGGGTTAGGGGGCCTGGGGGTGCAGAGGAAGCTGGACATTTTCAGGGAAGTTGGATTCTTGAGAGATGGGCTCCAGGTGTTGGGGTGGGGAGGCGGGGGGGGGGGGGCAGGACTGCATATGAAGTGATGGGCTGGAGTGTGCCAGAGGACCCCTGGTGGGAGTGCATGGAAGGGGCAGGTCCATGTCTGGCAGGGTGTGCGTGCTCACGTGCTTGCGTGCGTCAGCCTGCAGGCAGCTAGCCTGGGACTATGTTACACCCTAAGCCCTGCACTTCCTGGGAAGAGGAACCTCTCCCACATTCTGCCTGAGGCTGAAGGAGACTAGATTGACAGGCTCATGTTGCCAGGGTTCCTGCTCGGCCAAAAGTGACTGAGTCAGCTTCCAGGAGCTGAGGGCTCTGGGGCAGAGAGTCCCGCACTCACGCCCACTCTTTCTGCAGCTCCTGACTACAGTGAGAAAACAGGCATAGTCTGTTCATACGCAGGTTTATTAGGTCATAGCTCAGGCCTGCATCACGGGCCGGGACATTTCCGCCTGGAGCTTCACACCGGAGCCTGCAAAGCCTGTGCCGCCCTGGAGAGGAAAGAAAAGAACAAGTTGGAGGAGCCTCTTGATAGGTGGGGGTTGGAGTCCCAGGGCATGCGCAGGAAAATGGAGTGGAGCATTAGAAAGAAAAAGGCTCCCAGCACTCGGGAGGCAGAGGCAGGCGGATCGCTGTGAGTTCGAGGCCAGCCTAGTCTACAAAGTGAGTCCAGGACAGCCGAGGCTACACAGAGAAACCCTGTCTCAAAAAACCAACTCCACCCCACCCCCGCAAAAATGCCAAGGTGCTCTGGGGAAACAGGAGTGTGTGTGTGGGGTGGGCTATAAGGGGCTAGGTAGAGACCAGGGCAGACATGACTGGCACACCAGAGAGCAGTGCAGGCTAGGATGGGGTAAGGGCAGCTCACCCGCTGCAGCACGATGATGTCGCGTTCTGTCAGCGTGTCCCCGGTCACAGGGTCCACCATGTCCTTCCGGATCAGTTTCTCGACACACTCCAGGGTGACCACAGCCCCACTGCAGGAGAAGACATAGTGCTGAGATCGGCCCCGGGGGTGGGGTGGGGGCACCGCGGACCCCTCCAACCTCTTCTCCCCGCCCCCTACTCACGAGGGCCGTAGCACCGCACACGGTGTGGAGTTGCTCAGGCTGTCTCGGGTCACTGCACAGACGTAGCGCTCGCTGCGTGTGATGAGCCCCACCCGGTCCACAGAGTCGTCCAGCTGCGTGAAGCGCACGGGCGTCAGGTCTGACATGCGCAGCGGCTTTCCACTCATCGGGCAGGTGACGGTGCGGGACTGCGGGCAGAGGCAAAGGTCAATAGGGGGATGTGAGGAGGAGGAGGGGTGGCGCACATCTGGGAGCTCACCGGCTTTTCCAGCTTGGTGGCCTTTGCCTCGGGCGTCAGGGAAGGAATCCAGAAGCTGGGCAGCGCCTTGTCCTTGCCCTGGGATCCGGCGCTGGGCCCCGGCTGCTCACCATCTGTGGGAGGGAGAAGCTGGGGTACACGCCTCAGGAAGCTGCTCCGTGAAGACCCGACCAAGGGCAGGTGGCTCCTTGTTACCTGTGTTGGGCGTGGTGGCAGCCTTGGGCATGAAGGGGTTGAGGGGCCGGCTCACGATGGCTGCCTCCTTCTCCAGGAAGCCACGGACTTGGTCGTGCGCTGCAGCTCTCTGGAGCTCTTTCTGCTCTTCCCTCCGGGCTCCTCGCTGCTTCTCATAGGCCTGGGGGGGGGGGGTTGGGGGTAGGGCCTGGCTTAGCATCCTGGGGCCAGCCTGGTACCTACCCTGCCCACCAGTGGGAGGATGGAGCCTTGAGTGGTCCTGCAGGGCCTGGCAAGAGCTGCTGGGGCTTTTGTGTGCTAAGGTGGCCCTGGCGGTTCAGAACCCGTGGTGGGGGGGGGGGGGGGGGGGGGGGGGGGGGGCTCAGTCTGCCTGCTGAGACTGGGGCTCACGTAGCCCAGGCTGGTCTGGAACTCACTACGCAGCCAAGGGTTGAACTGAGGATCTTCTACCAACCAAATCGCGCCACCACAGCTGGTTATTGAGCGGTGCTGAGGCCTGGCTGCTTAGTGGTACATACTGAACCACATGTCTAGCCACAAGGTAATGTGGCCAACATGCATAGACTCTGAAGGTCACATGGTAAGCACTCAGTACACATGCTAACTATCCAGTGAACCTGTCCTGTGTGTCTGTGGTGAGGTTAGGGGTGGGGGTGGCTTAGAAGTCCACAATTAGTACAGTGTGACCAGAACAGGTAAGGTATGCCCCTTCCTCAGTCCTGCCCAGCAGGTGTCAAGTAGTCATCGGCAGAGGCTCGCTGGGTCACCTGGCTGATGAGGTGGTGACAATCCTGAGGCCATGAAGGCCTCCAACAGGGGCACCATGTAAGGGGGAGTCTGGGTAGCCACTGGGCTGTGGGGAAGACACAGAGGCTGGGGAGCAGGCACTGAGCATGCCTGAGGCCAGAGGTAGAAAGCAGGCTTCGGCCACAGACAGTATCCGCCGAGTGCCTGGTGCCAAGGAGAGCAGAGCAAACTGCCGCAGGTGCTGCAGTCCAGGGCGGACACGGCAGGGAGTCTGAGAGCGCACACCAGAGTCACAGGTTCTTAGAGCGGGGTTAGCAGGTGCGCCCAGAGGCCCTGGCCTACAGGAGGTCAGCACAGGTGCTGCCTGGGCCGAGAGCTGAGTGGAAGGATCTATCTACAGAGAAGTGGGAGGAGGTGGATGGGGTTCCAGGCAGGGACCCCGCCCGCTGTGTCTCTTCGCTGCGATCGGACCCCATCACCTTCATCTGCCGGGCGACCTCCTTCTTCTGATGTAGGATAAACTCCAGGATCGCCTCCCTTTCATACAGGTAGCCATCTGGGCTGCAGAGAGCAGATGAGGAAAGCATGGGTCACACGGGGGCATCCACTCTCACCCTGGGGTACCACTGAGCATCCTTAGGTGGCATCTTCCATAGCACTCCCTTCAGCCCAGCTCTTTTTGTTTTCTTTTGAGACACGGTGTCCTGCAACTCAGGTTGGCTTCAAACTACTATGTAGTAAGGCTTGCCTTGAACTGCTGATCCCCCTGTCTGCATTGCCCAAGTGCAGGGACAACAGGTGTGTACTGCACCTGGTTTTCTGTGGTGCTGGGATGAACCCAGAGCTCCAGGCATCTAGGAGAAGGTGCTGTACCCACCGAGCCGGCCGCAGCTAGCAGCACCTGTGGTGGAGGAAAGCCTGCCCTGTCTCTGGTGAGAGCTCTGAGGCTCTGGAAGGTTGAGCGACTGCTAAACCCCCACATACCAGCTGCCCCTCTGCCCTCTGAGCCCCGCCCCGGCTCACGTGACTACAGGATCATGGCAGGGCTGCAGAGAGAGACAGCAGCAGTCGAAGTCCTTCACAGCATCCCGGCTTAGCCGAATGTTCTGGGTCCCATAGCCCGAGGCCGCTGGCGACAGAAAAAAGGTTGTGGTGAAGGGAGGGACAGGGAAGTGCCTTTCACCAAATGCCCAAGGAAAGCATGGAGGTTGAGTGGGGCCTGAGGAAGGCACAGGTCAGTCTTACTCTCCTCTCCCTGGGGTGGGAGCCACCGTAGCTCTCAGCCTTCCTTTCTGCAAAGCTGGTACCCAGGAATGGTTGGGAGGAGGGGGAACTGACATGGGATGATGGGCCGCGCTGCCTATGGTCGCCATCATTAGTATAGGTGGGGCAGGGGCAGGCCACTCAAAGGCAGAACTCCATACAACAGAGGTGTAGAAAGCCACACCCCCACGGAGGATGACAGAGAGGCGAGGGTGAGGCCCTCCAGGTGGTACCTGTGTCCTTCTTCTTCTCGTGGTAGGTGTACACAGCCCCTGCAGTGCAGTTTTTGCCGTGCCGGGTCATCCTGTGGCAGAGAGGGGAAGTGGCAGGCTGGGGTGACCCCAGGACCTTCACAGAGAACAAGAACAACCCCTCCCCCCGGGCTTGAGGTCAGAGGCCTGTCTGACTCACATAAAGGTCAGGGCTAAACCTCAGGAGTACATGGGTCTGAAGCGGGGACGAGGGCAGGCCAGGCAGCGCCAGGACCACTTCCTTTTGTTTTTGAGACAGAGTCTCATTATGTAGCCTGGGTTGGCCTCAAACTCTTCCTGCCTCTGTTTCCAGAGTGCTGGATTTAAAGGCGTGCACCACCACTACTGCCCGGCACCTTTATGTTTTAAAAATGGAATCTCACTCTGTAGCCCAGGCTACTTTGCATTCCGTGCAAACCTCCTGCCTCAGCCTCTCATATGCTGCGAGGACAGGCTTATGCAGTTCATGCTGAGGATCTGACCTGGCGCTTCTCCCTAGGCAGGCGTTCTGCCAACTGAGCTGCATTCCCAGCCCTCCAGATGTGCTTTTCACCTCTCACGCTTATGTTAGTAAGCCCAGGTGTACACTGGTGACCCTGGCGTTTGGGAGGGGGAGGAAGGGCAAATGTTGACAGTCCTTCTCATCTACAGTGTGACTGGGGGCCAGCCTGGGCTACATGAGCAAACAAAACAAGTTAACACTTTTGCAACCCAATTGAAACCTTGACTTTAAAAGAATAAATCATGGCCAGGGCAGTGGTGACTCACACCTTCAATCCCAGCACTTAGGAGGCACAGATGTGAGAATCTCTGAGTTCAAGGCCAGCCTAGTCTACAGAGTGCGCTCCAGGACAGTCAGTGCTAAACAGTGAGACCCTGTCTCAAAAAAAAAAAAAAAAGTTCTAGGTCCATCCTCTATCTGCCCAGCAGGCATGTCCTCACTTCATACTGTGGCTGCAGTCTGACCGTGGCATGACGGTCCCCTTTAAATGCTGTGGACGGACAGTGCGGTCTGCAAGGAGCGGCAGGTCAAGAGCTACACCCACTAGTTGTCCACACCAGCTCTCAAGAAGCCCAGGCTGGCCACCTAAGCTATGAAGTGGAGGGTGGCCTTGAACTTCCTATCGTCCTGCCTCTACCTCTGGTGTCCTAGACAGGACAGGCAGATGCCACCAACCCCAGGAATGGAGAGGTGGCTCAGTGGTTAAGAGCAGTGGCCACTCTTCTAGAGTCCCAGCACCCTCATGGTGGCTCCCAACCACCTGTACATCAATTCCAGAGGCTCTGACCCCTCTCCTGACTTCCTGGACACATGGACATTCAGGCAAAACACATATTAATAAAAATAAAGTTAAAAAAAATTTGAAGCCGGGCGTGGTGGCGCACGCCTTTAATCCCAGCACTCGGGAGGCAGAGGCAGGCGGATCGCTGTGAGTTCGAGGCCAGCCTGGTCTACAAAGTGAGTCCAGGATGGCCAAGGCTACACAGAGAAACCCTGTCTCAAAAAACCAAAAAAAAAAAAAAAAAAAAAAAAAAAAAAAGTTAAAAAAATTTTAAAGATAAAACTTTTTAAAGACTGATTTCTATGTGTAAAAAAAATTTTTAAAGATAAAACTTTTTAAAGACTGATTTCTATGTGTCTGGGTGTTTTATCTGCATATGTCTGTGTACCACCTGTGTGCCTGGTGCCCGCAGAGGCCAGAGGAGGGCGGGGTCAGATCTCCTGAAGCTGGAGTTTTAGATGGTTTCTCCTCACACCTTCCCCACAGGGTTTCCTGTAACTGTCACCAAGCACAGCTCAGCTGAGAAATGTTGTCCCTAGGAGACAGCCCACAGCCCCTCATGAGCTCGCAGTGAGTTCAAGGCCAGCCGGGACCACCGCTTTGCCTGCAAGTGCGTCTGTGCACCCACCTGCATGTGCGGTGCCCAGGGAGGCCAGAAGAGGAGGGTCAGATGGCCTGGAACTGGAGCCATGCGGATGCTGGAATTGAACCTGGGTCCTCTGAAACAGAACCATACTTGCTGCTTTTGCACAAGACCTGGAGTCAGTTTCCAGCACTGACATGGTGGCTCACAGACACCTGTAATTCTAATTTCCAAGAAACCCAATGCCCTCCCTGACCCCAGAGGAATCAGACACACATACATGCCTGCAAAATGCTCACACACATAAAACAAATCTTTACATAGAGAATTTTTGGCCAGCTATGGCTACACTGTAAAACAGTCTCAAAAACCAAACAATGGAAGGCAGATGACCCAGGGAGTGACGGGGCTCACCTGAGCTGTGAAGCAGAGAACAGTCCTGGAAGTTGCCCTCTGACCTCCACTAGGATTGGAGGCCTGCATCATTGTGCCTGGCCCTAGTTTGGAAAATCTGAGCACCTGTGGTCCCTGACATCACACCAATATGATATGTAAAAACTCTCCTGGAGGCAGTGAAGGGGGCCGTGGAGAGAAATGGGTGTGCCCTGAATCCACGGACAGGTGTCAGTCACATGCAGCCTGGGTGAGCAGGTCTGGATGATTTTACAGACACTCAATGGCTAAGAGACGCCTGCACACGTGTACATGCCAGAGACGAGGACCCTGACCTTGAGAAAGACCATGCTCCAGAATCCAGCTCCCAAGTCCAGGGCCAAGTTCTGCCCATGGCAGCGGTTTCTCAACCTTCCTTCTGCCGCGACCCCACGTGCTGGTGACCCCCAGCCATAAAAGTATTTTCGTTGCTACTTCATAAGTGGAATTTTGCTACTGCTATGAGTCATAATGTGAGTGTCTGATAGGCAGGATATGTTTGTTATATGCAACCCCCAGCGGGGTCATGACCCACAAGTTTTAATACCACCTTGTGGGTGGGTATGGGGTGGGGGTATCTCAGGTAAGCATTCTGGCCATGCTCTGGCTCCCTTGGCCTCTCTTGTAAAGATGAAGTCCTGTGTCAGGGGCATGAAAGTCAACTTGCATCTTCGAAACAAGCATGACAATACAGGAGTGCACAGAAATTCTAGCAGATCTGGGGTGGGGCTGGAGAAATGGCTCAGAGGCTGCTCTTTCAGACCCGACCAGGGTTCAATTCCCAGCAACCACAGGGCAGCTCTCCACTGTCTGTAACTCCGGTTCCAGGGGATGTAGTACCCTCATACAGACACACACACAGGAAAAACACCAATGAACATACAATAAATAAACCTCTTTTTATTTTTTATTTTTGGTTTTTCGAGACAGGGTCTCTCTGTGTAGCCTTGGCCATCCCGGACTCACTTTGTAGACCAGGCTGGCCTCGAACTCACAGCGATTCGCCTGCCTCTGCCTCCTGAGTGCTGGGATTAAAGGCGTGCGCCACCACGCCCCGCTGCAAACCTCTTTTTAAAAAAATCAAGATCTGGCTGGCGGGGTGGTGGCTTAGGCCTTTAATCCCAGCACTTGGGAGGCAGAGGCAGGCGGATCTCTGTGAGTTCGAGGCCAGCCTAGACTACAGAGTGAGTCCAGGACAGCCAGGGATACACAGAGAAATCCTGTCTTGAAAAACTAAAACAAATAAATAAATAAAAAAATCAAGATCTGGGCTGGAGAGATGGCTCAGAGGTTAAGAGCACTGGCTGTTCTTCCAAAGGTCCTGAGTTCAATTCCCAGCAACCACATGGTGGCTCACAGCCACCTATAATGAGATCTGGTGTCCTCTTCTGGCGTGCAGGCAGAATATTGAATAAATAATAAATAAATAATTTTTTTCAAAAATCAAGAGGCAGGCAAATCTCTGTGAGTTCCAGGCCAGCCTGGTCTACAAAGAAAGTCCAAAATTCAAGGCCAGCCTCAGCTACAGAGTGAATTCAAGGTACAGCTGGAAAGTGTCATTGTGACCCTGACTCTAATAGACTGTCGAGGACGGGTGAGGTGAGGCCTAAAATCCCAGCACCCAGGAAGGAGAAGCAGGAAGGTGCCTGGGACCAACGCCCTTGAGTCTCATTCTCAGGGAGGGTGTGTTATGAGGAAAGAAGGTGAACACAGGTAGCACCCCAGTGCTCAGAGGGGGTCCCCCACTGTGTTTTCTGGATGTAGGCAGCACCCAGTGGTCCAGACAACTGTATCTCCACCTTCTGGCTGGCTTGAAGTGCTTGCCCTACTCAGAGCTTGAGGGATAGGCATCCCAGTTCTGACCCTGTCTCCCTTCCTGCTGGCGTCAGCTTTTGTTTTTCCGGTACATTTACATACACTGAACACGGAGATTCTTTTTCTACTTAATTTTGTTTTGTTTTTCAAGACAGGGTTTCTTTCTGTAGCCATGGCTGTCCTGGAACTCTGTAGACCAGGCTGGCCTCAAACTTACTGAGATCCACTCTCGTGTCCTGGGATCAAAGGCATGTGCCACCACACCAGCTTTAATTTTAAGTAGTGTGTGTCCGTGTGTGTCCATGTGTGTGTGTGTTTGTGTGTGTGTATGAACATGTGAATGCAGATGTCCCAATTAGGCCAGAAGAGGGTGGTCCTCAGAGAGCCCTCCAGTTACAGCCTACTTGGATGCTGGGAACCAATTGAGGGTCACCTGGATTACGGGATGCCATCTCTCCAGCCCTCAATGCAGATTTCAGTTTGATGCCACCCTAGCTGGTATCCGACACACCTCCCTCTCTCTAAGAGGGTGTCTTTTGTCCCTTGCAGTCAGTGTGCCCCAAGGGCGGCAGAGGCCATGAGATGGCTCAGTGTGGGAAAGTGCTCTATGAAAAAGCCTGGCGACTTGATGACCTGAATCCCTTCCCAGGATTTCACAGTGGAAGGAGAGAAAAGGCTCCCAAACGCTGCCCTCTGGCTGCCATGGCTGTAAGCACACACCCTCACGTACATACATGCAAATCATAAATTATATAAAGCACCACGAGGCCAGCCAGGGCTAAAGGGTAAGTTCAAGGACAGCTCAGGCAGTGTGGCAACGTGTTCTGAATGCAGCTCCTTGCGTAGTGCAGCGAGCGTGCGCACCCACGTTCCAGCCACTGTGAAGAGACCGCTGTCCTCAACACCAGCCACCAGGACCCCTTGGGGTCTGCCTGCCAGGCTTCTTCTCATCTTCCCAGCCCCCAGGCCTCCTGCACCTGCCGCTGGCTCTCACTCACACCCACCCGCCACCCGCTTCCCGGTCCCCTTGGCTTCTGCCCTTTGTTGACCTTATTGGCAAATCCCTGCTTTATTCTTGGTGGCCAACTGCCTTGCCCAGAGCAGAATCTGGCCCTGGGCGGCTGGTGTCTCTTGGCCACGATACAGGATTCCGCTAGGCTAGGGAAACACTCCCTCTTTAAAGTGAGAGGAACAGCTATAGGGAGGGCACGTTTTTCTAAAGCTTTTGTAAAAATTTTTGTAGATGTCTGTGTGTATGTTTTGTCACACATGTGTGGGTGCCCAGAGGCCAGAAGAGGGGATCAGGTGCCCTGGAGCTGAAGTCTCACATTAGGCCCTATTATTGCTGAGCAATCTCTCCAGACCCAAAGAGCATTTTTCACATGGGACTTTGGTGGGGGTCACAGACATTCAAAGACCATTTGAGGCCCCATGTCAGTCTATCACCAGAAGTGCACAAGCTGCCAGTCGGCCTTCCTGAACAACTAGGGTGTGGTACCTCAGGCCCTGGAGAGTCGAGGGTGTGAAGTCAGGAGGAGGAGGATGTCCACTGAGTTCCTGGCCAGTCTTGGTTGGCCAGGATAAAGAGATTCAGGAGTTCAAGGCCAGCCTAGACCACACAGCAAGACCCTGCTGCAGAAAACAAAAACCCGAGCTGGACGTGGTAGTGAATGCCTTTAATCCCAGCACTGGGGTGGCTAAGGCAGGCGGATCTCTGTGACTTCCAGGCCAGCCTGGTCTACAGATTAAGTCCAGGACAGCCAAGGCTGTTACACAGAGAAGCCCTGTCTCAAAAATCCAAAACCAAAATAATGATGACAGTATTAGTAACTAGTTAGTTAGTATGCCCCTGGCTAAGAGCTCAGAGCCTGTGCACGGGGCTGGGGAGATGGCTCAGTTAAGAAGTGCTTCTCAAAAAAAAAAAAAAAAAAAAAAAAAGAAGTGCTTCTCGCACAAGGATGAGGACCCGAGTTCAGATCCCAGTACCCAGGTCAAAACCGGACCAGCCAGACAAAGCTGTACACAGCTCCAACCCCAGCACTCAGGAGACAGACAAAGATGGATCTCTGTGAGTTTGAGGCTATCCTGGCCTACACAGCAAGTTCTAGGACAGTGGGCTACACAGAGAAACCCTGTCTTAAAACAAACAGCGACAACAAAAACTAACCAATCAACCAAACAAATAACAAAGACTGGTGCTGGAGAGATGGGTCAGAGATTAAGAGGGCTTGCTGGTGCCCGGGCAGTGGTGGTGCATGCCTTTAATCCCACACAGAGAAACCCTGTCTCGAAAAACGAAACAAAAAGGCACTTGCTCCTCTGGCAAAGGAGCAGAGTTGTGTTCCCAGCATCCTATGGCTGGTACCTCACAACTAGGTATAACTCCAGGTCCAGGGAGAGGACAAGGCTTTCCTCTAGCCACCCAAACACACTCAGAGAGACACATTCTGAATTTCATCCCCAGAAATACACACACACACACCCCGCTGAAGAGGAAGTCCCTCCAGTGGATTTTGCTCCCGAGGAATGTGAGAACACATCCATCGAACCCTGAATTCGCATGTTTACAGCAGCAGTAGCACCTGCAACAGCTGAGGAGCACAAAGGGCTCCATCCTTAAAGGGCCATCAAGTGATGGGGGGGAACACAGCGTGGTGCATCTCATCCGACAGTACTGTTCATCCGCAAACAGGCTGTCAGGACAGAACATGGAACCATCCTGAGGCAACACGCTGAGCGAGAGAAGCCAGTCACATGACTCACACCCTGCGTGACTGCACCGAGGAGAAATGTGCACATGAGGCAAATTCATAGGCCTTAGGACTGGGGTGGGAGAGACGGGAAGTGGCAGAGAATGCGGGATAGGATTCTTCTGGGAGTTATTAAACATGTCCTCAAATTGTTCTGAGATAGGATCTCATGTAGCCCAGGTTGGCCTCTGAGTCTCTATGCACCTGAGAGTGACCCTGCACTTCAGGCTCTGTGGTCTCTAACCACTGAGTGGTTCCTCGGTAGCAGGTGGCTGCCTTAGTGCCCTTGGAGGCCAGAAGACAGCATTGGATGCCCTGAGACTGGAGGGATTACAGGTGTGGCCTACCACGCCCCGAGAACACGCTCTAAAATTGTCAGTGGTGATGTCAGCGCAACTCTGTGAATGTCCTACAAATTGCTGACTTGTTTGCTGTTAAGTGGGTAAAGTATAGATTACGTGAAATTATATCCCAGGGAAGCTCACTGGAAATAAGAACATGAGCCAGGAGTGGGGAATGCATGCTTGTAATTTCAGTACTGTGCTGCCCTGTCTCAAAACAAAACAAACCAACAAACCAAGAGGCTGGAGAGACAGTGCCATGGCTAAAAATGCTGGCTGCGCTTCCAGAAGACCTGGGTTAATACCTAACACCCACCCGGCAGCTCACAGCCGGCTGTAATTCCAGCTCCAGGCGCCCTGAGTGCCTTCTGGCTTCTGTGGGCACAGAATGCATATGGAGTGCACAGCACAACACAGGCAAAAAATCCATTCACACAAAATAAAAGCAAACTCTCTTTTTCTTTTTTTTTTTCTTTTGGGGACAGTGTCTCACTATATAGCCCTAGCTAGCCTGGAACTCCATATGTAGACCAGGCTAGCCTCAAACTCAGGAAGATCCACCTACCTCTACTTCCTCAGTGCTGGGATTAAAGATGTCCCCACATCCAGTTTAAATAAACAGTAATCTCCCTACAGAGACATATAATGAAATTTGACTCCAGCCTGGACTACATGCAACCCTGTCTCAAAAAAGAGGTGGTGAAGCTGGGATGGGTGGTGCACGCCTTTAATCCCAGCACTCAGGAGGCCAAGACAGGTGAGTTCAAGGCCAGCCTGGTCAACAAAGTGAGTCCAGGATAGTCAGGGCTACATTGAGAAAAAAAAGAAAAAGCCAAACAAACAAAACCAAAACAAAAAAAGAAAAGCGGGAGGGTAGGAGGAATAGGAGGATACAAATGATGGGATAACAATTGAGTTGTAATCTGAATAAATTAATTAACCCCCCCCCCCAAGAAAAAGAAACGAAAAATGGGGGAAAAAAGCAAAAATAACCAAATATATATACGGCAGAGTATAAACTTTTTAATCTCAAGATTTGGGCATAAGTATTAGCGGCGATGGGTGGTGGCGCACGCCTTTAAGCCCAGCACTCGGGAGGCAGAGGCAGGCGGGTCTCTGTGAGTTCAAGGCCAGCCTGGTCTACAAAGCAAGTCCAGGGCAGTCAGGCTACACAGAGAAACCCTGTCTCGAAAAACAAAATAAAATAAAATAATATAAATTAGTGTTAGCGGCACCCTCCTCCTCACCATTGTCTGGAAAACTGAAACGAATTAAGGAATCCTGCCTCGCGCCGGGCGATGAAGGTGCACGCCTTTAATCCCAGCATTTGGGAGGCAGAGGCAGGCGGATCGCTGTGAGTTCAAGGCCAACCTGGTCTACAGAGGGAATTCCAGGGCAGCCAGGGCTGTTACACAGAGAAACTCTGTCTCGAAAAACAAAACAAAACAAGAAAAGGTATCCTGCCTCAATTCCCACTAACCAGGGACTCCAACGTTCTTCTCTGCACTGGGCCAGGTCGCTTTTCCACTGAGGAACTAGTTTCTGAGAGCTGCCAGGATAAGGGTGAGTGGTTAAAAGGAATGCTGGGAGATGTAGTTCAGCTTCTAAGCCAGGGCCTCCAAGAGCGCCCTGTTAATGATTGACCGGGAATCAGAGTGCGAAACCTTATCCTACGTCCCTCAGAACTCCAACTATCCCCCACAGAAAAAAAGGATCTTAGCGACGCGACCCCTCGCCGCCCGCAACTCACCTCGCAAACGGTTCTCCGACTTGTCGTGGCTTCAACTGTGTCCCGAACCGGAAGAAAGTACTGTTGTGGTTTTTTTTTCACTCCCACTCCTCCCACTTCCGCCCTCAGTAGAAACCGGAAATAACACTGCCCCTAGTTTCGGAGGCGATTTTTCTGGCTTAGGAGGTGCTTTCTTCTTTTCGTCCACCCCCCGGAAACGTGAGAGACAACTCGAAGGTTCCGGTGAGCGAAAGTGACTTAACTATCCGAGACAGCTTAGCCTGTACTAGGCATTCCCCGGAGAGCGGCGCGGTCTGAGTTTCAGGACTAACTCCTTCGCCCAGGGATTCTGATACCCACTTTCCCAAATATACAGCTACTTTTTCCGTTGCATCTTAAGAGACGATCAAGTTAAGAGCGATAGTCAAAGATCATGAGGGCAAGCTGTTCAAGTTACCCTCAGGAAACAGGTTGACTGTGGTAACGCCCAGTTATTCTAGGAACCAAAGCATTCTGTTCCCACCAGTTTGTAGACCTCCAGGGAACCAAGATTTCTTTTCGGGGCTCTGCCAAGCAAGTTGTCTGTAAAGAGAGACCCGGGCTGGGAGAAGACGTAGGAACAGGCTCTAATAAAGCCCCCTAGGTCCCTGCATAGCGTAGGAAAGCCTTGCTCGTTGCATGTGGAGCTGTATCTCTGAAGACTTTGGTCCTAAGGTCCCTTTAAGTACTTTGTCCCTTACCTGAGTCCCTCCCAAAGCAGGTAATTAATAGCCCCGCCCCCTACTAGTTGCCGGATCCGGGCCTAGTTACTGAAGTGGAGCACCACTCCTCCCTCTCCCCCTTCCTCCTCCCCACCCCTTTGTACAACTGGCTACTGCTAACCTAGAGGGTCTTCATTAAAGAAGTCAGAGGCAGGGCTCCCAGGTCTGGGCAGGTAAGTGAATGAATGCTCTCAGAGAAACTTGGGGGCGGGGGTTCTGGTGTCCTGACTCCCCACGACTGGGATCTAGAAACTTGGGACCCTTGGTCCTCGATCTCAGGGCCTTGTCCCCTCAAGCTTTCAAGACCTAGAAATAGACACCTGGTCTGTCCTGTAATCTTTGATCTCTGAGGGTGGATGGGGCAACAGCGGACAGAGGGAGGTTGACTTGGACCGGAATCTGCCAGGTTGGAAGGGACCAGGACTGAAGAGGAACCTGTTTAAACGCCTACTGCGTTAGGTCTGTGGTGGGTGCTGAAGTATAGCCTCGGCAACTGTGTGCTCCTCATTGGGCTAGCACTGTCACCTCTGAAATCCTCCTCGGACATTCAAATACCTGGTACAATAGACACGCGACTTTATCACCCGGCAGCAGAGGTTCCTCGGCTGTAGAGTGGCAGGCGGGCTAGCATTGCTTTGAGGGTTCAGATGCGTTGCTAAAGCCCCACAGTGTCTGGTGTGGGACCCAGGCTGAGTGCTTGCTCTTATCTTCGTTCATGACTGCAGAGTCCAGGCAGGGAGTCCTTGCCTCGTACGTACCTCTCGGCAGGCATTTGTCATCTGGGAATTCACATAAACTATGAGGGGCCACCCTCCTTTGCTCTTAGTCTATATGGGATTGGCCACCTGTCTGGACACCTTACCTCATAGAGAGCAAAACCAAGGTGAGTGTTTGGGGAAGAGCCTTGCGGCGGTTTAATTTCTGCCTTCCCCTACCCAGGATACTTGCTGGCTTCCCGGAGCCCGATCCTTCTCCCTCAGATCCAGGAAGTCCATGCCCCAGCCCTCCCTCAGACCCAAAAGTCCATGCTTCGGCCTTTTCCCTCACACCCCCAAGCCCAAGCCCTAGCCTTCCTCCTTCAGAAAGAGAACTCCAGGCTCCAGTCTTCCTCCTGCATACCCTATGGGGCAGACCCTGGCCCTATTGCTCAGACCCAGCCCCTGGCACTAACTGCTAGAACCCATGTAGCTCTTTATCTTCTTTGTCCCCAGTCCTAAGGACTCTGTGCTCTTGACCCTTATCCTTAGTTCTTGACATCTTCTTGGATCCCCTGGAGGCCCAGAGTTTCCTAGTTAACCACAAGCGTTTTCCTCGAGCTAACCACTGGGACTTGGAGTTGCTGACCCCTGGGAACCTGGAACGGGAGTGTCTGGAGGAGAGATGCTCTTGGGAGGAGGCCCGGGAATACTTTGAGGACAACACAAAAACGGTGAGGGCCTCAGAGGACCCTGGCATCAAGGGCTTCTCTGGCTTGTCCAGGTGTTAAGGATCAGGGGTGTCCAGCCTTCACCTCCCTCTCCACCTCTTCGGGGTCTCAGAAGTCAGGTGGACTGGTTGTTGTGGGGGGCCATGTCAGGGTGGATTGGTTGTTGAGGGGGGCCATGTCAGGGTAGATTGGTTGTTGTGGGAGGCCATGTCAGGGTAGATTGGTTGTTGTGGGGGGCCATGTCAGGGTGGATTGGTTGCTGAGGGGGGCCATGTCAGGGTGGATTGGTTGTTGAGGGGGGCCATGTCAGGGTAGACTGGTTGTTGAGGGGGGCCATGTCAGGGTGGTGGATTGGTTGTTGAGGGGGGCCATGTCAGGGTGGATTGGTTGTTGAGGGGGGCCATGTCAGGGTAGACTGGTTGTTGTGGGGGGCCATGTCAGGGTAGATTGGTTGTTGTGGGCGGCCATGTCAGGGAGGATTAGTTGTTGTGGGGGGCAGTGACTCTGCATGTTTAGTTGCTGTTTTTCTCTTCTCTTCCCCTCCAATCCTAGGAACGCTTCTGGGAAAACTATAAGTACAACGGCAAGGGAGGTGAGTGTGCCCAGCCCTCTTGCTCTGACGTGGACACGGTCAATCCAAAGTCCCCTCAATATATACAAGGCCACCTGCCCTCCAATCCCATGCTGTTCAGAGGTGACTGACAAGGTGTCTCCTCCCTTTTCACTATGGCCCTTGTCTGAGAAACCCAGCACAGTGCATTCATGCACATTCATAAGAGGGCCCAAGTCCTCAGGGTGGGGACATGTTGGGTGGGTGGCTGGGACAAGGGGTTACTGTCATGGGGCCCATCAGAAGGACAAACACACCTGGGCCTTGCTCTAGAGACCAGAGCCGCCCCCCAGCCCCTTAAAAGCATCTTGGTTGTTGCTGGTGGGACTGTTCCCTAGCAACAGAGGTAGGGCAGGAAGCCTGGCCATTCTCACCTGTCCAGCCCCTCCTCTGAGTTCTGAAGCCCTCATCCTGGCTTGAGCCTTGTTGCTAAGGGGGGCTGCTCCTTAGCAACAGGGCCCTAGCCAGGCCAGACTGAGGAAGCCAGAAGCACTACCTGGCTGGCTTCCCCTCCCCCACAGCCCCATGCCAGCCACAGCCTGCCTGGTTGCTAAGGAGGCCTTCTCCCTAGCAACCATACCTAGCTGGAGGACCAGGGCCTCCTGCCCAGCTGGAGGACCCCCCTCTGGGCACCAGCTGCCCCACCCCCTCATGGCCTGGTTGCTAGGGGTGGATGCACCTTAGCAACAGGCCCTCGGTCTCTACTGGAGTCCTCACAATGGAACTGGTTGCTAGGGAGATAGCTTCCTTTACTACAATCTTAGCAAGACCCAGTGGCTCCTTGGATCACCTGAAATCTGCCAGACTTTGGGAGACCCATCTTCCCACTGCACGCTAAAAGCCCTAAAAGCCGGGTGCGGGTGGGGATGGGAGGTAGCCTGATCTGATAGCCCTGGCCTTGGCCTTGCACCCCCAGCTACTCCAGAGGCTGAAGGGGAAAGATTATGAGTTCAAGGCCAGCCTCTGCTACATACCAAGCTCGAGGCCAGCTTGAGACTTGTTGTCTCAATCAAACAAAACTGAGAGCTGGAGAGATGCTTCATTTTGGTGAAGTGCCTGCCTGGCGCACAGCCCCAGACTCTACAGGGGTTGGGGGAGGGGGGGGAGACTGATATACCTCTGTAATCCCACTGTTTGAGAGCAGAGACGGGAGGGCCCATGGAGCGCACTGGCTAACCAGCCTGCCTAGGTCTGTGAGCTTCAGCCCAATGAGAGGACCGCCCCCCCCCATTCCTCCCTGTCTCAAAAACACCAAGGCAGGCCAGTGAGACAGCTCAGCAGGTGACGGTGCTTGTCACCAAGCCAGATGGTCTGCATTCAGTGTCTGGACACCACATGGTACCATGAGAGAACGGATTCTGCATATTGTCCTCTGACCTCTAAACACATGTGGCACACAGGTGCCCCCCCACACAGAGGCACACATAATAAATGATGAAATTTAAAAAAATAACAAAGTAGATGACTCCTAGGTTGAACTGTGAACTGTGGTTACTACATACACGAATACACTCAGGTACCCTTTTTTTTTTTTTTTTTTTTAAATCAACAGTAAGGCCAGGCGTGGTGGCACATGCCTATAATCCCAGCAGTCGGGAGACAGAGGCAGGCAGATCTCTGTGAGTTCGAGGCCAGTCTGGTCTACAAAGTGAGTCCAAGACAGCCAGGACTGTTACCACACAGAAACCCTGTCTCAAAAAAACCAAACGAAATAACCAAACAAAATAAATCAGCAGCAAGGGCTAGACAGCTCAGGGGTTAAGAACACTTTCCACTCTCGCTGAGGGTCTGGGTTCAGTTCCCTGCACCCATGTAGTGGTCAGTCATCAAGTCTAGCTCCAGGACACTTAGCACCCTTCTTCTGACCTCTTATGGCGCCAGGAAGGAATATGGTTCATATACCCATGAAATAAAATAAATCTCTCTCTCTCTCTCTCTTTTTTTTTTTTTTTAGGTTTTTTGAGACACAGTTTCTCTGTGTAACAGACTTGGCTGTCTTAGACTTGATTTGTAGACCAGGCTGGCCTCGAACTCAGAGATCCACCTGCCTCTGCCTCCCGAGTATGCTGGCACTAAAGGTGTGAGCCACCACGCCCCACAGTAAATCCCTCCCCCCCCCCCTCTCTTTTTCAAGACTGGGTTTCTCTGTGGAGCCTAGGCTGTCCTGGGCTTTTTAGACCAGGCTGGCCTGGAACTCACAGCAGTCCACCTGCCTCTAGTAAATCTCTTTTTTAAAGCTAGAAGTTCCCTGGTGGTAGCACAGGCCTTTAATCCAATCTGAAACTCTCCCGTTCCAGGGCAGCCAGCTCCTGTACTAGCCTTTGTAGGTTATCAGGCATGCACACGGTACAAGACACACATGCAAGCAAATCACCCCCACACATAAAATATAAATAAATAATTTTAAAAATTCCGCCTGGACATGGGGGTGCACACCTTTAATCCCAGCACTTGGGAGTCAGAAGTAGGTGGAATTATGTGAGTTCGAGGCCAGCCTGGTCTATGGAGAGAGTTCCAGGACAGCCAAGGTTACACAGAGATACCCGGTCTCAAAAAACCAAAAAAGAAAGAAAGAAAGAAAATAATCATAATCCTAATAATAAACAAAAATAAAAAGAGCCAAAAGCAAACAAAAATTGAGGGTGGGGATGCTGATGTCTCTTTTTGATTCCCTAGTTTGTTGAAGGGGTCTGCACCATAGACATAGCTTCATGTAAGTTTGACACCTCAATATTTCAGGTTGGCGCCTGATTCATCCTGTTAGATGAAGACTTTCTGTCCTTGTGCGTGTCGGGGCCTTCCTAGGGAACGGCCCTTCTGGTGCTCCACTGACCAGTTCAGTTTAAACGGACTATACAGCGTCCTCTCTTCCTTCGGTTCTTCCCCTCCCCCAGTGGTGGGGATGAGACCCCGGGGCCTTTAGTATGCTGCTGCAGGACACCGGCCCAACCACTGAGCTGCATCTCAAACTCTTCAGTTCTTGTTTTGTGACAGGGTCTCACTAACTTACCCAGGCTGACCTTGAATTCACTATCAGACAGAATTCCACCACGGGATCCCCCCCCCCCCCCCCCCCTTCCTAAGTCGCTGAGCGGACAGGTCTGGGGTCAGCAGCCCCTACTCAGATCTCAGTGAATTTTCGGGAGCAGGAAGGGACCCTTGCTTTCTTGGCCAGTGCTCTTCGGGAAAGGTATTCAGCTGTCGGAGGAGGTGGTGGTACTGAGTCGGCGGCGGTGCCCTCTACCCCGCAGGGCGTGGGCGCGTGGACGTGGCAGGCTTGGCAGTGGGACTGACCTGCGGCATCCTGCTCATCGTGCTCGCTGGCTTGGGAGCCTTTTGGTACCTGCAATACCGACGGCGGCGGCGGCATCACCTCGGAGTCCAGGAGTCCTGTCTGCAAGAGTAAGGGGTCTTCCGGAAGGAGGGGGCTACGGGAGGAGGGGAAGAAAGGGGGAAGGAGAAAGCTTGATCTGAGGAGGTGGGCTAAAGAGCAAGAGACCAGTGATGAAGAGTGGAACGTCGGACCTATGGCAAGCCACTGTGGCCATTGCTGTCATCTGGTCAGTATATACAACGGTTCTTTTTTTCCCCCTCGAGACAGGGTTTCTCTGTGTAGCCTTGGCTGTCCTGGACTCACTTTGTAGACCAGGCTGGCCTCGAACACACAGAGAACTCACAGAGGCGCTCTGCAGGCTGTGAGTGACAGCTGTCCGAAGGTAGTCTGCTCCATGGGTACAGGTCACAGCGCTGTTTATATGAGCTCTGAGTTGGGCTTTTTAGTTTGTTTATTTTTCGAGACAGAGTTTCTCTGTGTAGCCTTGGCTGTCCTGGACTCAACTGTGTAGACCAGGCTGGCCTCGAACTCACAGCGATCCGCCCGCCTCTGCCTCCCGAGTGCTAGGGTTACAGGTGCCACCACGCATGGCCCTAGGTATGTCTTTGGCGGCAGCAGTGTCCTAGGCTGCCTGATGGTTGTAGGCGGGTATCATGGTGGCTCATTCCTGTCATCCTGGCACCTGGGGACAGAGGCAGGAGGATCTAAAATGGGATGTATACATGAGGGTATCAGATCTTGGAGTCACAGACAATTGTGAGCTGCCAAGTGGGTGCTGGGAATTGAACCTGGGTCCTTTGGAAGAGCAGTCAGTCTTCTTAACTGCTGAGCCATTTCTCCAGACCCTACAGAGTGAGTCCAGGACAGCCAAGGCTGGAAAAATAGAACAAAACAAAAATAAATAAATAAATAAATAAATAAATAAAATGTAAGTTCAAGGCTAGCCTTGGTAACTTAAATGTGAACAGAGAGGTGAGGGCATAGATCAGTAGTGGAAGACCTGCGACTAAGGATGGCCTGGGTCCTGGGTAGGGGACGGCTTTGTGGGTAAAGCAGTTTGCTCCCAAACTTGACAACCTGAATTCTGTTCAGCGGTTCCACATGATGGAAGTAGAAAACACATTCCCCTGTGTTGGTTTCTGTTCATCATTGTGTGTGGGCATGTGTGCGAACACAGAATACATAACTGTAATTTAAATATAAAGACACAATATAAATAACCGATTTAGTCGAGGTGGCACACGCCTTTAATCCCACCCAGCACTTGGGAGGCAGAGGCAAGCGGATCTTTGTGAGTTCGAGGTCTACAAAGCTAGTTCAGGACAGCCAAGGCTACACAGAGAAGCCCTGTCTTAGAAAACAAAACAAAACTCCCCAAAACAAAAACCAACCAAAAACCAACTAAAAACAACAGAGTTGGAAGCTGGGCGTGGCGGCTCACGCATGGGATCCCACACTCGCGCATGCAGCGGGGGTGGAAGGGTTGCCTGAGAGACTTTGCCTGGAGTTCTGAGACGCAGTGTTGCTGTGTTGTGTTCCTCTGTGTGGACCTACTGCGCTTTGTCCTGTTTGTTCCTGCTTTCTGTCTACCTGAGGTTCCTGTTAATCTGGTGCATCAGGGTGTTTCTGTGGATGATGGTGTAAACTCAGGTTCATTTTCACATCTGCCTGTCCATCAGGGTGTCCTTTGAGACACTTTTTCTCCTTTCCATCTCTGTCACTTCACACCCTCAGTCGGCCTCTTGGTCTGTAACCTTTTGGTATGTACTTTTCTTTCATTTTTTTTCTTTCTTTCTTTTATGAGACAGGGTTTCTCTGTGTAGCCTTGACTATCCTGGACTTGCTTTGTAAACCAGGCTGGCTTCAAACTCACAGCGATCCACCTGCCTCTGCCTCCCAAGTGCTGGGATTAAAGGCGTGCGCCACCACCCCTGGTTTTTTGTTTTTTCGGTTTTTTGAGGCAGGGTTTCTCTATGTTATCATGGCTGTCCTGGACTCACCAGGCTGGCCTTGAACTCCCAGCGATCGACTTGCCTCTGACTTCCGAGTGCTGGGATTCCAGGCATGAGTCACCACTGCCCTGCTTCTTTCTTTCTTTTAAAGTTTCGTTTTATGTGCCTGAGGCCATCGAAGGTCACAAAAGGGGGACGGGTCCTCTATCACTGGAGTTACAGATGGCTGTGAGCCCCCACGTGGGTGCTGGGAATGGAACCTGTGTCCTCAGCAAGAGCAGCAAGTGTGTGGCCAACTCCAACGTAGGGTTTTTTTTTTTTTTTTTTTTTTTTTGGTTTTTCGAGACAGGGTCTCTCTGTGTAGCCTTGGCCATCCTGGACTCACTTTGTAGACCAGGCTGGCCTTGAACTCACAGCGATCCGCCTGCCTCTGCCTCCCAAGTGCTGGGGTTAAAGGCGTGCGCCACCACGCCTGGCTCCAACGTAGGTTTTATACAAACCATACTTTTTTTTTTTTTTCTGTCCCCAGGACCGTACTCATCCCCCTGAGTCCCACGACGCCCCAGTCTCCACCCTTACCCCCAGGCCCTCCCCACCTATGAACAGGCGTTAGCAGCCTCTGGGGTACACGACGCCCCTCCGCCCCCTTACTCCAGGTAAAGGGCCCGGCTTCCCCTAGGGTGGCGCGAGGAAAGGCAACGTGTGGGAGGGGCGGGTCCCCAAGGGCCGGGCCTGGCGCTTTGGGGAAACCTACGTGGGGCGGGGCTTGCAGGGCGGGGCGGGCCCTACGCAATTGTCTATAGGGGCGTGGACCAGCCTTGCAGGGGTGCTGCTTTTCTGGAAGGTGGGGCTTGTGCCTACAGGGTTGAGGATTGGCTGAGGCTCCAAGGGCGGGTCGGTGTGGTCTTGGTGGGTGGGGGGCTGTTTGACTCTGCACTGTACAACCCCCCACCCCACCCGCGGCAGCCTCAGAAGGCCTCACTGAAGACCTGCTCCGGAGCGCGGGCTCTCCGAACTGTGCCCCTGATTCGTAGCGGATTCCGGAAGTCGCCGGCTTCTCTGACCCCTGGGGCTTCAGTGTGTCCGTGGGCGAGTCAGGGTCGTCGGACCCTAGGTCTACGGTCACACACGTGTTTCCGCCGGGCACGGGTACACGCATGCCCCTGCCCCTCCTAGTGGGCAGGCCTCTTGGGAAACTCGGACCAGACGTGACTCGACTGTCCTCCCACCGGTGCCGTGGGGCGCGTACACGCGGGGAACCAGGCCCTTGCATCCGCCTTACTTAGTGGTTTTCCCAACTCGGGCACATGGGCAGTTCGTAATCCAGCATAAAGGTGGGGGGCGCATTTGCAATGCGCTGTAAGAAGGGTGTCACGCTTGTGTCGCATATGGGGAAATGGAGTTGAGCTGAGCTGCCCTCTACCTAAAACAAAACAAAACAAAACAAAAAGCTTGCAAAAGGAAGAAGGGAGTAAAAAAAGACCCTCCCTCAAATCAAAATTTAAACAATGCGAGAAAAATAAAAATGCAAACGAACTGAGACCCGTTCCTGGGCACATCTGCGCGGTGGAACTGAATTTCTGTACAGGCGCTGTGCTCTACACCCCCAGGCTCCGCTGGTGCGCTCGCACTCGTTCGCTCGCTCACGCTACCCCCCCACCCCCCCAGGCTCCGCTAGTGCTCTCTCTCTCTCTCTCTCTTTTTTTTTTACATTTGCACGGGATTGTGGGAGGAAGCGGAGCGCAGCCAGACACCCCGCCGCCCGCCCCCCTTCCCCTCCCCCCTCCCCCAGCCGCCTTGTGCAAAGATGGCTGCACCGTGAGCGCAGAGGAGGAGGAGGCGGCGGCGGCGGCGGCGAAAGAGGGAGCACCCAGCGCCTGCACCCACTCCGGGGCCGTCCGGGACGCCCCCTCCCGAGCGCGCGTCCCCCTTCTCTCTTGCAAGCGCCGGGGCAAAGGCGGAGACAGCGGGGTCCCTCCTCCCCCCTTTCCCTCCTCCAGGGGGAACCCCCCCTCCTTGGCTCAGCGGCTGCACCCCTCCTTTGCCCGCCCCTCGGTCCCTGCCCCCTCCCTCCCCCGCCCGGGGCCTTCCCGGGCCTTCGGTGGCCGCAAAGAAAAAAAAAAAGAAAGAAAGAAAAAAAAAAAAAGGGAGGAAAAAAGCAGCCGAGGGAGCGGCGGCGGAGGAGAGCGCGCGCGCTCCCCCTCCTTTCCCCCCTCCCCCCCCCTCCCCCCAATTTCCACCGCGGCCAATTCATGGACAGGAACTACCCCAGCGCCGGCTTCGGGGACCCGCTCGGCGCCGGGGCGGGATGGAGTTACGAGAGGTCAGCGAAAGCTAGGTAAGGAGCTCAGGAAGACCTAGAGAAACGGGCCAAGAGGTGGGGGATTCCTGCCGGGCCTGGGCCCTTGGCCCGCCCGGCGACGCGTGCATCGCCAACTCCCCCTCCGGCTTTTGCAAGGGAGCGGCCTTCTTTGGGTTTGTAACAACGCCGCCGCCCCAGTTTGCAAATTGCAAACTCTGGCAAAGCCAGCTCCGGCTTGCAAAAGAGAGAAACGAAGCAGGCAAGGCGCAAAAACAAATTCGAACCGGGAAGGCCTTGGGAAATGGGACGGCTTGGGGAAGCAAGGCCCGGACTTGCCCCCATCCTTGGATCCCCGGCTTGCTGACCCCTCCCCCCGGGCGTCTCGGGCTCTGTAACTGCAAAGGTGGGAGGAGAGGAGAATTAGCTCGCAGACCTGGGGGGCGCACACCCCCTCCCAGGTCCTATTGTTCCGGGGCTTCGCGAGGCTGAGCCACTCGGGCCCTCCCCCCTCTAAGAAATTCCGCGCGCAGAGTGGGCACGGGGCCCCGCCCCCTTCTTAAACTAGGGTTCTGTGTGTTGGGGGGGTCCTGAGCTTAGGGACACGCCCCCTTCTGTTCCCCACATCCCTCAAAAGCTGAGAATCGTGGTTGGTCGCCAGCTGTTTGCCCTCCGGTCTAGGGCCACGGATTTAGGTCCTTGCAGGGATAGAGTCGGATCTTTTCCCCGTTGGTGTTTGCGTGTGTGAGCGTGGGCCCCGTGCATGCGTGGCTAGCCGCGTGTTCAGCTGTGAGCCTGAGGCAGCTCTTGCAGTTTAATCTGGTGTTCCTGTCCTCACTCTAACATGCCCTTCAGCCCCTCCCCCTCAACACTTGGCTTTCCCAGAGCGTACAAATTTTTCGAGTGGAACTTCACACTCGGGACCTAATCTCCCCACGAGTGACTTGAACTCCTGTTTGTGCAGGCACCTGGCTTTGCATAGGCCGATGCAGTTGAACCTCAGCCTCCGGGGATGCACCGAATTCATGTCAGGACTTGTACCTGGGGCTTTCCCTGGGTCCTGTCCTCTCCCCACCTTCCCCCCTTGCCGTTTGGAACACAAACAGCCTCCTGCTCCCAGCTTGGCTTGGGTCTCTTCTTTTTTGGGGGGGTCTCTTCTTTAATTCTGGGTCTGTGATGTTCTGGCAGACCTTGGGGTGTTCATGTGTACCTGCAGGAGGTGGTAAGGGAGGACCACACCTTTCACGTTGATGCTTCCCCCTGACTTCCTCTGCATGCCTGTGTTTGCAAACGTGGGAGTCTTAAAGACTCTAGAACAGGGTCATTTTTGTGTGCCCCGCCATGGGGGAACTAAATTCCCTACTGTTATTAGGGTTCCTTGGAAGTTCCTTGTAGCCCCCTTCTCAGAGAATAGCCTGAGATCTCCTGACATCTCTCCCTTGCTTTCAGCTTGGTCTACGGCAGCTCCCGGACCTCGCACCCAGAAACCGACATCTTGCATCGCCAGGCCTATGCGGCCCCCCACCCACTACAAAGCTATGCCACCAACCACCACCCGGCAGGTATGGGCTTCCATCCCAAAGGGCTGGACCGGGTCTGCCCGACAAGACATCTGATTGGTTGTTGAAAGTTCCGCCCCTGCTAATTGGCCTTGCCCTGGGTCTGGTCCTCTTTTTTTTTTTTTTTTTTTTTTTTTTTTTCCTTCTATTTCTCCTCTGATTGGTTGCCTGTGAGGCTGCTGGTCCCTACTTCATTTTGCACCGGATTCGTCAGGCCCTCTATGGCTCCGCCCCTTTTGCTCCTATTGGCTGCTACCCATCAGGGGCCCCCAAATCCCACCTTCTCTTCCAGGCTTTTCCTCCTCTTTCCAGCCCACCCAGTCCTTTCTTTTCCTGTGGGATTCTCCTGGCTCCTGGGCTCCTTTTTCTTCTCCATCGGCTCCAATTTCTTTGGCCCACTCCCTTTTTTCTTAGTGTAACCTTATCCAGTACCTTGGCCTTGTCGTCCAAACCTCTGATTGGATTCCTTCCCTCTGGCTTTAAAACCAGTCTAGTTGGCCCCCACCCCCAACCTGGCTGACTTCTCCTCTTGTCCCTTGTCAGGCCTCTCTGGACTTTTTGACACTGGCCTCCACCACGCGGGCTCAGCAGGGCCCGACGCCTCCGTCATGAACCTCATCTCGGCCCTGGAGTCCCGGGGCCCCCAGCCTGGCCCCTCCGCCTCCTCTCTCCTCTCCCAGTTCCGAAGTCCTTCCTGGCAAACAGGTAAGCGCTTGCTCCCAGAAGGCTGGAGAGGGCCCGTCTCGTGGTCCACTCTGACCTATGGTCTTCTCCTTCATCCCTAGCCATGCACACACCGGGCCCCACGGAACTGTTCATCTCTGGTGCCCTCCCGGGTTCCAGCACCTTTCCATCTTCCTCCGCCCTGTCTGCCTACCAGCACCCAGCTTCCTTCGGCAGCCGCCCCTTCCCGGTGCCCTCGTCCCTCAGCCTCCAGGATCCACCCTTCAGTCCTCCTGCTAATGGGCTCTTGTCCCCGCATGACGTGCTCCACCTGAAGCCCTCGCAGGCACCTACAGTGCCCTCTTCATTGGGTTTTGAGCGCCTGGCAGGGGGTGGAGTCTTGGGGCCTGCTGGCCTTGGCCCTGCTCAGACCCCCCCTTACCGTCCTGGTCCCCCAGATCCACCTCCACCTCCTCGCCACCTCCCGACTCAGTTCAATCTGCTGGCTTCTTCTTCTGCCGCCACTGCCGCCGAGCCGTCCTCCCCTCAGCTCTACAATTTCTCGGGTGCTGCCCCGGGTCCCCCACCCGAGCGGGCCCTGCCCCGACAGGACACAGTCATCAAACACTATCAGCGGCCGGCCAGTGCCCAGCCCCCACCGCCTCCGCCGCCGGCGCATTCCCTACAGCACTATCTGAGCTGTGGAGGCAGCTATCCCTCCATGGGTCACCGCGCTAGCTTGGCTTGCAGCCCTTTGGGGGGTGGGGAACCCTCTCCAGGTGCAGGAGAACCCAGCAAGGGTGGGCCTAGTGGAGCTGCAGCTGGGGCAGGGGGTCGGGCCGCGGGCCCAGAGACTGCTGGGGGAGGCGCGGCTGGGGGTGGTGGCGGGTACCGCCCCATCATCCAGTCCCCTGGTTACAAGACTAGTAAGGGAGGTTACGGACCAACTACAGGGGGTGCCGCCAGGCCCCCACCACCTCGATCTACCGCCACGCCCAAATGTCAGAGCCTGGGTGGACCAGCAGCTGCGTACGCTGCTGGGAAAGCTGCTGGGGCCGGAGCGGCAGGCGGCCAGGCATATTCCCCTGGCCAGCCCCAAGGGCTTCTGGGACCCCAGGCCTATGGGCAAGGGTTTGGAGGGGGTCAAGCACAGGACTTAAGCAAAGGCCCTAGCTATTCCGGGGGTCCCCCTCAGCCTCCCAGTGGCCCCCCACCTCCTGGCCTGCCTACCTGTCAGAGTTACTCCCCTGACCAGCTTCAGGGCCAGCTCTATGGGGTACAGGGTGAGCCTTACCCAGGCCCAGCTGCGCATTCACAGGGTCTCCCGACAGCTAGCCCTTCCCTCAGCTACAGTACTGGCCACTCCCCTGCTCTCTCGGGCCACGGTGGCGGCTGGGGACCCAGTTCTCTGGGTGGTGGCGGGGAGGCTAGCCCATCTCATATCATACGACCCCTCCAGTCACCACCTGCGACTGGCCGCCCTCCCGGTGTTGGCTCTCCAGGAGCTCCTGGCAAATACTTAAGTTCCGTCTTAGCCTCAGCTCCATTCCTAGCACCCCCTGGAGCCAGCAGCTATGCAGCTGGAACAGGTGGCTACAAGGGCAAAGGTGATGGCTCAGAGCTGCTCGGTGGCCCCGGTGGTGCTACCACCGAGCGCACAGAAGATGAAGAGTTTTTGATCCAGCACCTGCTCCAGGCACCCAGCCCCCCTCGGACCTCAGGGGCAGATGGCTTGGTGGGCGAGGATGGGCCTGCTGGTGCCTCTAAAGGACTTGGGGGCAGTGGTGGAGCTGGCGGACCACCAGGCACACCATATGAACTGGCCAAGGAAGACCCCCAGAGGTACCACCTGCAAAGTGTCATCCGGACCAGTGCTAGCCTGGATGAGGGTGCCACGGCTGCCCTGGAGCTGGGCCTGGGGAGGATGAAGGACAAGAAGAAGGGGCCAGAAAGGGGTGGTGAAACCCCTGAGGGACTAGCCACCTCGGTTGTTCACTACGGAGCAGGTGCCAAGGAGTTGGGCGCTTTCCTGCAGAAGAGCCCACCTCCCCCGCCACCCACGGCCCAGCCAGCCCAGCCCCATGGCCTCCTCTTAGAGGCCGGAGGTCCTGACCTTCCCATGGTGCTGCCTCCACCTCCTCCCCAGCTGCTCCCTTCTGTGCTCAGCCATGCCCCCAGCCCTTCGTCCAGTGCCCCCAAAGTCGGCGTCCACCTCCTTGAGCCAGCTCCCCGAGATGGGGCTCCCCAGCCCCCGCCGCCCCCGCCACCGCCACCGCCTCCTATGCCTCTGCAGCTTGAAGCCCACCTTCGCACTCACGGCCTGGAACCCACAGCCCCAAGCCCTCGCTTACGACCCGAAGAGAGCCTGGAGCCTCCGGGAGCCATGCAGGAATTGCTCGGGGCTCTGGAACCGTTGCCTCCAGGGCCCGGGGACGCTGGTGTCGGACCACCCAACGCGGAGGGCAAAGATCCCGCAGGCGCTTACCGAAGCCCCAGCCCTCAAGGGACCAAGGCGCCGCGCTTTGTACCCCTCACGTCTATCTGCTTCCCTGACTCGTTGCTCCAAGATGAGGAGCGTAGCTTTTTCCCCAGTATGGAGGAGATGTTTGGCGGAGGGGCAGCTGATGACTATGGCAAGGCTGGCCAGGCAGAGGATGATGGAGACCCCAAGACTGGTGCTGGTCCCCACCATGGTCCTGCTGCTTACGATCCCTATGGACCCTACTGTGGAGGTCGGGCGTCCGGAACTGGACCAGAGACTTCAGGCTTGGGGCTGGATCCCAAACAAACCCCCTGAGCTCCCCTCCACAGTCAATGCAGAGCCACTGGGCCTGATCCAGAGCGGGCCCCACCAGTCAGCGCCCCCACCGCCGCCGCCTCCTCCTCCGCCACCGCCGCCTGTGTCCGAGCCCAAGGGTGGCCTCACCTCGCCTATCTTCTGCTCAACCAAGCCAAAGAAGCTGCTGAAGACGTCCTCCTTCCATCTGCTACGGCGTCGAGACCCCCCCTTCCAGACACCCAAGAAACTCTATGCCCAGGAGTATGAGTTTGAGGCTGACGAGGACAAAGCCGACGTGCCCGCGGACATCCGCCTAAACCCAAGGCGCCTGCCTGATCTGGTGTCTAGTTGCCGCTCCCGACCAGCCCTCTCACCGCTGGGCGATATAGACTTCTGCCCACCCAACCCTGGTCCCGACGGCCCTCGGCGCCGTGGCCGCAAGCCCACCAAGGCAAAGCGCGACGGCCCTCCCCGGCCCAGGGGGAGGCCCCGAATTCGTCCACTGGAGGGTCCTGCCTTGGCAGGGCCAGCCTCAGCCTCCATAACCACTGATGGGGCCAAGAAACCTCGGGGCCGGGGTAGGGGCAGAGGCAGGAAGGCTGAGGACATGGGAGGTACCCGATTGGAGCCCCTGAAGCCACTTAAGGTGAGAGGGGTGGGAGGTGGGGGGGGGGTTGGGCTGGATCGTCTGACCTTGAAGGTGGCAGGGTACAGGGTAATGGCTGTCTCATTAAGATGGAATTCTGGTATCTCTGTGAGTTACAATGTTGTAAGGGCTTGATGTCAGGACCCAGGATCTGAAGTCTTGCCAATGGAGGGCTGGGCTGGGCAGGCCTGGGCATTCAGATCCCCTGTGGAAGGGGCTGTTGGCCTGGCCGCCTATCACTTGAGTGAGATTGATTTTTTTTTTTTTTTTTTTTTTTTTTTTTTTTTTTTTGTTTTTGTTTTTCGAGACAGGGTTTCTCTGTGTAGCCTTGGCCATCCTGGACTCACTTTGTAGACCAGGCTGGCCTCGAACTCACAGCAATCCGCCTGCCTTGCCTCCCGAGTGCTGGGATTAAAGGCATGCGCCACCACGCCCTGCGAGTGTGAGATTAATTCTATTGACATCCAGGATTCCACAGCAGGATGTAGGCATTGGGAGGCAGGCTATGGAACACAAGGGTCTCGTAGAGCAAGGGCAAAATGTGGATTCCCTGCATCTGAGGGGGAGGTTTGGGGGTTCGGCCCCTGGAGCTTGACACCTTGCTGTGTCCACATCTAGATCAAGCTGTCTGTGCCCAAGGCTGGCGAGGGTCTGGGAGCGCCCTCCAGTGATGCCATCGCCGGCGTGGACCACAACAGCCTGGATTCCAACCTGACCAGGGAGAAAATCGAGGCCAAGATCAAGGAGGTTGAAGAGAAGCAGCCGGAGATGAAGTCGGGCTTCATGGCCTCTTTCCTTGACTTCCTCAAGTCAGGCAAGCGGCACCCACCGCTCTACCAAGCCGGCCTGACGCCTCCGCTGAGCCCCCCTAAGAGCGTGCCAGCCTCGGTGCCCACCCGAGGCCTGCAGCCCCCACCGCCCACGGCGCCCACTGTGCCACACCCTGCACCTTCCGGTCCGTTTGGCTTGGGAGGCGCCTTGGAGGCCGCTGAGAGCGAGGGCCTGGGCCTGGGCTGCCCGTCACCCTGCAAGCGGCTGGATGAGGAATTGAAGAGGAATCTCGAGACACTGCCCTCCTTCTCCTCGGACGAAGAAGACTCGGTGGCCAAGAACCGAGACCTACAGGAAAGTATTTCCTCCGCCATCTCTGCCCTGGACGATCCCCCCCTCACGGGGCCTAAGGACACGTCTACACCGGAGGAGCCACCCTTAGACACTGGACCTCCAGCCTCCGGTCCACCCCCTCTCCCAAGCCTGCCCAGCACCAACAGCAATGGGACGCCCGGTGAGTTTTCAGAAGGTGTGCTGGCCTGGGGGGCCGAGGGGATGGGGCTCGCCGGAGTCAGCAGATACAATTGAGGTTACACACTGTTAACAGGCTTTTTATTGTGTAGGCCAGCACACTTGACAAAAGTGGCTTCCTGATTGACAGGGAAAAAAGTCTTTTCTGAGAAAGAAGCATCTTTTCTTTGTTTTGGTTTTCAGAGAGACAAGGTTTCTCCGTGTAGCCCTGGCTGGCCTGGAACTCTCTTTGTAGACCAGGCTGGCCTCGAACTCACAGAGATCTAGCAGTTTCTGCCTCCCAAGCGCTGGGATTAAAGGCATGTGTGTGCCACTACAACCTAGAGGTGCTCTTTTCTTAAATGAGCTGAGAGGTTCTGCAAGGAATCCCAGGAGTCTGGTACTAGGCCCTGGAGGGTGCTGAGGATGGAATAGGGTATAGGTGAAGGGGCCAGGAAATGGGACAACAAGGGAATTTGTAGGAACGCTTAAGGATTATGAGCCTTAGAAGTGCTCTGAGTAAAGCCGGGCGTGGTGGTGCACACTTTTAACCCCAGCACTTGGGAGGCAGGGGCAGATGAATCTCTGTGAGTTCGAGGCTAGCCTGGTCTACAAAGAGAGTTCCAGGACAGCCAGGGCTATACAGAGAAACCCTGTGAACCTGGGGGCGTGGCTCAGTGGTAGAGCCACTGCCTAGAATCCCCCAGTCAGGGGCTGGGAGTGTGGTTCAGAGGTAGAGTGCCTGTGTAGAATCCACCAGGGAAGGGACTTGTGTTTTCCTAATGAGTGAAAAACCTGGGTTCTATCATTAGTAAATTAAGTAGGGGGGCTAGAGAGATGCCTCAGTGGGTAAGAGCTCACTGTCCTTCTAGAGGACTCAGGATTGGCTCCCAGCACCCACATCCAACTGCCTGCAGTTCCATTCCCAAGGGATCCGGTACCCTCTCCTACCTCCGTAGGCACCTGTATGTACATGCCATACACAGACACAAAGGAATTTGGCAGATGCAGATGGCACTGGAAATCCATGACAGCAGATTGGGGGTACAGGGAAGGGTTTGTAAAAAGGGGATGACAGTCCTTGGTGAGGAGTTAGTCACGGAAGGGGTACAGAGTTAGGAGGCATTAGGGTGTGGAGTTGAGAGGTGGACAAGAGCTGCAAGGACTTGAGGAGACAGCTCTGAACTGACAAGGCCCGTGAGATGGGTTTCAGGAGTTCCATGTAGTTGCTGGAGCCACAGTGATGGTTTCACAGAAGGACCTAGAGGTGGGGCCTCTACAGTGTCTCATCTGCTGCCTCTGCCGTCTCCACTCAGTAACACCTAAAGACACTTGTGGATTTGTAAGTTTAGTAGAGCTGGGCCCAGTGACACATGACTGTCATTCTTTCTAACTAACACTTGGGAGGCTGAAGCAGGAAAGTCAGGGTTTGAAGGTCAGCCTGGGCTATAACGGGAAGTCCAGAGCAGACCGGGCTACCACAGTGATGGTACATAAACCTCATGACTCTCTCTCTCTCCCTCTCTCCCCTCCCCCCTCAGAGCCCCCACTGCTGGAGGAGAAACCCCCACCCACTCCACCACCTGCCCCAACGCCTCAGCCTGCCCCACCCCCCCCCCCCCCCCCAGTTCCAGCCCAGCTCTCACCTACTCCACTGGTGACTCCTGTGGCTAGCTCACCACCACCTCCGCCGCCACCGCCGCCGCCACCCCCACCACCGCTGCCACCACCTCCGCCGGCATTGCCCTCACCACCTCCACCACCCCTGCCGGCACCCACAGCTGCCCCACCAGTTGCCCCTCCAGAGGAGCCTGCCGCTCCATCCCCAGAGGACCCGGAACCTCCAGATGCCCGGCCTCTGCACCTGGCCAAGAAGCAGGAGACGGCAGCTGTGTGTGGGGAGACGGATGAAGAGGCTGGGGAGAGTGGTGGCGAGGGCATCTTCCGGGAGCGGGATGAGTTTGTCATTCGTGCGGAGGACATCCCCTCCCTCAAGGTGAGTCTCGACATTGCCCCCAAATAGAGTCTGACAGGCTGGTCTGGGTGGGACTGCAGGCAGGGGAGTCGCCTAGATGGGTTTGCTAGGGTGCTTCTGGGTCCAAATCTGACTTGGCTGATAGAAGAGATGGGCCAGGACACCTGCTTTTTCATTCATTCTGCCCCCTCTTCCGTGATGTCCCCTGACTGAGCCTTCATGGGATTGATACAGAGCTACTGTTTATATTTAGGGCTAAGCATTCTTCAGGCCCTCGCTCTTATTACTTCGGCCAGGTATGAGTCTCTGTGCTAACTTCTGCCCGCTGCAGAAAGAGGCTTCTCTGGCTAACAGCGAGAGCAGCACTGCACTGTGGGTATTCATACACATGTGGGACAGTGTCAGTTCAGCAGAATAATAGTGCTGGGCCCCCCACCCCCACCCCTGCCCTCCAGGGCCATATGGCTTGTCAAGCCATGGTCTCTTGACAGATCTATAGGGCCAGACTAATTCCCGCCTATGGACCAGGCAACAAATCCAGTCATGCCTGGCAGGTCAATATTGTAGCATTCCGGATTCAAAATTCATCACTTGGTTAATTCCATTTCTCCGGGGGGTGGGGTGGGGGGGGGCCGGCTTTCGATCAGAGAGGACCTAGCCAGAGAGTCTGTTCTTCCCCATGTACGTAGCTGGCGTCAACCTGGTGCAGTTATGTGTGTGTACCTTGCAGGTGGTGCAGCAGTGATCTGCTTAAGGATTCTTGCTGTGTGGCGGGCTGAGTTTTTAGGACTTTTTTTGTTTGTTTTGTTTTTTTGAGACAGGGTTTCTCTGACTGTCCTGGAACTTGCCTTGAACTCAGGTCTGCCTGCCTCTGACGCCCAAGTGGTGGGATTAAAGGCATGCGCCACTAGTGTTTGGCTGAGGTTTAAAGTTTTTTTTTTTTTTTTTTTTTTTTTTTTTTTTTAGATTTATTTATTATGTATACAATGTTGTCTGCTTGTAGGCCAGAAGAGGGCATCAGGTTACATTATAGATGGTTGTGAGCCACCATGTGGTTGCTGGGAATTGAACTCAGGACCTTCGGAAGAGCAGGTGGTGCTCTTAACCACTGAGCCATCTCTCCAGCCCAGAGATTTAAATTCTTGATGCAGACCTGGACCTGCTGGTGTCAGCCTGCTGTCCCAGGTTTCCAGGTGTTGTGACAGGATGGTCCTACATTCAAGGTCTTCCTATGCTATAGAGTAGATTGAAGGCTTGCCTGGAAACTACAGTGAGGAACATATAAACAGAGGCCGGGTAGTGCCCCTGTTTATTGACAGAGACCTTCCCAGAGGTAGGGGCTCACTTTGAGCTTTGCCTGGTCTGTATCTCACTGGGTAGGTCAAGTTGGTCTTAAATATGCAACAATCCCCCTGCCTCAGCGTCATGACTGCAGTATTGTAGGTGTGCACCACTGTGCTTGGTGACAGTCCAGTTTTGTTTTTTGTTTGTTTTTCTGTGAGGCAGGGTCTCTTCAGAGCCCTGGCTGTCCTGGAACTCATTATGTAGACCAAGCTGGCCTTGAGTCCTCTTTTTTTTTAAAAGATTTATTTATTGTATATGAGTGTTTTTATCTGCGGCAGAGGGCATCAGATCATATTATAGATGATTTTGAGGCACCATGTGGTTGCTGGGAATTGAACTCAGGACCTCTGGAAGAGCAGGCGGCGTTCTTAACCTCTGAGCCATCTCTCCAGCCCCCATCCTCTGTTTTTTTGTAAATAGATATTTATCTGTTGGCAACATGTCCTCTGTGGGTATTTTTCACACCAGTGGCCGAGTAAAACTGGAAATAGCCAGTAGTATTAACCAGCTTCCTGCCAGCCTTGTTCCCCAAAATTTTGGCTGGCCTCTAGGATGTCTGGTTTGTTGGCTTATCTGGCTGAGTTGGGATTGAGAGAGGCCTGAAGGCATGATCCAGCAGTAGAATGCTTGCCTAGAGGGGTTGGTCGACAGTCGGTGCTCAGCTGGCTGCTGTCTCACTGTTGGCACCGGGAGGCTGTTCTGTGTGTTGGTGGTAGGGTAGGGCAGTGCAGTTGTGCACGTTGTATTGCGTTGAACCTCGGCTGTTGCTCTCTGCTCTCCACATGGATGTTGGGATGAATTCAGGGCAAGGACAGAAACTATTATTAAGATTCTTGGGAGGCCGGGCAGTGGTGGCACACACCTTTTTAGTCCCAGCACTTGGGAGGCAGGATCTCTGAGTTCAAGGCCAGCCTGGTCTGCAAAGCGAGTTCAAGATGGCCAGGGCTACACAGAGAAACCCTGCCTGGAAAAACAAAACAAAACAAATCTTTCTGGGTGGTAGACTTAATGGTCTTGGGGGCTTTATTTTATTTTTGTTTCTGTTTTTGTTTTTGTGAGTGCTATGAGTCAGGGCTGGAGCGATGGTTCAGTTGATAAAGGCACTTGCTGCAGGCAAGGTCTCACTGAGTCACTTGGGCTGGCCTGAGTTGTCACTGTGTGTGCAATCTGGGCAGATTGCAAGCTTTCCATGGTTCTCCGGCCCCGTGTTTTCTAACCCTGGTGAACAGGGCTGGAGGCAGTGCCTTCTCTAGCCCATTTTAGAGATCGGGAAGGCCAGTGGGCCTTGGGAAGGGGCCCATCCGCTGGCCTGTGCTGGGACTGGAGCCAGGGCATTCCATCTGATCCTACTGCCCAGCTGGTGTGGGTCAGCGAAGGAGCCAGGCAAGGACTCAGATGCTTAAAATACTACCCAAGTGTGAGCAGTGGCAGGGGCCACAGAGCCCAGGGCCATACCTCTTGTTGGCCCCAGAGACTCTTAGAGGTGAGAAGCCAGGCTTCTGCCTCCTACACCAGGGTTTACTGGACTCCGTTATGCCTTCTCCTGCTTAGGAGCTTGGCCGCCATCTTGTTTTCCCAGCCACAGCTGATGGTATGAGCTCCTCCTGGGCAGTGTGCTGATGTGTGCCCATGTGAGCTGGCCTAGCCTGATCTCACACAGAAGGGCCTGGGAACGTTGGATCTGTTGCTGTGGATCTGGGCCTTTTACTACAAGGGCAAATGCTCTGTAAAATACAGAGGGTGCACTGGGTTTGGTGGCAAGGTGGGTGTTCAAGGCCAACCTGGTCTACAAAGTGAGTCCAGGACAGCTAAGATAACACAGAGAAACCTTGTCTCAAAAACTAAAAAAAAAAAAAAAAAACCCACACACACACACAGAGGGTGCATGTCAGGTTGTGCCATGATTCGCTGCTCTGGCGTTTTCCCTCCGTGGTCCTCTGGGCAGTGTTGCTTTGAGGCTGATGCGGGAAGTTCCTGGCTTGAACCTGTGACTCCCAGCGTGGAAAGTGCAGCCAGTAGAGTGAGGAGTCGAAGCCAGCCTGGGATACACGAGCTGTGTTTCAAATGGAGCAAGAGCTAGGGCAACAGTTCGGCTGCAGGCGTGGGGCCCTTACTGAGCTCTCTGGGTGGTACCTACTTATAATCCCCGTGTTTAGTAGGCAGAGACCTGTGGGTTCCTAGGGCCGGTGGCCCAGGCAGTCTAGCTTAGTTTGTGAGTTCTAGGCCAGTGAGAGACCCTGTCTCAAGCAAGGGAGGCCTGCGAGGAAGCTCAGGAGGCAGAGGCGGACCTGAGTTTGCTCCATAGGACTTACAAGGTGGAAGGAGAAAGCAGATCCCACGAGCTGGCTTCCAACCTCCGTAGTTGTACCATGGTCCACATGTGCATACATACACACACACAAACACACACACACACACACACACACACGAATTCACATTTATTAGTTAATGTAAAAAAAAAAAAGTAGGGCCAGTGAGATGGTTCATTAGGCAAAATCACCTGTCTCAAAATCTGATGGCTTGAGTTTCACTTCTGGAACCTTCACTGTGGCATTATAGGCAGAAGATCTACTGCTGAGGTACATCCTCAGTGATGCTGTAAGATTTTACACTTTCTTATTTTTAAAAAATATTTATTTGATTGTTTGCTTATTATGTATACAGTGTTTTGCCTGCATGTGAGAAAGGGGCACCAGATCTCATTACAGTTGGTTGTGAGCCACCATGTGGTTGCTGGAAGTTAAACTCAGGACCTTTGGAAGAGCAGCCAGAGCTCTTAACCGCTGAGGCATCTCTCCAGCCCCAGATTTTATACTTTCTTATTTCTACAAGTATAAAAAATTTAGACAACAGCACTCGAGAAGCAGAGGCAGGTGGATCGCTGTGAGTTCAAGGCCAGCCTGGTCTACAAAGCAAGTCCAGGACAGCCAAGGCTACACAGAGAGACCCTGTCTTGAATGCTCCCCCCCCCCCCCAAGAAAAAGAAAAAATGGTCCTATAATACAGTTCCTGAAGTTGTGGCCTGTGTGTGTGAGAAGTGTGGCTGGTTTGTGGGAGTGCTAGGGTGGGAGGCTAGACCGTGAGTGCAGGCTGGGAAGGCGACCTAGGCCAGATCATGCTGGACTTGGGGCACTGAGCCTGGGTGGGTGGCTGCTCACGAAGACATAGATTTTGCTGCTGGGGCCCTTGGTCAGCATTGGGATGAAGGGGTGACTGAGGATAGTTTCAGGCCTAAGGAGCCACGGGTCTGTTGCCGCTGTCCATGACTGCCTTCCTGTCGTTGGGACCTCTTTGATTTTGTTGTGGTTTGGTTCTGTCACACTGAGTGGCCATGAACTCTGGCACACAAGATTTTCTTGCCTGTCAGGCATGGGGGTTCATCCTATGACCCCTGCCCTTGGGAGTCGGAAGCTGACCTGGCCACCTAGAGAGTTCCAGGCGACTGGACTGGACCCGCTAATCTTTCTCGTTAAATACCATATTTGGGTGTGGGTAGCTCGCCTGCTGTCATTCCTGCTGCTAACAGCAGCACACAGCATGCGGCTTAGCTTATCCCGTGTCACGTTCATAGGAGATAACATGATTGGTCCCAGTCATCCTTAGGTATCAAGATAGAGGGCTGTGATTGGCCCCGCCCATCGGCTGAGCAAGTCAGATGTCCGGCAGTGAGCTGGCCATCTGAGTATGGGGTCCGCAAGGAGGACAGCTTTTTAGTCAATCACTAGACGTCGCTGAGGATAATGATTGACGAGAAAGGCGCCTGCAAGTCCAAGCCTTAAAGATAGCCTGGGGAGGATAGAGACTGTGACATCCGGGGCCATTCTTGAAGGGTGACACTAGAGAGCTATAGAGATGGATTAGTGGATTCCTCCCAACCAGGGATAATTCTAGTCCCAGGGGAATCTCTCGCCCTCTTCTGGCCTCCGTGGGTACTGCACGCAGGTGCACATTCCCACCCACACTGGCACATACTAACAAAACCCAGCAACATAGAGGAAGACCAAAAAGCCCAGTTGGGAAAAAAACAGAGGGGCAGATAGGGAGAGGTTGGGACCTGATGAGGAGCCCCAATAGGACTTTCTGGAAGTCCCTTCAGAACCAGAACAGTGTGTTTTGTGTTCATGTTGGTTGGGCAAGAAAGCCTCGGGGGGAGGTGTGCCCACAGGCCCAGGAAGTCTGTGCTGGGGGGGGGGGCATGCCCACAGGTCCTGGAAGTCTGTGCTGGGGGGGGGGGGGCGTGCCCACAGGTCCTGGAAGTCTGTGATGGGAGTGTGTGCCCGCAGGCCCAGGAAGTCTGTGATGCTGTGATGGGTGGGGGGCGTGCCTGCAGGCCCAGGAAGTCTGTGATGGGGGGGGGGGGTGTGCCCACAGGCCCAGGAAGCCTGTGATGTGGCTGCCATTGAAAGGTCTGGTGCCCTGTGGGGCAAGGACAGAGACATTGCCTGCCTGCTGGGCTGCAAGTCTGTGTTTGGGGTCCAGGGAGTATTTTGGAGCTGAGCGGACGGCCCTCTGACCTAGCCTGTGATGTCACAGAGGAGGAGGAACGAGAGCCATGTGGGAGCTTGGAGGAAAAGACTCGGGGCTCGGGGACCTGCATCCCTGACTTTTCCTTTTCCTTTTCTTCTTCTTCTTTTTTTAATTTTTTGAGACAGGGTCTCTCTGTGTAGCCTTGGCAGTCCTGGACTCACTTTGTAGACCAGGCTGGCCTCAAATTCACAGTGACCCACCTGCCCCCCCCCCCCCCCCCACCCCGTCCCCCCAGTGCTGGGATTAAAGGCGTGGGTCACCACGCCTGGCCATCCCTGCTTTATTTCTGTATGCCACTTTAGCTAAGACCCTCTCTGTTTCCTATTCAGCAAGTTGTTAGGACCTTTGCCGTTAGGACCCTTCTTTATGTGCGTATAACCAATTCAATAATCTTTTTTTTTTTTTTAATGAGGATACGGAAACAAATTTCACCTGGCTAAGACTACGTAGTTATTACTTGGCATGCCAACACCCATAACTCACAGCAGACATTACCAGTAAATCCCAGACCTTGCTGCTTCTGAGCACAAAATTAAGCGGCAGACATGATTAATCGATTGTAGTTATCATCTGAATTATTTTGATCACCTGATCTGTAGCCTTTGAATGCAAGAGCCACATTTCTATCATGTCTGCATTCTCGTGATTTCACTCATGGCTGTCTTGGCTCCTCACGTGCTCTTTTTCAAGTACTCATCACCTCTCTCCAGAAACATTTTTTGTGTCTCTCTATATAACTCAGGCTGGCCTTGACCTCAAGTCATCTTCTGCCTCCCGACTCCCAAGCTGCTGGAATTACAGGCATGCAGTACCACACCTGGCCTCCTTGGGCCATTGTTTTGTACGTGAATTTATCTCTATGTCCTCTTTACGTGCGTAGGTCAGATGCCAGGTGTGAAGCTGTGCGGTGGGATGGAGGATGTCAGAGTGTGGGTCAAGACGGGGAGCCTAGGCCGGGCGCGGTGGCGCTCGCTTTAATGCCAGCACTCCGGAGGCGGAGGCAGGCGACTCTCTTTGAGTCCACAAAGTGAGATCCAGGACAGCCAGGGCTACTCGGAAATCCTGCCTCATAAAACAAAAAAAAAAAAAAAAAAAAAAAAAAAAAAGAAAGAAAGGGGAAGCCTATTTGTCCCTGCTGCCCTTCACGTGACAGGTTGATGACATGTCTCATGCCAGGCACCTATCTGTCCTTGGGATAAGCCAGACTCCATGTTCACTGTTGTTTCCAGGCCCTAGGGATGGACTTAGGAGAGAAAATGTACTCAAAAGTGCCCTGTCAACAGAGCGGTGGTGGCGCACACCTCAATCACAGGACTCGGGAGGCAGAGGCAGGTGGATTGCTGTGAGTTCGAGGCCAGCTTGGTCTACAAAGGGAGTCCAGGACCGCCAAGGCTACACAGAGAGACCCTGTCTCGAAAAGCAAACCAAACCAAACCAAAACAAAAGTGCCCAAACCTCTCCTTGGAGGATTGTAGGCAGGGGCTCTGCCATTCAGCTGCATTCCCGGAACACTTCACTTTTTGGGGATAGTGCCTTACTGTGCATCCTAGGCTGGCTTTGATGTCTCTGTCCTCCTGCCTGGGCATCCTGAGTAGCAGAGACGACTGTCCCCACTGTCATGCCCGTACTTGTGTTGTATTTCTCTGTTTGTGGGTCTTGCCGCCTGTGCTCTGCATGCCCTGTGAAAGGCCTCGCAGTCGGCGCTGTCTCCGTCAGGCTGTTGTACTAAATTACCACAGCCTGCAGCTTGTGGCTTATGAAAAGAACAAATGTCTTGCTCGCAGCTTTGGAGACTGGAAGTCAAAGGTCAACCTGCTGGCAAATTTGGGTTCTGGTAAGGCCTTCTTCCTGGTTGTTGGATGGTACCTTCAGGCGGTGTCACTAAAAATCCCCAAAAGGAAGAGGCTAGGCCAATTGTCCTTTACCTCCTTAAAGATTTATTTTATTTTTATTTAGGTTGTGTCTTTGTAATTGTATGTTATGTGGGGGGGAGGGGCAGCACTGAATGTGGGTCCTCTGGAAGAACAGTAAACTCTTGGGGGTTGGAGAGATGGCTCAGAGGTTAAGAGCACTGACTGCTCTTCCAGCGGTCCTGAGTTCAATTTCCACCAACCATATGGTGGCTCACAGCCATCTATAGCATGATCTGATGCCCTCTTCTGGTCTTCAGATGTACATGAAGGTGGAGCACTGTATACTTAGTGATAAATAAACAAATCTTTAAAAAAAAAAAAAAACAGTAAACTCTGTTTATCAGCAAGCCGTCTCTTCCACCCCAACTTTGGCCGCTTATCCTAGTCCCCCAATTTTTCTCTTTATCAGGAGTCACTGATTAGACATGTCTGCTTTTTAGCTCTGTATTTAGAAGTAGCAAGAGGTAGGATCTGTTAGTGATGTCTGCTGTGACTATCAGCTCAGACACTGAGGCCTGCATGCTAGATAGTTAGCTATCTATTCTTTTTTTTTTTTTTTTTTTTTTTTTAATTCTTATTTATTTATATGAGGTTCTATCTCCATGTACACTTGCATGCCAGAGGAGGGTATAGATGGTTGTGAGCCACCATGTGGTTGCTGGGAATTGAACTCAGGATCTCTGGAAGAGCAGAGAGTGCTCTTAACTTCTGAGCCACCTCTCCAGCTCCTAGCTATCTATTCTTTTTGTTGTTGTTGTTGTTTTTTGTTTTTTTGTTTTTCGAGACAGGGTTTCTCTGTGTAGCCTTGGCCATCCTGGACTCACTTTGTAGACCAGGCTGGCCTCGAACTCACAGCGATCCGCCTGCCTCTGCCTCCCGAGTGCTGGGATTAAAGGCGTGCGCCACCACGTCCGGCTCCTATTCTTGAACTGCTGCGATTTACTTAAACATACTCAGAAAAAAAATTTTTTATGGCTCTTGGGCGAGTCACGTGAGTGCAGAGAAGACGTTAACAGTCTGCTGACTAGGAGGCTGAGAGTGTCTTGGCTAAAGGCACAGACAGAGGCGAGACGGGATGCTGTGAGTCTTTGTTGCTGTGACCCTGGGTCTAGCTTGTAGTGGGGGTTGAGAGTTTACCCTACTTGAATAACCAAAAGTTGAAATACTGCTGCTTAAACAAAAGAACTAGCCAGCGGCTGGGCCTGATGATGCAGCCTGCCCTCTGCTACCCAGGTATACCGGGATGCTGACCCAGGAGGATGTCGAGTTAGCGGGACTTTGCCTTAGGTGGCTGCGGTGTATCTCAGTAGGAGATTGTGCCTTGCTTTTTGTCAGTGAGAGCCTCGGTGGGGGAGGTCAGCCATGCCTCAGCACACATAAGACTTTGGGTTTGGCCCAGCACTGGAAAAAGAGCGCGTTAACCCAGATGCTGGGAAGACAAGGGTAGAATCAGCCTTCATCTCACCTGGGGCTGAGGGCATCACGGGGGCCAGTACAGGGCACTGCTCGCTTGGTACTTACCTTAAGATGGGTCTTAATTTGTTGTTGTTTCTTGTTTGCTTGGTCACCTTGCAATGTGGCCTGTGCCAGCCTACATTGTGACAATCCTCCTGCCTCAGCTGGGGTGCTGGGGTTAGAGGTATGAGCTCCCATGCCTTTACTCGCTTTGTGTGTGTTTCTCTGTGGAGACAGGCCGGTAGGGCAGGGGTGAGGGTAACCTGCCGGCCTACCTCTTCTCTTCCTCCGCAGCTGGCGCTGCAGACGGGCCGTGAGCCCCCACCCATCTGGCGCGTCCAGAAGGCACTTCTGCAGAAGTTCACTCCAGAGATCAAGGACGGCCAGAGGCAGTTCTGTGCCACCAGTAATGTAAGCCTGCCCGCGGGAGGCGGGGGGGACGCCGTGGATGTGGGGGTACAGTGCTGGGGTTCCTCTCTGGCATGGCCCGGGGCAGGGCGGAAGCCTGCGTGTCTGGAGGTGCGTTGGTGAAGTGTGCCAGTTCTCACAGGCTTTGCTCCCTCTGCAGTATTTGGGCTATTTTGGGGACGCTAAGAATCGGTACCAGCGCCTCTACGTGAAATTCTTGGAGAACGTCAACAAGAAGGATTATGTGAGGGTGTGCGCCCGGAAACCCTGGCACCGGCCGCCATTGCCGGTCAGGTACGGACAGTGACAGGATGCTGGAGAGGAAAGGGCGTGAGGCCAGCTCCACATGGAGGAAGTGGAGTGCTTCTCATTGAGGGAAACAGAGCCAGGAGACACCCGGGAGGAGGAAAAAGAGACCTATAGTGGAGGGTGACAGCTGCCCAGGGGGAGGGAACACGAGAGACACATCCAGAGAGAGAGAGAGGCAGAAACCCAGAGAGAGCAAGGAGGAGAGAGGCTTAGAGCCATGGGGAAAGCAGAGAGCTCCCCACCCATACCTGAGGAAAACAGGAAGAACATTTAGCATTATGGGAACAGTCCACGGGATGGGAGTGGGGGTCTTCATCCTGCTGAGGACAGTCTCTTCTGTCACTTTTCCCTCTAGACGGTCTGGGCAGACCAAGGGCCCTACTCCTGTAGGGGGCAGCTCCGCACCTCCATCTAAGGCCCCGGCCCCAGCGCCTAAGCCGGAGACCCCTGAGAAGGTGACATCAGAGAAGCCTCCAGAGCCGACACCTGAGCCTGCTGTCCCCGAGCCCCCTGCCCCAGAGAAGCCATCCCCGCCCCGCCCCGTGGAGAGGGAGAAGGAAAGGGTGACCCGTGGTGGCGATCGGCCTTTGCGGAGCGAGCGGGCCACCAGTGGGCGCCAGATGCGGACTGACCGGAGCCTGGCCACGGGACAGTCCACCACCTCCCGGCTGCCCAAAGCCAGGCCTGCGAAGGTGAAGGCCGAGCCGCCTCCAAAGAAGAGGAAGAAGTGGCTGAAGGAGACGGTGGGCAACGCCTCAGGCGGGGGCGGTCCTGGGGGCAGTTCATCGGATTCAGAGTCCTCCCCTGGTGCACCCAGCGAGGATGGTAGGTTCCAGCAGCTGCAGGCCGAGGGGGGGGGGTCACCTAAGGAGGGAACACTGGCTTTTAGGAGGGTCAGGGTGATCCCTGCAAAATAGGGACAAAGGACAGATGCTAACAGCTGACAGTAATCACAGTCAGCCCTGCGTGGTGGCACAGGCTTTTAATCCCAGTACTTAGAAGCAGAGGCAGGCGGATCTCTGTGAGTTCGAGGCCAGCCTGGTCTACTAAGTGAGTCCAGGACAACCCAGGCTACACAGAGAAACCCTGTCTCAAAAAACCAAAACAAGTCAGTCACAGTGATTTCCCTATGTAACTGTGCGCGTCTGCCAAGGCCTTAGTACAGAATGGCTTGATTTCCGGGACAGTCATAAGAGGTCACTCCATCCAAGCCTGCTGCCACAGGACAGCCAGGGCTACACAGAGAAACCCTGTCTCAAAAAACAAAAAACAAACAAAAAAAAAAGAACATGTGAGTAAATCAAACATAAGCACTGTATACAGACAAGGAGAGGCACCAGGAGGGAGCACCTGCCAAGTGTGGGCCCTGACGCAGAGCCCCGGGAAGCCAGCAGGGCCCTTTATGTAGACTAGTGGGTGGTTTGGGTCAGTTTCTCAGGGCTGGATCCCAGCCACGGAACCTGGGTGACCCTGGGAAGGGCGTGGCCTGGCCTGTAGACTTGGTCTCATAGAGGGGGAACCTGGAGTCAGCCCCCCCCCCCCCGCAAGGCCTCTGTGCCAGCTGGACTCACTGCTGTGTGTCCCATATGGTGCAGGAGGATTGCTGTGAGTGGAGAGGGCTAACCTGGCTATACCATGCTTACTCTGCTGGGTTCGGATGAGGCCTGAGCTTTCTTCCGGGCACTGTTTGCCTGTAAATGGGTAACATGTCACATCCATTTGTAAAGGCGCTGAGAAACATGCGTTTACTTTAGCTGTATCTGTGGTTTGCCTCTGTGTCTATGCCCCGTGTGTATACCTGGGTGTTGGATCCCCAGGAACTAGAGTTGCAGCTGGTTGTGACCCACCAGGATGTGCTGGCTCCTCTGGAGCCATCTCTCCAGCCCCACTGTAATTTCTTAACTTAGTCTGTTTCAGTAGGGAAGACAGTCCTTCCCTATGGCCTGTCCTGCTGTGGGCTTTCCACTTTTTATTTTATTTTATTTCATTTTATTTTTCTCTTTCTCGCCCCCACCCCCTTCCTTTTCCCATTTTATTGAAAGGGTCTTATAGAGCTTATTCTGCCTTGGAACTTGCTCTGTATTTAGGTAGCTCTTTAACTTTTGATCCTCCTGCCTCTGCCATTTTTTTTTTTTTTTTTTTTTTTTGAGACAGAGTTTCTCTGTATAGCCCTGGCTGTCCTGAACTCGCTTTGTAGACCAGGCTGGCCTCGAACTCACAGCGATCCACCTGCCTCTGCCTTCCGAGTGCTGGGATTAAAAGCATGCGCCACCACCACCTGGCTGCCTCTGGCATTTTAAACGTACGTCATCGTGCATAGTTTATTTGGTGTTCTGTGTGCTAGATCCACGCTGTACCAACTAAGCGATGGCTCAGGCCTGGTCTCTGCCCTTTGGTTTGGTTTGTTTGTCTCGATAGAGTCTCACTGTGTAGCTCTGGCTGGCCTCGAACTCCCAGGTAGTGGGAGTAAAGGTTTGTGCCACCACTCTCATTTGGTCTTAGTCTTGGCTCAATGTTTTGGTAACCATCTTTGTTTCTGTGGATTTCCATGGGGCCTAGTTCACCAGCTGTGAACCCTTGTTCTTGTCACTCTCTGCTCTTGTGGCCTTGAGTGTGTCATTCCGGCCTGGACAGGCCAAGTCACTTTATCCTCTGAGCTCAGTCATTGAGGCGTCCTTAACAGGGGCTCGCCCGTGCCTTCCCAGCGAGGGTCTACATCACGGGTCGGTCCTTGGCATTGGAAATAGTGTTCACTACACCATCATCTTGGCCTGAGTCTCTGTCCCATCTCTCCCCAGAGCGGGCAGTTCCAGGACGGCTGCTGAAGACACGGGCTATGCGGGAGATGTACCGGAGCTATGTCGAGATGCTGGTCAGCACAGCCCTGGACCCGGACATGATCCAGGCCCTGGAGGACACGCATGGTGAGCCGGGAAGAAGGCTGGCCCCGAGCTCAGTGCTCTCGGGGAAACGGGGATTCGGGGGCCCTAGGCAAACCCTGCTCCCGGGAGCTGCTGTCTGCTGATGATACCCTTGCTCCTGCAGACGAGCTATACCTCCCACCCATGCGGAAGATTGACGGCCTCCTCAACGAGCACAAGAAAAAGGTCCTGAAGCGGCTGTCGCTGAGCCCGGCGCTGCAGGTGCGTGGGGCCCAGATCAGGTGTGGAGACTGGGCTGTGGGTTGTCAGCCACTTGAGGTTACTTCCCTAAGGGGGGGGGCGGGTCATTGCAAAGGCCTGGTACCCTGGGCTTGGTCAGGAGAAGATGAGGGCTAGTTGCAGAGGCCTCTGGCTTCCCAGTGGTCCAGAGGGGATGTAAATAGAGCAGGGTCTGGGCTTGAAGCCTGTAGATTTGTCTCTGAGAAGAATACTTGGATAAAATGTCAGGTCTTTGGCAACATGTCAGTGTGATTTGGAAAAGGTGTAAAGTTCCTCTGGTTCTAAGGGTTCTGGTATGTTCTTTCTGTTGTTTTTTGTTTTGTTTTGTTTTTTAAGACACGGTTTCTCTGTGTAGCACTGGCTGTCCTGGACTCGCTTGGTAGACCAGGCTGGCCTCAAACTCACAGACCCTCCTGCCTCTGCCTCCCAGAGTTCTGGGATTACAGGCGTGCGCCACTATTCCCAGCTGCATTCTTTTAAGTTTTTTGGTTTGGTTTAGTTGAGGGTTTTACTAGGTAGCCTTGGCTATATTGGAACTCGCTGCATAAATTAGTCTGTGCACACGTGTCATCTCAGCTATTTGGGAGGCAGAGGTAGGAGAATCAAATTTCAACGCCATCGTGGGCAACCTAATGAAGCTGTGTTACAAGATTAAAAAGTAACTGTGTGGGGCTGGAGAGCTTGCTCAGAGCTTACACAGTGTTCTCTGTGTAGCCTTGGCTGTCCTGGAGTCACTTTGTAGACCAGGCTGGCCTCGAACTCATAGCGATCCGCCTGCCTCTGCCTCCCAAGTGCTGGGATTACAGGCGTGCGCCACCACGCCCGGCTTTAAGAGTACTCTTAGCACTGAGCCATCTCTCTAGCCCTGAGATCAGATTTTCTTTTCTTTCTTTCTTTTTTAAAAGATTTATTTATTATGTATACAGCATACATCAGATCACATTATAGATGGTTATGAGCTACCATGTGGTTGCTGGGAATTGAACTCAGGGCCTCTGGAGGAGCAGTCAGTGCTCCTAACCACTGAGCCATCTCTCCAGCCCTGAGATCAGATTTTCTTTTGTTTTCTTTCTTTCTTTTTAAAAAGGAGAGGGAAAACTGGGATTGATGGTAAGCCCCCGCTGCTACATTTGGGTCAGATAGTCACCTGGTTTGCACACTTCTGGGATAGATCTGGCTGGCACCATGAATTAGAGTGCATAATTTTATGTATGTGAGTGTTTCACCTTCCTGTATGTATGTATGTGCACCAGGTGTGTGCAGTGTCCTCGAGGCCAGAAGAGGGCAGCAGGTCTCTTGGAACTGGAATTAAAGATGATTGTGAGCCAGCATGTAAATGCTGGGAAGGAAACAAACCTGGATCTTTTGTAACGAGAGAGAGAGAGAGAGAGAGACAGACAGACAGAGAGAGAGAGAGAGAGACAGACAGACAGACAGAGAGAGACAGAGAGACAGACAGAGAGAGAGAATGAGAATGTGTGTCTGTGTGAGTTCGAGGCCAGCCTGATCTACAAAGTGAGTCCAAGACAGCCAAGACCACACAGAGAAACCCTGTCTCAAAAAACAAACAAAAGATTTCCCGTGTCTGTAGCTGGGAGCCACTCTGTGTGGGTGCTAGAAGCTGAACCTAGGTTGTCTGCAAGAACAGAGCTGTCTCCCCCATTCCATAGAGCGCATAAATTAGGGTATTTCAGGACAGTGGGTAGAATGTGGTACTTGTGAGATCTGAGGCCATGCTAGAGTCACAGGGACAGGACAGCCAGGCTTGGGAGACAAAATGCGCCTAAGGATTTCCTGACATTGTCTTGGGGGACAGTGATACCCCTCATGACCCAAGGATCTGAGCGCTGGAGTTGGCTGGTATGTGGGTCCAGGGAGGTGGCCACTGACCCTCTGGCTTCCTGCAGGATGCCCTACACACGTTCCCACAGCTGCAGGTGGAGCAGACTGGAGAAGGCTCCCCTGAAGAGGGGGCAGTGCGGCTGCGGCCTGCGGGCGAGCCCTATAACCGCAAGACACTCAGCAAGCTCAAGAGAAGCGTCGTGCGGGCCCAGGTATGACTTGTGAGCTGGGAGGGGTGACCCCCAGGAAGAGGGGTGACGAGTGACCCTGGCCAGTGCATCTGAACATCTGCCCCCTCTGTCTGCAGGAATTCAAGGTGGAGCTAGAAAAGTCCGGGTTTTACACCCTCTACCACGCTCTGCACCACTACAAGTACCACACCTTCCTGCGCTGCCGAGACCAGGTGAGCCCAGCCCCTCAGCCTCCCTCCCCTAGGCTAGCAGTCTACACTGTAGCTTCCCTTCTTCAGTCTCAGGGTCCTGGGCCTGTCTTCTCAGGCACCCTACCCTGCTCCATCCCTCCCCTAGCCATTTCTTCCTATACAGCTTTACCTTTGTTCCCCACAGACCCTGGCCATCGAGGGTGGTGCCGAGGACCTGGGCCAAGAGGAGGTGGTCCAGCAGTGTATGCGGAACCAGCCGTGGCTAGAGCAGCTGTTTGACTCCTTCAGTGACCTCCTGGCCCAAGCACAGGCCCATAGCCGCTGTGGGTGACCGCACCCTGCCTGGCGAGGCCCGTACCTCCTCCACGAACTGAGAGCTGGACATAGCTGTCCTCTGGAGCTGGCTCCTGGCCTTCCTTGCTGCCAGGAGGGAAGGGGTCGTCCTCAGCCAGGGTGTGTCCACACAGCCCCCCCCCCACTCCCTTTCACACCCTCCCCCATTCATGTACAGAGAAATTATTTATATATATGTATAAATGTCTATTTAGTAACACTTGCCCTGTCCCCTGGCCCAGCCCCCCCAACACGGCCATCGCCCCTGCCCCTCCACCGTGTACATAATGTATAGGAAAATTCTATGTATGGTTGAGGGAGGTGGGGCGGCTTGGAGAACTGGGGGATAACCCCCTTCCCCTCCCAAGCTTCCCCCTCCAGGCCAACATCTTTGCTAAAGGCTGCTCCCCAAGGGTGTGTGGTGTTGGGTGGGAGGGGCCAAACATCTTGTTAATTATTTTTAATCTTATTTATTGTACATACCTGGGGTGGGGAAGGAGTGGAGAGGAAGGGTGAGAGGGCTCCCCTCGTCCTGCCCCTCCTGTTCCTTTTCTACAGCAGTCTGTCTCCTCCACCCTCGGCCCCACTTCCCTTTGTCTTTTCAATGTGGTTCTATTTTTTAATGCCTTCCTCTGTCCTGTCCCTGCTCCTTTCTGGCCTGTTCCCTCCTCTCCTTGACCTCTTGCTCTTTCTTGGGCGCTGTACAACTCACCTTGTATACACTGTGTACACACAACCAGCCAAACGAAACCCAACAGCAACACTTTACCAGCAGGCTGGAGTGCTCTGTCTGCGGCGGTGGGTGAGCCGGGGCACTGGGAGCAAGGGTTGGCATCTTCCAGGCTGCCCAGGGGATTGTGGCTGCAGGATTCCCCTGTCAAGTGACTGGCTCCATCTGGGCCAGGGACTTCGGTTCTACACTGTGGGCCATGTTCATGGGGCACGGTCAGCATCCTTACGAGATGGTGGCTGACAAGGAGGCAGCTGTGTAAATCATCCACCCTCTGGCTCCCTAGGAGGCCTTGTGGCTGGAGAGGTAGCTTGGTAGTTAGGAACAGTTACTGCTCTTACAGAGGACCCCATTTCTCCTTCCAGAACCCACAAAGGCAGCTGAGTCCACTTTTTGGTCTCATGCAGCCTCAGCTTACCAAGTAACTGGCTGACATTAAACTTTTTTTCGCCCCGGGACAGGGTTTCTCTGTGTAGCCTTGGCTATCCTGGCCTCGCTTTGTAGACCAGGCTGGCCTCGAACTCGCAGCGGTCCTCCTACCTCTGCCTCCCCAGTGCTGGGATTAAAGGTGTGAGCCACCAACACCCAGCTGACATTAAATTTCTACATCTGCCCCCGCTTCCTAAGTGCTGGGGTTAGAGGCATGTGCAACCCCACCTGGTTAAATTCCACTTTGAAAGAATAAGTGGATTTTTTTTTTCTCCCCCATGAGTATTTTTAATGTACTTTCCAGGTTGATTGATGGGAGAACAAGTGTCAGGAGCTGAGTAGCAATTCTTATTACAGAGCTGAGAGTCTCCTCCACAGCCAGGAAGTTCTGAGCATAAGTGGCCTAGAAGTATTTGAGACGGCCTACATCATTGTAGCCTAGGTTGGTCTGATGCTCTCAGGAGCATAGTGAGCATTAGGAACTCTGTCACTGGGTCATTTGCTGTTCAGGGTGTCCCTGTAGCCCTACAAGAGGTTGCAGGGATCTTGTCTCACGTCTGTTATGGGAAAAGAAAGTTAATAGATGCTGGCCAAAATGATTTTCACATGTGATCCCAGGAGGAGTTGTCATGGAAATTCAAGGCTATCCTGAAAAGGGATAGGATCAGGTCTTTTGGTAAGAGCTACTGTCTAGTAATTTCCCCCAGTGAGGGACTCTGGTGATGGCTCAGTGGTAAGAGTGCTGACCTAGCCTGTAGGAGAGCCTGCACCCCCATCCCTGCACTTGGGCAATGAGAGAGTGTGCACTAAAATCGAAACGTGAACAGCAGGGTTAGCTTCCTAGTGAGGGTTTCTGAGAGTGGACCGACTGGTCTGCAGGCCAGAATATGCAGTGCCTCGATGTGGGTTTCTTAGAGTCCGATTAGCTGTCCCAGCTCTTAAATTCTAGAGCAGAGATTGGACCTGCAAAGCCCACCCATCCAGAGTGGAAGGGCGGTGGTGACTTTGGGGTTAAAATCCAGCTTCCTAAATTTAAACCCTCAGCTTCTTGTAGTTGAAGCAGGCCAGTTGATGTGACCATACACACTTTAAAACTGGGGGAGGGTGTGTGTGTGTGTGTGTGTGTGTGTGGGGCGGGGGTGGTGGTGGGGGACGGCACAAGCCTGGTGTGCTGTGCAGCCTGAGGGGCAGAGTCAGAGGGCAATCTTGGCTTCAGGGAGAGACCTTTTCCCAAACACCCGAAAGAAAATCGTTGCCAGAGCCTGGGGGAGGGCCGAAACCCTACCACAGGCACAAACACGTGCCCAGAGAGATGCCAGCCAGGCTGTGCCAGCCTTTGACTCTTGTCTTAAGAAACTGTGGAATGGCAGCAGCCTGGTCCTTTCCAAAAATGGCTTGCCAGCTGTCATGCGTATTCTAGTGCCTCCTCGGGGCAAGCGGTAACTTGTCCCCTTCGTGATGTGAGTCTTGGCACACCAGAACGTTCAGGCCAAGAAGTGCGGCTTGCCATATGGTGGGGCATGGCTGCTGGGCCGCAGGACCCTTTGCCACCGGCGAGAAGCAGTGTCCCGCTCCCGTCCTGTTCCCCCTCCCCCACCCGGACTGAGACTTGAAAAACCCCTGGCTGGAGAAAGATGAAAAGGCTACAGCTGGCTGCAGGTGGTTCTCTTGGGAAGGGCAACCCCTTCGGCCAGGGAGTGAGCGTGCTGCTGGGCGTCTTAGCCTTGCTCAGCCCCAATGCTCGGTGAAGCTGGAAAGGGATGCCACTAACCAACACTCTAATCTGTCCTGGGACAGCAGAAAGCAGTGGGTCGTGAATGTGAAATAATTTAGTAGGGACTAGACAACTACCCTATGAGGCAACCTGGTAGCCTGTGCCTCCCCAGAGAAGAGGAATTAAGGCAGGCAACTTGCATGCAATTACCAGCCTCAACTTGACTTGCTAGGGGCGGTGAACAGGAGACAGAGCCCGTGGTGGGAGGGGTGTTGGAGAACTAGGCCCAGGGATGGTGAAAGCCAACATATTTGATGGCAGGGGGTCAGATGAGGTTCCACTCTGGCGAGTTGGGTGATGGGTGAGCAAGCTAGGCATGCTGCCTCGACCTTGTAATCTCAGCGGTTGGGGAGTGGAGTAGGAGGGGCAAGGAGTTGGAGGCCAGCCTGGGCTGTATGAAACCTTGTTTCAGTAAAGCCGAGGAGAGTGGGTTTAGGGTTGGAGGTTGGTGCCTGGAGTCCTATGGCCACCAAGTTGGGCCCCCAGCCTTCCAAGCTGTCACACAGTATGTATGGCGGGACTGGTGGGGGTCCTGGCTTGTGTATAAGTATACAAAGACTGCCTTTCAGAACCGGAAGCCAGGCTGCTCATCTGTCCTTCCAGCTAAACAGACCTTCTTGACACAGAGGGTGGCGGTGGGAGCCTGATGGCCAGAGTTTTCATACTATATGCTAAGTTCCTGGAACTTTCTAGAATAGCACTTCCAGAAGGGCCCTCCTCGGCTATCGGGATCTTATATAATTGCCTTGCCTGTAAGGGTTCACTGCTGGCCATGAGTGACTATTGAACTTTTGAACTTGAAGAAATTAATTATAGCTTTTTTTTTTTTTTTTTTTTTTTTTTTTTTTTTTTTTTGAGGCAGGGTTTCCTTGGCTGTCCCAGAATTTGCTCTGTAGACCAGTTTGGCCTTGAACTCAGAGATCCACCTACCTCTGCCTCCCAAGTATTGGGAGTAAAGGTATGTGCCCAGAAACCATTTTTACAATTAGGACAGATAAGATGAGCACATTTAGTGTATATGTCAAAGAAAGATCCACGGGCGGGGGAGATGGCTTGATGGTTAAGAGCACTTGCTGGTGTTGGTGACGCCTGGGGTTCGTTTCTCAGTGCCACTGTGACTCCAGCTCGGCAGGATCTCCCGTCCTGATTGGCCCGGAGGGACTGCATGCACAGGGCACACAGACATACAGGTAAAACATCCATACACATTTTATTTGTTTTGTTTTTTTCAAGATAGGCTTTCTCAGTGTATCCCTGGCTGTCCTGGACTCACTCTGTAGACCAGGCTATCCTCCAATTCAGAGATTTCCCCCTGCCTCTTCCTTCCAAGTGCTGGCATTAAAGACTTGTGCTACCTGCCACCACCAGGCTGAGGATTCTTTTTTTTTTTTTTTTTTTTTTTTTTTTTTTTTTGGTTTTTTGAGGCAGGGTTTCTCTGTGTAGCCTTGGCCATCCTGGACTCACTTTGTAGACCAGGCTGGCCTCGAACTCACAGCGATCCGCCTGCCTCTGCCTCCCAAGTGCTGGGATTAAAGGCATGCGCCACCACGCCCGGCCAGGCTGAGGATTCTTAACACAGCCAAATGTAGGGTATGGTCTGGCCACCACATTGAACAGTGTAGCTCTAGAACTTTCCAGGAAAAAAAGATTCTTCTTTACCCTGAGACAAGTTCTTGTCATAGAGGTTAAAGTGGGCTAGAATTTGTGCTCTAACTCTTCTGCCCCAGCTTTCCAGATGTTGGAGTTTGAGGCGTGTACCACCATCCCAGCTTACCTTTACAAATGTTACAAAATTTAGTGTGTGTGTATTTTAGTTAGGCTTACTGTTGCTGTGATAAAACACTACGACCAAAAGCAAATTTAGGACGGAAGGGTTTGAAAAAAACAACAGAACCCACTTCCACATCCCTCACTGTACATCACTGAAGGAAGTCAGGAGAGGAACTCAAGCAGGGCAGGAATCTGGAGGCAGGAGCTGAGGCAGAGGCCATGGAGGGTGCTGCTTATTGGCTGCTCAGCCTGCTTCCTTATAAAATGTGGCCCACCAGCCCAGGGTGGCACAACCCACCATGGACCGGGCCCTCCCCCATCAATCACTAATTAAGAAGATGCACTATAGGGCTGGAGAGATGGCTCAACAGTTAAGAGCACTGGCTGCTCTTCCAGAGGACCTGGGTTCAATTCCCAGCATCCACCTGGCAGTTTATAACTGTTGTTCCGGTTCCAGGGGGCCTAACACCCTTACATGCAGGCGAAACTTCAATGCACGTAAATAAAATAAAAATTTAAAAAAGAAAAGGCACTATATGCTTTCCCAAAACCTGATCTTATGGAGGCGTTTTCTTAACTGGGGTTCCCTCCTCTCAGATGAGTTTAGTTTGTGTCAAGTTGACATAAAAACTACCCAACACACCGGGCACACTGGCATACACCTATAATTCTAACACTTGGGAGGCAGGTCTATGGGAGTTCGAAGCCAGCCTGCTTATCAAACAAAGTCTAGGACAGCCAGGGCTGTTACACAAAGAAACCCTGTCTCAAAAACAAACTACCCAGCACACGTGCAAAATGCATACCATTCATTTAAAGATCAGAGGAGATTACAGGAGTTGGATTTTTTTGTTTTTTGTTTTCTTTTCCCCCCCTACCATATGTGTTCTGAGATTTAAACTCAGAAAGTTATCCTTGGCAGCAAACACCTTTACCTGCCTGGCCATCTAGCCAGATTACCACTCTCATCTTATTATTTTTTTTAATTTTAATTTTATTTTTTACCACTCTCATTTTAAAAAATAAGTAGAGCTAGGTGTAGTGGTGCACACTTTCAAATCCCAGTACTTGGGAGGCACAGGCAGGCAAGTTCAAGGCCAGCCTGGTCTGCTGAGTGAGTCCCAGGAGAGCCAGGGTTACTGCCCAGAGAACTATCTTGAAAAATCTAAAAGAACCTGGGCTACAGATGCTGAGGTTGGACTCTTGAGACTCTGGGTCTATCTCCCCCACCCATTGACCCCACCCATCCAATAAGACAGATCTCCAGTTTTGGCAGTGATATTTATTTTTCTGAAAGATCGGACTTATATACAGCGGTGACAAGGAGCTCCTCACCCTCCCAGGGTCCTGGGTAGGAAAGGAGCTATTAACAGAAGGCACACAGTGGTAGCCTCAGGAGGCGGCAGTAAAGGTTAAGAGGGTGTAGTGTGTCCTGGGGAACCCAGTGGTGGAAACTGAGGCTCAGCTCAAGAGAGAGAGCCTCAGGCCACACAGCAAGTACAAGGCAGCTGGTCGTGGGGGCTTGTGCTGGTCACTTGGGGCTACCTGGCTACAGCAGGACGCAGGGGCACCCACGATCCTTCTTCCTGGGAGCGCTGGGTGGGCTAGGCGGGAGTTCTTGCTCCTGGTACTTCCTGTGGGAGGCAGCCTGTGAGTATTGAGAGGGGAGGGCTGAGGAGCAGGGGGGCAGGAAGTGGTGCCCCTGCTTACCGGACAGTCCGCACCAGCTGCTGAAATGCCTCGTCCACATTCAGGCGCAGTTTGGCCGACGCCTCGAAGTAAGGCATGTGGTGGGAAGCGCTGAAGGAGGATGCTTCAGATCGGAGGACCTGAAAGGAGACGGGACAAAAGGGAGGAGGGAGTCAGGGAGAGGGCAGGCTTGAAGACCCAAGGTGTGTGCTAGTGCTGTATAACCTCAGTAGGCTCAAGAGAGAAAGTTCTAGAAGACCCAAGGAGAGGCTACTGGAGGCTTACGAAGATGATGAAAATATTTTAGGTAACTGGGAGGCAAGCAAGTGAGCAAGCAAGAAGAAAGGTGTCCTTGTCTAGGAGAGGGGGATCAGGGATCAGGATAAGGACCAGGCCCTCAGTAATGGATGTTCCCACTTGGGGGTCCTATCTAAGTGAAAGCTGTGACAGTAGAGGGACCAGGGTTTCAGAGCAGAAGAGCCCCCCCACCCCCACCCACCCCCGCCTAGAGCTTCCCAGGTCCATTCAAATAGGATTATCAGAGAAGGGGAAGGGCATGGCAAACCTGGCGCTGCGTCTCCAGATCTGCCTTGTTCCCAACCAGCACAATGGGGAAATCGTCGCGGTCCTTGACCCTGAGGATCTGGGTGAAGAGCTTGCCTACCTCATTGAAACTGCAAGAGAAGTCAGTAACATGAGGACAGCCTCGGGCCAGGCACCTGCCCGGTGCTCAGCCAGATCCACCAGCGCTCCCCGCTCACCTCTGCCGGTCGTTAATGGCAAACACCAGCAGGAAGCCGTTGCCAGCTCGCATGTACTGCTCCCTCATGGCGCCAAACTCCTCTTGTCCTGCGGTGTCTAGGACTGTGGAGTCAGGGAGAGAAATGTGTGGGTCTCAGGCTGTCCTGGGCATGCTCACAAGTCCCCTCCGCCTCGCCACCCGCCTCCCACACAAGCCCCGTCCATCCTCACTGTCCAGCCGCGCAGGGACGTCATCCACCGTGCACATCTTTGTGTAGGAATCCTCAATGGTGGGGTCATAGTCAGACACAAAGTAGGACTGAGGGGGGATAGAGAAGCTCACTGTCACCAAAGCATCCTGGTGTGTGTCGGTGTGAGTCCTGCCCCTAGATCTCTCTGTCCCCTTCTGGGTGTGTCTCTCTTGGTCTCTGTCACCCTCTCTTTCTCTGGGTCTTTTTCCTACTCCGGGTCTCAGTATCTCCTCTCTCTCTCTCCCTGCCTTCTCCTGAGGCTCTGTCTGTCTTTTTCTCCTGCTCTCTCTCCCTCTTCCTTTTTTGGGATCTCTACCTCCTTCTCGTCCCCTCTCTGTGGGTCTCAGTGTCCCTGGTCCCTGATTTGAGCTGTCCCATCCTCTGGGTGTGTCTCCTTTCCCTCCAGATAGCTAACCTGTCTCTCTAGCGGCTGTTTCCACCTCTCTGACTGACTGTCGCTGCTCCTGTTTCCTCTGCTCTCCTCAGTATGAAGCATCTCCCACCCCCCCCCCCCTTGTCATCCTTACACCCAGCTGTGACAAGTCACTTTCCCTCTGTTCCCTCACTTGGGGACTGAGGATGAAAACACTACACCATCTAACAGTTTTTCGGTTTGAGGGAATTCCCTGTTCAATAGTAACACTTGGTGATGGTCAGTGATCCGCTTCTGAGAGCTCTTGTTGACCAAAGTAGCTGCCTAGCTTGCCTGTCCAGTCTGGCCCCCGCTCCCCCTCACCCCGCCTTCATGCCCACCCCCTTCTGACCTCCTCTACTCCCTCCTCCACAAGCAGCCTCCAGTGTCTCCTCCCTGGGGAAGGTCTATGTTCCAACGGCTTCTGAGAGGCCGCCCCACCCTCATCCCGCCTCTCCCTTCCTGACTGGGTCCTGCTGCCTCCATTCAGGCCTCTGGCCAGCTGCAGGTTTGGCCCTAAGGTGCCAGGGGCTCAAAACTGGCCTCTTTCTTACCCACTGTAGGCTTCTCAAAGGCATAGCTGAAGGGTGTGTGTGTGTGTGTGTGTGTGTGTGTGTATCATTCAGGAACTTCTACTGCAGCAAGTGGGCCCTTGCTTTCCTAGTGTTGCTCTGCTGTGGGGGAGGCTCCCTGTGGGAACTGGGTGGAGGTTTCCGGGGCTGGGGTGGACTTTTAAGAACTTGGCTGCTGGGGCTGAAGGTGGCTTCCTCTCTAGGCGGTGTTTGCTGAGGGCTGGGGTTTGAAAGGGTGCAAGAAGAAGCAGAGGATGAGGCTTCTGTGTGAGAGAGACAGACAGACAGACAGACAGACAGACAGACAGACAAACTGAGAGACAGAGGGAGGGAGGAGAGAGATGAT